>NC_139225.1:66386425-66851425 GCF_055691185.1 Crinia signifera | reverse complement strand
CACTGTCTACCAGTGGCGTGTGGTGGGGTGAGGCAGGTGAGGCACAGCCTTTCCTGTCATACTAGCGTAAATGCCGGTGTTTTAAATTGATAAAATATGTCAAAAATACAAATAATTTATAAAAAAAAATCATATTTTTATTATTGTAATCATTTTTATAGTAAAAAATCATAAATCATAAATCATTTTTGGAGTAAAATGTCTATGGCTACCTTTTCTGTGCATCTCTTATCAAAACTCAGCGAATCTCCAGCAGTGTATACTGCTGCACATGTGTGTAATGCTGGTATGTATCCCTTGGCTTATATATTGTGTGCATATCTGGCTCTGATACTTGCCAGGGACACCTCAGCCATTTACCTCACCGCACGTCCCTGCTGTCTACTATTGTAAAGCGCAACGGAACCTGCTGCGCTATATAAGAAACTGTAAATAAATAAATAAAACTAAAGCTAGCTGTAAAAGTACAAGAAAGCAACACCGCATTGATATTATTGCACAGGTTGTGTGGGTTCTCTAGAGCAGGTAATGCAGATAGATAATGATCACAAATTTCAGCCAAAATCGCTCTTTTAGATGCTTCAAGCATGCAAACTGCAATGTAAGACCTTCCGCTGTTCAGTGTTCCGCCCTATCTGCATGAGGTCATGTGCTTGGGGGGAGTGGCCAGCATAGAGCACTAGTACGCCTTGTTTCTGCACTGCGTTTACTATAACCTTAGAGATGAATGAAAGAGAAAAGAAGAACAATATCTCAGAATAGTCACCTGAGCTTATAAATGCGTGGCTTCACACAGAACATATGTCTGCTACAGTGAGAATGAGTTCCATAAATTGGTATATTAAGCCGGCTGTCATTTCTTCTTTTATCTCACATTCATAATAAATCTCATCTAAGTTGGAGACTCCAGAAACCACTCAGATTCCGGATCTGCACTGAATCTAAAAAAAACAATAAAAAATGATTTATAAGCTTTTTACATTTTAAGCAGACATCTTATAAAATATTGCTGTGTCACAGCAGCCTTCACGCGGAGACCCCAATGTGTTAACAAGGTAGAAGGAATTTATAACGCTTATTTTTTGCACATGTCTGGAAGCGAAGGAGAGTCTTTTCATCTTCATGTGCTCATAGCCCGGGAAGACAAGAAAGGGTGATGTCTTAACACTAAGGCGAAGAGAATGTTCTGCTGCTGATCTTCAGTTACCATATTGCAGAGTTCTTGGAAAAATGGATTTCTGGAAGCATTTATACAAGGCAAGCTCTGCAAACCAAGTGCTGATCCTGGATAAATCCAGGCACTTTCCCAGGGTTTAGAGCGAATATCTCCCCATGTGGAACTAGTTTGATTTCAACTGTTTAGTGGCTACTTCACTGTAATGACAAACAAACGTCTTGGAAGCCACTGGGAGAAATGTAGACTGGGGCCAGCTGCATACAATGAAGTTGTAATTTTACTTTAAGGACCAGCATGCCTCCTTCTGCAAACCACAGGGCCCCCAAAACACTAGCATAACCTGAGCTAACACCCCCTTGTGGACTCTATGCCTCCTGTATGTATTCAATCTGATTTAAAATCCCCATAATACTTCACTGTAACTTAATTTAAAAAGATTGATTTGATGCAGAATAATACACATGTGTAAGAAAGGTTTACAACCTGACAACTTTATTTCCTGCCTCTGTCTCTTCTTTCTCGTCTTTTCTGCAGAGGCTCTAGATTTTACAAGTGTAAAGTGGCATATGAGTTCAATTATAACCTCTCATACACATACTGTAATGTAGTGTTATACCCCTGGCAGACCATGGACTGATGTATATGCAGGCTTAGAAAAACAAAGTGCAGGTATTGTTGGTTGCTAGGGCTTACTACATATTTAGAATCAAAATACGTGAAAAAAAAATCTACTTGGTTTATGGATGCCATTTGTCATATAACTGACAATCAAAGAGGTTATTTTCTGTCAAGAATATAACCATGGAAAACAATTACTCCTATTTTGTTGAAGCCTTAATTGATTTTGGTTAGGGTTCTCTTGGACTCCTTTCCATTTATCTCATATGTCTCAATTGATTTGCTTTCAGTTACTAGTGTTAGCTCTTTATCATTGTCTATATCAGTGATCACTTCACCTGCCACAAGGTTCTATTACCACTCTATGGGGGTCGTAGACGCCCATGAGGGAGACTAGACCCTGTGCGCCATGATTCCGACCATTGGCATAGTAATTACATCCCCTCTCTAGGGCCCTTATTCTGATTGACGCGGACTTTACCGCATACTTTCGGATCGCGTCTTTACGGCGTCTGCGCATGCGTGGAGAACGCAACGCGCATGTGCCACGCCTTGACTCGGTACCAGTTCGGCCAGATCCCGTCCAGAACTGTTCACCGCTATCATTCGGGAAATAGGGGCGTATTATGGGCGTCATGCGGAATGACACATGGGCGTAGTTTCAAAGTGGGCAAAACGGGGCGGAAACATGGGCGGACACGGGGGAGTACACTTATGTTGGGGGGCGTACATTCGGAAACCACTCCGAATGCACGCGATCAAAAAGGGCAGAAATGTGCGGTGTCCACAAGTGTACTATTGCTTTGCGGACACCACTCGTTCATGCGGTAGGCGAACGTACGCCTAATGACTACAACCATTAACACCTGAACCCAATAGAATCTACTCCTTTACTCATTACTCACTAATAGGCCGCTTGTCAGTGCTTTAATTGAAACCATTGCTGCTTCAAGGAAACCTTACTAGTCCCCCACATATGCTGTACTTGTCAGACACTTTCAAACTGCTAACAATGGACATGACAGAATATTAATACTAGCAATACACATGTGTATTTGACATGTACTCATGAAACCACACATTTTGGGTAAAGTAAACACATTTATTTATATTCATGTCACAGTCAATGCCAGTGTGATGCAATGACCATAAAATAATACATACAAACAATAAACAACATGGCAGGAATGCAGCAAAATAAATAATAATACAAAACAAATATAATTGCACACAGATGGACTCCAGCACCTCCTATGTGCCACTGCACATGCAGCCAGTGGGAAATGAGGAGGCTGCTGGCCCTTCTACAGCAGGGCAAGCTGCACCTGACCATTCAACAGCAGGGCACCCTACACCTGGCCCTTCTGCAGCAGGCCAACCTGCAGCTGGCTCATATGCACCATCAGCAGAATCATTTGGAACACAACCGGGGACTTCACAAGATAGTACCATGGCCATCACTTCAAGTACAGCTGACAGTAATGGCAGGCAAAAGAGGGCAACAGGGGAACCACAAAGGACATATGAAGCAAGGGCTCAGCTGGTTACCCTCAGCACGTGATTGGACACAAGAAGCTGACACACACAGCACAATGGAAGATTTGGGAACACATAACGGCGGAGATTAATGCAGCCACAAGTTCATTTCCGACCACGTTTGGCCTTGGTAGGCTCCTTGGCCTGTGCAGCAGCTCTTCGGGGACGGCCAGATGCTGGGGCAGGTGGAGCAGATGATGTGGAGGGGTTGGCTGGTCTACCCCTCCTGCCAGCAGGGAGTGTTGCCGGTGGTAATGCACCAGAAACGGATGCCATTAGGACCCTGTTGCTGGTAACCAGCTCCACCATAAGCTCATTATGGTGGAGGAGGAGATCATTTTGGCGGGTGGCTTGCTCGGCCAGCACCTGAGCACTTGCAGCCATGGCCTGCATGCTCGCAGCCATGGACTGCTGGGTGCTGACCAAGCTCGCCAGGATCTCCTCGGTCCTACGCACCCGTTCTGATGCCAAGTCTCCCTGCTGGTTGATGTCCCCAAGCACCTGGGCCAAGGCGCCCAAATCGGCTTGGGCCGATGCCTGCTGCTGCACAGGCCTACCTCTGGGGCCAGGTGGCACGGACTCCTCCACCTCCTGAACAGAGTCGTCACCAAGCGGTGGGGTGTCTGTGGGAAAAGATAAACACAATTAGGAGACATTCTACGATAATTACTTGCACAAGTTTATGGCATGACCAATATTTACCTTCCAGAAAAGACGCAAACACTTCAGCTGGGGCCTCGCTATCCATCGTGCTCACCCCCCTGATCTCCTCAACTGATATACAGCTCTCGGCCATCACCTCCAGGGGGGTGAGCTCTAGCCCTGATGGCATGGGGCCGGCCCCAGATGTCTGGCTGTGTTCCCACCGCTTGGTCATCTTCCTCTTCAGGTTGGTTTTGAAGTCCTGCCACCTGCAATGTAAGTTGACATATTAATACATGTCACTCCCAATGTTAGCTGTTGCAGCCATTGCTCTGTGCTACATATTACAACATGTGATTAATGTCCCATATATAATATTACATGCAACTATGATATCAACCGTTACAATACACATTCACAATCACCCTACTCTAACTCTCAACGAAATAACATGGCAATAATGTATGTGTATCGTAACAACCTCACGGCCCATTTGCTAAATGCATCTAAGCATCAATTCAATCATTACTTGGCTATTACTGGCCACATGTATCACAAAACAACTTGCCTCTTCTTCACATGGTCCGTCTCACGAACTTGTGGCGCTACTTCATTAATCTCTGCCGTTATCTGTTCCCAAATCTTCCATCTGCGTGTGTGTGTCAGCTTCTCGGATGGACACTCTATCCAATCACGTGCTCGGGGAACCAGGATGGCCAGCTCCTGTGCTTCATATGCCTTATTTTTTTTGGGTGGTTCCGCTGTTGCACTGGCTCGCCCCTTGCCACGTCCCTGGCCACGCCCCCTGGCACCAGTCGCTGCACTTGAAGTGCTGGCCATGGTACTACCTTGTGAAGTCCCCTGTTGTGTTCCAAACAATTCTGCTGATGGTGGATATGAGCCAGCTGCAGGTTGGCCTGCTGCAGAAGGGCCAGGTGTAGGTTGCCCTGCTGTAGAAGGGGCAGCAGCCTCCTCATTACCCACTGCCCGCATGTGCAGTGGCACATAGGTGGTGCTGGAGTCCATCTGGTCAAATAGTTGCTGCAGCACTGGGTCCACCTCTGGTTGGGATCCAGACATGTTAGCAACAACATTGTCACCTTCTAATACACCTTTATATACTGTTTGTGTAATCTGTTTGGCGGACATCAGCGGCAGCTGCGTTCCGTGCGTGAGCGTACGTCGCTGTTTTTTCGCGCCGCATACGGTGGCGGAAATTCCATTGTGTAAAACCTGGCGAAAGTTCTACATGAAATACTGGTCACCAATGCTAACATTGCATAGAATCTTCTGATACACCTGTGACTATTGCACAATACACATGCTATTTGCTAGCATGACATGACATTTCATTCATGACTACTGTGGTATTGTGGCGTTTTAGTGCAAGCTAAAAGTAGCCCAATCCCTTAGAGAATCCAGCCCACAAGTCATGCAATACTCATCTCTACTGTTATAGACCACACATGTGAGAGCCCTATAAATAGTGACTTCCTGCTAGAATCATTTGTCTCCAGATCTGGACTTGTCAGGGTCTAAGGTAAGCTCTTCCATGCTCCTTGTAGATATGATATCCATTAACAATGTAAGTGTATGAATGTATGCACCATTGCCTCACTGACTACAGATTGTTGGGCCAGCAAAGTGGTGTATCATTATTGCAACATGTCACATGTTCACTATTTCACTCACAGGTCTTCAACCTGTGTGGGTTCATCTATTGCAGGACAACATGTCCCAGCAATAGATGAAATGTGTCATAGTACATGATGTCGGCAAAAAATGCTGACACCTTTATCTGTGTGTTTTGGACGGTGTGTATTGAGTTCATATTATTGTGTCATCATTAGAGAGTCAAATGGATCTGCGGGATTTCACGGGGCGGCCATCTATTGTACGTATTGAAGGCTACAAATCTATTTGTAGTGGGATATGGCCATTATGTGCATAGGTGCATCAGTATTTATGTTCATTTCTTTATAGGTTGCTGAAGCTATTATGCGCTACATGGAGAGGAGGCTAAGGGCACTTGCGGCTCTCCCCACTCGTCGGCCAAGGAGGCCAGGACGTGCTAGAATCTATCGCACATGGGTGACTCTGTTTGCTATGCCCGATGATGAGGTACTTACTAGGTACCGGTTACCGCCACATGTCATTCTGGATCTGCTCACCTTAATTCAGAGCGATCTGGAACCTCTACACGGGATCACGACAGCAATTCTGCCTCACACACAGCTGCTGGCGGTGTTGCATTTCTGCGCCTCAGGATCATTCCAACAAGTAGTGGCAGTACTTGCTGGAATATCTCAGCCGGCCTTCTGCCGAATCCTGAGGCGTGTGACGTCGGCCATGTTCAGGCGCAAGGGGCACTTCATGGCCATGACATTTGCCACCGAGACCCTGCGCAGAAGCCAGCAGGCCTTCCATCAAATTGCTGGCTTCCCTAATGTGATAGGGGCTGTGGATGGCACCCATGTACCATTTGTGCCTCCATCTCGAAGTGAGAAGATATATAGGAACCGCAAATTGTTCCACTCACTGAACGTGATGGTGGTATGTGGCCCATCCATGGAGATTCTCGCCTTCAACTCGAAGTTTCCCGGAAGTGCCCATGACTCTCATGTCATCCGACAAACCGGGATATGGCAAAGACTCCAAGAGCTGGAAGGCCGTGATGCGTGGGTTCTGGGTGACTCCGGTTACCCATGTACGCCCTGGCTACTTACGCCGTACAGCTACCCAGCACCGGGCCCAGAGGAGGCATTCAATCGGGCGCATGTTGCCACCAGGCAAGTGGTGGAGCGCTCAATTGGCCTTTTAAAAGGTAGATTTAGAGTGCTCCACCGCACTGGTGGTGACTTACAATATGCGCCTGAAATGGTGTCGAGGATCGTGGGCCTGTGTATATTTTTCCACAACATTGCTGTGCGGCGTGAGATACCCTTTGATGAGTGGGAGGTACCATCTGAGCCGCAAGATCCGCCCATGCGCCCATCCCGCGCCCCTGAATGCCGGAGGGGATACCAGCTGCGGGACTCTGTGGCGCAAAGATACTTCAGGTACATGTTATCGAGTTGACAGAACACACCAATTATTGTAAAAATCACCCCTTCAAATAAGTACAGTGTGTTAGTTGTCAGTGTTACAACACGAAAATTAGCCAGCCTGCCCTCCTAATGGCAAAGAAATAGGAGATATTTATCATATGTGCTTAGTTTTGGGGGAAGTTAAATATAGGTGCTAATTATTATACCTTGTTCAAGGGATCTTATGTGTTTGTTATATCTTCATTATTGTAGTTGATACTATCCCTGATGACTGGTGAGTACATTGATTTATTCTGTAATGTGTTTGGGATTTTTTCATGTGTTGATGTCTGATTTGTTTGCAGATATATATATATATATATATATATGCTATTAGAATTTATTCACATGTTTCAACATTTCAAGGAGCAGGCAGCCAGGCAGGCAGGCAGGCAGCCAGGCAGGCAGGCAGACAGGCAGGCAGGCAGGGCTGGTGTATAATGCTGGTCTCAGGATACCTGCAAGTGTGTGTATGTGTCTTTTACACATAAATGTACGCATACA
Organism: Crinia signifera; assembly: GCF_055691185.1. Classification (NCBI taxonomy): domain Eukaryota; kingdom Metazoa; phylum Chordata; class Amphibia; order Anura; family Myobatrachidae; genus Crinia; species Crinia signifera. The sequence goes on along the minus strand of NC_139225.1, from coordinate 66,843,862 downwards.
CATAGATGCATAGAGTAAATAATGCTAAGTACAGCTAGGCGTTGCTAAGCTATAGCACGCGTTGCTTGGCGGAGCGAGGCGTCATTGGATTTGCTAAGTGCATACACACTGTGTTTTATATATATCAGATTTGTTCATTGCCATACATCAACACTACTGTTTTGAAGGCATGCGAATTTGTCACCATTTGTGTTGGCGCAGACACGCTGTTCATGTAAAGATGAACAATAAAGTTATTAACACAAATAACTGTGATCAACCAATGCCACCACCTGATTGGTTGATAGATGCCATTGTCAACATGGCGGAGACACGAAGGGCAGAACCCTTCACACATGCGGAGCTGAGGGTTCTTGTCTCCGTCATGGAGACAAGGCTGGGCCGTGCGGGGCCGTTTATCACAAACCGCCATAAGCGGAGGGCCTATGCTGCGGCAGGGCGCCGAATTTACGCCCGCACTCGGGTGCGGAGGTCCCTCGGGCAGCTTGAGAGGCGGTGGTCGGACCTCCGCAGGCGCCAGCCCCAGCTGCTCCAGCAACTCAGGAGCGAAATTGCTGATTGTGAGTATTTTAGCTATGAAATTTCGCACTTACAACATAGCATATATAAACAATAAAATGTGTCTCATGATAACTGGGTGTCCATGGGTTTAAAAGTCCATAGACTGTTATGTGTGCTTCTTCCTGGTTAACATGCAGTCATGTGGCTTTTATATGTAATGCCATAGCATTGAGGATTCTGATGCATACAATGTGCCAGATCTAATATGTGTTACACATTGATAAATGCCTGGGTTGTAATGTGTGAACAAATTACTAACAATCACATAATAATTTACATGTCACAATTTGGAATCCATGAACAGTAAGGAGCTACTTTCCTGCATCGTTTGCCATCATTATCACCCTTCCATGTATGTCTTGTTATGGATTAATACATGTGCCCCAATGACCCGACATTGACCATGATTTTTTTTTCTACCACACAGCACGAGCCCAAGCCCGACAGGCCCGTGAAGAGGCGGAGGCAGCCCTGGGCCAGGAGGAGGCCCAAGACCCGGAGGAGGAGGTGGCGGCAAGGGTGGAGGAGGAGGAAGTGGAGGAGGAGGAGATGGTGGTGGAGGAGGAGGAGGTGCGTGAGGAGGTGGTGGAGGAGGATGTGGAAGCGGAGTTGGTTGCAGAGGAGGAGGTGTTGGTGGCGGAGGAGGAGGTGGAGGAGGTGGTGGTGGTGGTGGAGGAGGAGGAGGAGGAGGTGGAGGAGGTGGAGGAGGAGTTGGAGGAGGAGGTTATTGTGGCAGAGGAGCTGGCGGAGGAGGGGGCTGAGGAGGCCACGGTTGCCCCGGAGGAGTCTGATGACGAGGGGGAGGAGGCGTGCCAGGCCCCGGAGTACCATCAGATCGGTATGTTAACATAATGCATCATTAATGAAGTAGTTGTACTGGTATTTGTTATGTAGCACTGGTGATAACAAATTTTTGGCCCATACTATTCATATAGACCCCAAAGTGGGTAGCTACAGATACAGGTACGGGTTAGATGGGGTGTCCAAGGCATCCCTTTCATCCAGGACACCTCTGAATTACACAGGTTTGTGGGATGGGTTGGAGCTCCATTTTGACTGCCACATAACCGTAGTAGTTAAACAGGATCCTGGAGTAAAGGGATGAGTGGATCATTTGTGGATGAAATTCACCTGCTGCAAGTGTTGATTATGACCCATCAAATAGTGGAATCTATATTGTTGGTGAATGTTATTTCTAAACTATAGGATGTATGCTATAAATGGAGTATGGGCCGGCCTACCTTGGAATGGAGTCAGAAGTTGCCAGTGTCCCAGGAGCCTCCTCTACCTAAACACCCCCTGTAGTTCAGATTGTTTTTTTGCCCTCACAGAATTGTAGGTTGGTTTAGACAGAATTATGATTTTGAGGATGTGTACTGTGCATTCCTGACATTTGCATAACTCCCATGCCACGAACCATCACTGAACTTAGACTGAGCAGATTGTGACAAGTTCTTATTGACGGAGGCCATGACATGCTTGTCATTGGTTAGTCATGGGTGGGTTGTGACTGAGAAGAAACAATATGACTGTTATGTCTTCTGCAGAGTAAAGGGTAGAGGCCAAAAAAGACAGTATGTAGTAAATAAGTTAGCATGTATGTATATATGTATGTGTCATATCTATTTATCTATGTGTGTCTCTATCTCTCTACATAGATAGATATATATATATATATACACACATGTCACCTAGCATTTGTGCAATTTATGTCGCAGTATGTGAAATGTATGCATGAATAACATGACTAATTTTTGCCCCTTTGACATGCCCACAGATGACACCACACCGGCAGATGAGGGGGTGCGTGGGGCCGTCCTGCGAGCGGAGCAACATTTAAGGCTCCTTCTAGCAGACCTGCAGGACATCCGCGATCTGCTGCTTTGATTTATTATATTTTATATTTTATTTTTTATGTTAATGTTGATTTAAAATAAATTCTTTATGCAAGTTCACAGTTGTTGGTTTTATTTGCACTTGAAACAGTATATGTGTAGATTGTTTATAATCTTTTACACAGGGTGTAATACAAACCATTGCACTTACATTGCTGTAAGGGTTAATGTGTGCAATGGATGTGTTAGGCATGCTTGTAAGGATATATTGGCATCTAATTGATTCCAATTCCAAATAAGCTGTTTTTTATGAGGATAGGTAATTGAATAAGTGGGTCATGTGATGTATTGCAGAATTGACATAATAGTGGGTTGTTTGGCGTAAATACTCCGCTTACGGGCGGTAGCACCGCTTGGCTCCCGTTCGGATGCGGTATTTCCGAGCATACTCTGTAATACTCAGTAATACCGTGCAGAATCGGAGTGTTTCTCCCGCACACGCATGGTTTGTATGTCGTCCGTAAACACGCCCTGTTCTTAAAGAGTGAGTCCGTCCGAATGCGGAGGACACGTGGGCGTTTCTACGGACGATGGCCGCACGCGGCAAAACACCGTGGCGTGCGGACCGCACCGTAAGAATGCGGGAATATCCGCACCAACCAGAATAAGGGCCTAGATGTGAGAGATACTTTCCAAACTGTACTGCCAAATATTTGCATCTTTCCTCATTTGGGTTTGGAATTAGCAGGTTTCTCTGGCAGAAATTGGGCTTAAAGGTTTTGTCTTAAATTACCCAATCATTTTTGTTTCCTATCATCTCTGCTCCATAAAGAATTCTCCCTTATTGGTTCTATTCTGCATCAAGACTTAGATTCTCTTTGGCACTATAAAGGTCTCAGCCACACTAACCGCTGGTGTGGTAAAACAAGGTATTTATTCATAGGAATTCATCATCATAGCGGTTATTGTGGTGAAAGTGCAATTTCGTATCACCACAGGTTACCTACCTGCGGCTGTCAGAGATAACCACAGATCACCAGGGATTACCTGCACGATATACAGAGTGTGGGAAAAAGTCATTACATTGACAAAATCTCATAGAAAAGAGAGGTTACACAATGAAAAGGGAAGAAAAGAAATGAAAACAGAGAAAATTGGAAAGAACTAAATAAATATATGGGTCCAATCATCATTCCTTAAAGTAGGAGAAATACTTATCACTTTTTGTTTGGTAAAATGCCAAAATGGGACATGGCCTTGCGGAAAAGAGGTATGACCTAATGGTTCGACCCCAACTTAGACTTCCCAGAGATCCTGGGTTGCCCCTAGAGATTTATCTAAGAGAACAAAAAGATGATAGATTGTACGTGGCGCAGTGCAGCCTTAGGTTACCAATCCCTGAAGATACACCCTTACTTCAATACATAGAATTTTGGAAAAAAGATGGGATATATAAACCAGTGGCGCAATAAGTGATACTTATAACTTTTATATGTCCAGACTCTTCCTGGTGAGACGGTGGTGGTTCTCAGGTAGGTTGGATTTTTTTCCAGATGAAGGTGTTCAGCGTGGAAAAATAAATGAAAAGAAAAAAATTAGATTGATGTGTCTGTGTCTATTTATTATAAACGCTCAAGGCGTAGTGTTCAATGGTGTATATGGAGGTCGTTTAAATGCCTCTTAGGCGTACCAGAACTCACGTGGGTTCAAAGCGGTACTCCTCTTGTAAAGGTTTCTTTACTGGGTTGATCAAAGGGGGAAATGGGACTTCTCCAAGTGGATATGTGGATTGATCCCGATGTCTCCGCGGTTACTCGGGAAAAAGAAAGAGTGTCTGAGATCTATGATCTCCTAATATGTGCCCACAATAGGTGATGTGAGAGCTGTATAAGTATAAAACACTGAACAGCGTACCTCACTTACTAAATAAAACAGAAGGATACACATGTAAAGGTATCTTTATATGCTTGAGGGAAAGCGTACCCCTACTCACGATGTTTCAAGGAGTCTTCAAACTCATAAAGGTTTCTTTTCTTGTCTGGTATCCCACTGATTTGATAACACCGGTAAGTGAGTGAATCCCGATGTTTCCGTAGTTACTCGGAAAAAAGAAAAAGTGTATGAGATCTATAGTCTCATCTTATGTGCAGGAAATAATAATGTTGTGAGGGCTGCGTAAGTACAAAGGAGCCTAAACAGCGTACCTCACTTACTAGATAGGAAAAGGTGGTACATATGTAAAGGTATCTTTTAGATGTTATGAAGGAGGGCATACCCCTACTCACGGAGTTTCAGGAAGTTTTCAAACCTATAAAGGTTTCTTTTTTATGGGCTGTTACACTGGTCTGATGTCACCAAGAAAATGTGGGTCTCATGTGCAAATATTCAATTACGATGTTCCCGGGTGCATAGAACGCAAAGAGATATACACCAACATAAGGGACATTCGTTTTCAATACAATGTGTGTGTTTAAAAACACCAAGATGTACTGGCGTACCTTACTCACCCCTTTCAGTAGGGGGCAGAAAGCCCATAGAGGTATCTTTTATCCAATATATCAGGAAGTCAATTCAAGGTAAAAAACTCCACAAAATTTAATTTGATAAAACTGTACAGTAGTCTCATGGGCAGGTCATGAGAGCATAAAAAAGGCATAAAATACAAAAAAAAAAAAAAAAAATTACAACATCCAAGGGAAATCAAAAAGACAAAAATGCTGTTAAAAAGTACAAGTATACGTACATCCGGAGGTATGGCTGCTCACTTATCTCTGGTAAAATCAACGCGTTTCGGTCATTGGTGACCTTTATCAAGATATCTAGGCCTAGAGATTTATCTGCCTGCACTGCTGGCTGCTACACTGTTGCAGAAGCTGAGTACTACACACAATATCACAGTGCAGCACTCAGTTCCTGTCGGCATCAGAGGGTGCCACCCAAGTACGACCGATACCCCCCTCCACCTGCATGACACCACTGAGTATTGGAACTATTCATTGTAATGGTAAAGCAGAAGATACGGAATCACTGATATATCTAGCTTATGTGGCAGTCATGATGTGGCAGTGCCACGCAGCCTCATACACTAGTTTAGGGATCTCCATAAAACAGACTTTTTTTAGTTTAATTGAAGGAACTTATACCATTGGCCCATTTTCCGAAAGAAGGGTCAGTTTGCATCTGTTTGCGCATCAGGCCATTTAACCCCTCTGTCGTGTGCAATTATGTTCACACATGTGCAGTAACACTTTCAGGTAAGACCGGGCAGAAAAATCTTCTGCTACTAATTAGCATCAGAATCAGTAGCGGTAGGGGTCATGGGTAGATGAATATTGAATAACTCCTATAATATCAACCACAACAACTCTCAGAGAGTCCGATACATAATTACATTAAGGCACTATCATGAATATGTCCTATAAGGAGAGAAAATAAGACAGAAAAATACAACAGGAAATGCAGAGACGAAGACATGGGAAAGAGAGAGGAAGTGAATGGAAACACAAAGACGTGTAGGCTTTTGGTGTTGTGGGATGATGTGCACCATAAATATTATAATGGTGTGTTGGATGGAAGATCATTTTAAGTCATCTAACAGAGTGTATATCGTTTCTCTTCATTGTTCTGCTATTCATTATTCATTACATTTTGTTCTAACTAATCACAACATCTTGCTCCATTTATTAGTATACCTCTTTTATACCATCTGGCATGAAGTCACAGTCATTTCTGAAATTAACCCCCTGCAGCTTACCATGTTCTTGTCATGGCAGTTTATTTATAATATGCATTATAGGCAAATGGATGCAACATTACATTTTTGTATTTGATTTGACCCACAAAATAGCTATCTATCGCAGTGTTAAAGGCGACTGATCATTTATTAATATTAAAAACATTATATAATTGGAAGCCGCCAGTTAGCCCACAAATCCAACTCGAGAATCCTGCAGTATTTGCAAACACGACAAAAAAAACCTTACAATTTTGGTGATTGCCACAACAAAAAGGATTAACGTACTGCGGTAGCTCAAGCTTTGGGAGTCCCGTATACTGGTCATGACTTAATGGTCTCAAAAAGCAGTCTGCATTACTCTATGAGATCCAATAGTGGTTGATGTTTTCTTAAAGTGCCTTCCATTTGGTGATTTCCACTGCCAGCTTGTGTAATGGTAATTACTTAAAATTTCACATGTAGTGCAGATTTTGAGGTCCAGCAACATAGTGCATTGCACATCAGTAGCAATTGCGGGGCAGATTCAGAGATGGACACAGCTGCTGTGTTTTGTATGCAGCGGCTGTGCTAAAAGATATGCAGCATCTGAAGACACAGCATTGGGTTCTCAATGTGTCTTGAAAGCTGTATATTTTTGTGAAATACATTGTTTTATTAAATATATCCAATTAACCAATTAATAACTACGAATCTTCATTTGGAGGTCATGTAATAATCTTGTTGATGATATTTTCTGGCTATTCCCAATACACTGACCTGGACCGCTCCTCTTCCTCACAGTGGTATGTTAATCACTGCAGTTCCCCAGCTCTCCTATGTGTAGGCGCACTCCCTCAGGATCACTGTGTGTGTGTATGGAATTTGGTAATAAAAATGTTTAAATACCAGTCAAAAGTGATTCCTGGAGTGAGTTGATACAGACTTTATCATCAGCCCAGTAATGTTCATATTCTGATTCTACATACATTTCTCTTCTCTGGATTTAGATATTTATTAGCAAGTCTGCTAACACCTTGTCAAGTTCTAAATATTGGATGGGGTCCTGCTGCTGAAATCAAAGCTGTTTAGCAGTAGATTGGCTCAATAGTAATATGCATACTGATTGCACTACTGTTAGGTTGCTAGGACTTTGTGAATTCCTTTAGTCCAGAAGCATATTGAGGTGTTCTGCTATTTTTCTTGTGCAACCCCGATTGTTTCCTGGTTCTGCTACTCTGCAGTGAATAAGAAAACTGTCCACCACACTGCAGTTAGCATTATGAAGAACTGATAGAGCCTTACATACTGTATATTGCCCCAGTATGCGTGTTTTCCACATGGATAACATAGAATATTGGGTGTATACAGAGGTGGCTCCTACCTGGATGTAGGAGGGGAACTGTTACTGGCTGTGCTGCTGGGTCTCTCCCTCCATGTCTCCCAATGGGTCATGTCTCTGGCACCTGTATAATGCAATTGACAGGCATTGGGACTGACACATGCACAGTACCCGCCCACCTTTAATCACTTACCTGGCTTGGTTGCTTGGAGCAGCTAACTCATCTCATTTAAATATTCTATTTGCATACACCCCCTCGGCTGTAAAAGAGGAAATCCATTCTATACATGTGCAGGTTGGATTTTTTCCAGGTACTCCAGCCCCCTAGGAGTAATATTGCAGCCTATGACTGCTGGCATCACTCCATTCACTCCATTCACACTCCATAAACAACAGGAAGCAAGGTTGCTCAGAAAGGAGAGTGTGAGGGCAGAGTCAGGAAGTGGCTATGGTATACATTAGTGATTGGAGGAGGCGGAGCTGGCAGCCAGTAGTATAGGACCTGATGGTGAGGGAATTCTTCCTAAGCACACACAGACATAGAAGGAGTCTGGGGGCGTGTCCAGCTACAGACTGACAGCTGGCAGGAGGGGAATTGCAGTGTACAGACTTTCTACTAAATAGCTATTAAGTTGCATGTTGCATTTGTAGCATAATCTTACCAGAACACAGTGTTAGAATATAAGTGGTTTCATGACATATGTTTGTTATATGCCCAGCGTGTGTGTCTGAATTAGCCCCATAGTCAGTGACAGTTTTTTTCGTATATATAGAAAATCTGCCAGTTAGGGCAAAATGTTGTAGAGGAGCATGCTCATCATTACAAGTTTGATTAGCAGGCTGGCAGAGGTGCGGCAGCGATGGTAGCCGGCGGCAGAGGTAGCGGGCATCGGTGTTGGGGTAGCAGGCCGGGAATCTGCAAAATATGTTTTTTTTTTTATATTTTAGGATGGCTGCGGCCAGCTAATCATGGCTGGCCATGTCATCGCCCTGCTCCCTTGAGCTGGCTATATTAGCCAGCGCGAGACAGGAGGCAGGCAGTCCGGTGGGGTGGAGGAGATGAGAAGAGCTCCTGAAGACACTGCAAAAGCCCTGGGAGGTGGTGGCCATGCAAAAGAGCTAAAAAGGCTGTCGCCCCCAGGTGAAGACACCACAGAAGCCCCAGAGGGGAAGTCCCCCTGGGTGACCAAATATAAAAAAAAAAAAAAAACAGTGTTTGTGTTTTTATTTTAATATTTATTTTACAGGAGGGCTATAGGTACCCATGGGCCTTTAATGCCCCACATGCTGGTACCTGTGGTTCTCCCAAGTACCATAATGTGGAGCAGGCTTGCTAGTCCCAATGTAATTATTTTTTTGAACCTGCTATAAACCCTGCACCTACCACCCAGGGGGGATACTTCAGCCCAAGCCTGGGGTTCCCTGGAGAGGGGGACCCCTTTATTTAGGGGGGTCCCCACCTCCTCAAGAACTCTTGGCTGACTAGTTAGGGTGGGTAATGTTTTTGCCACGGGACCCCATCAAGCATGTCCCCTGGCTATGGTATTGCAACCCCTGCTAGTGGAGCCTGGTGTTGGTTCTTAAAATACGGGGGACCCCTACTCACTTTGTCCCCCATATTTTAGGAACAAGGGCCAGCTCCAAGGGGGGAGGGGGGAGGATGCGAGTGCCTCACCAGCGACCAACCTCACCGCACGTCACTGAACATTATATTGCAGTATAATCTAAATGTATAACACATACAGTACATGTATATGTTTGTCATTGAGATTAAGGACAACAAGTAGTATACCCCTTTTTGCATTCTAAAGTTTAATATAAGGTTATATATGTAATAGATCAGTAAGGTGTAGTAAATAGCTAATGTGCTGAAATGGGTTGGGATTGGGGGCGTGGCTTGACTTGCAACAAGAGCAGGAGGGAAGTGAGGGCTCCACAATAATCCTGTATAATATCCTGCCCTAAGGACGGTGGACACCTTACCCTCGCTTCCTCAGCCCTCAGAACCTGTCCTGCACCCCCTGTGCTGGTCGTGGCTCTCCTGGACGGCTGTGGAGGTATTGGCAGCTGGCTGGGCCTGCTGTGCTCCGCGCTCCCTCTCCTCCGGGCGCCATCTTGGATCCCTCCTTCGGCAGCTCCGACTTCAGTCCTACCTGGTAGAGGTGACAGTGGCGATAATCATTAGATGCGGACTTGCCCTCCACTGTTGGCCGGCTGCGCTGTCCTGGTCGTCGGGAGCCGCTGATCGGCAGGTGGTGGCAGTGACGTGTGCGGCCGTCATCTTTTGTCGGCTCCAGCTTCTGCTCCCAGTGGCGCAGTTTTGAGGGGCTCCTGTCAGCATTGGACTGGCGCGGCCTGTGCCGCGACCCCCTTCTATCCTTTCGACACTTATCCCCTGTGTTGCTGCAGCTGGAGGAGGTGGGGGCTGCGTCTGCCAAAACACTATTGCTACAGCCCTGCATCAAGCTGTCTGTGGCTTAAAGCCTGGAGGGTGTATATTTTAAGCTATCCTGTGACCTCCTGTAGCGTATCATCCCTCAAAGCTTCTTCTAAGATTGGCTACTAGTGCTACTGTGGCCTGCACTTCTACAGTCATTTGTAGCCCTCCTCTGCTTTCATTTGGTGGTGTGCTAGCCGCCACCACTTTCTGCTAAGGCCCCTTCAGCAGCAACTAGCCCTGCTCTCCTCAATCTACAACTATAATTGGGACTGGTACCTCCACAAGTATGGAATAATCTGTCCAACAAATCCTGCTGGCTATATATGCCTCTACTGCCAGACTTCTTAATAAATTTGATGGTGTGTGGGTGGAGACCTCCTCTACCTCCTTTGTTCCCGATGGGTCTACTGCTGGGGATGGTAAGACTCAGCCTCAATGTCATTCATCTGTGACCCTTGCAGCGCTTCCGTTTGCTCATACCCTGGCTGGGCTCTTTGCGATTGAACTATTTGGATCCGAGGGCCCTTGTTATTCTAAATCTACTCCAACCCTGATTACACCCTATAGTGGAGAGTTATCCTCTACTATCACTACTGATGTTTTGTTTACTAACCGAAGGTCCAATTGGCTAATTGCTCTGTATTTATACCGGAACATTCTAATGTGGCTCCTGAGACTTTATATTTTAATTCCGTGGAATATTGGCCGGACTAATATGTTATATTTCATTATACTATTTAAGTAAGAATACCATTTTCACGATTCTTTACCTCTTACTGGGTTGTGTTTTTAATTTATATCCTTCTTTAATATTATGATATATATGTCAATATACAATGCTCACGACAAATCCTATGGTTCTTATTTACTCTGCTGAAGTGGAGGGGGCGGGGTTGTTGTTTTTGGGCCTCTCAGTTGGGCAGGAACGGCATATATTTTATATTGTATTGGATTATCTACGGATCAGACTGGAGCTCAGTCATTATGTCTAAAATTGCTTTATTTCTTTCTATAAAGGGAGAGCTGGGTTTCCCTTTGCCAAGGATGTTTATCCATTTGATATGTTCAAATTATTCTCTTGATGCACTGCGTCTGCTATATTATATTATTCTTTGCTTATTGCCCCTGTCAGTCCATTTAGCAATTATCCTTCAGTTGGGTGGGTTGGTGGGTGGGCTGGGTGGAGGGGGTAGATTAGTGTCGGTATAGGTTAGCTAAAGTAGTTGCAGTCATATCCTGGTAGGGTGATGTTTATTTGACTTTGGCTGAATACCCTAGTCTACTCCTTCCTATAGATCATTGTCTTTTATCCAACATAACAGAATTAGATAGTCGGTATAGATGGTTGGGAGGGAACAAGTTATTTGGGATCCAGGTATGCCTAGGTTGGGGTTAGGTTATACAGGGTGGGGGGTTATAGGGAGGTTTGCTTTGGGTTTTTGTGGGTGTTTTTTTTTTTTTTTTAGTACTCTGGGTTATAAGTAGGTTTTATAGATTGGGGGGTGGTGGGTTATTTTATCTTGGATGGTAGTGTAACTGACTATTGGCAGTTATGGTTTCTTAATCCTCTCTCCTTTTCCTTATATGGGATAGTTCATTAATATTTAAATCCATATCCGCATACTATGACTCTATATCTGTGCCCTTTTTTACACTAGTGTGCGCAAGAGCCCAGGTGGCGCCTCCGGGTGATTGTGCACTCAGGGGCAGATTTATTAAGCTTGGAGAAGAGATAAACTGGAGATAACGCGGAGAAAAGGTAAAAGGAGATAAAGCACCAGCCAATCAGCTGTGTTTGAAAAAGACCGTTGGGGGTACTTATGTAATATCTGGGCTCCCGTTTTTCTTATGAGACCGCATCCCCTCGCGGGGCTCGTTGAGCTCACCACGCTTCGTGCACGGTGGCTCGCTGCGCTCGCCACACTATATAAAATCAACTCCATGCGTAGTTGGATAGTAGGGGTATGAAAAAATGGGGTGCATTTAACATGGGAGCCCAGATAATACATAAGTACCCTTATCGGCGTGACTGTATATGTAAACTACCATTTATCTTATACATATGGATGCGCTGTATCTGATATATCTCTTTGCCATACCATTGCTGTCAATGTCAATTCATGTTTCTTTAAAATTCAATAAAAATTACTCAATAAAAAAAAAAAGAAATGGGTTGGGATCATTTGGTCTACAGCATGATGGTTGACAGTCTTTAGGTCAACACCATTAGGTCCACATGGGAAAAGGTCGACATGGGAAAAGGTCAAAAGGTCATTAGTTCGACAGGTCATTAGTTCGACAGTGTCTAGGTCGACAGTCAAAAGGTCGACATGGGGCTTTTCACTGTTTTTTTTTACCCAAATGTCAACACAGTCAACATGAACACAGTTAAAAGTGCATCGCATCCCCTCACAATGCTCACTGAGCTCGCAATGCTTCGGGCATGGTGCCTTGCTACATGGTGGTAAATTTCACACAAAGTCATTGGTAACCTAAAGTCCATTTAGAGCAGGCATGTCCAAACTCTGGCCCTCCAGCTGTTGTGAAACTACAAGTCCCATCATACCTTGCCATAGTTTTGCTATTAGGGAATGCTAAAACTATGACAAGTCATGCTGGGATGTGTAGTTTCACAACAGCTGGAGGGCCACAGTTTGGACTTGTCTGATTTATAGGGTAATGGTGGGTTACACTACATATGTTTGTAAATTGGTGCACCAAATTTGATTTCCAAAAGTAAGAAATCAATTGTAATACAAAAATACAGTTAATTATTTTTGCCAAATACCATTACTCTCTGGATATTATAGTAAATCTATTCAGCAGGGAAGTAGACCCATGCAACCCTAGTTAGTATATACAGTACTTCATATGCAGCCCTCTCTGTTTCATCTGTACACCCTAATCCCCTTGTCTCGCCTGGTGGATACAAATAACTTATTCTTTTTTCTTATCTACTTCACTGCTAACCTTGCCTTCCAAGGGAGTATTGTTTGCACCATAATCAGGGGTGGTACTATATTTATCAATTTTTGGATGGTGACTGGATTTGGATGCTGACCGTTCTTTAGTTCTAAAAAGAGGGTGTGTCCAGAGAAGGACACGGAAAAACCTTGTAGGTTTTTGGGGCACACTTATATAATTGAAAATAAGGATGTGATATGAGTGTATTAAAATATAACTTTAATTACACTAGCTCTCACACTGTCACACATTCAAGATAATTTCCTCAGTTTGACATTTCCTTTGTTCTCGTATTTTCAAATCTGTAGCTATGTTACTCAAGTCTTGTCCAGATTGTCACTCTCAGACAAAATCTGCCCCATTGAGGCAACTTATAGCATGAAACACCTTCAATCAACTCCTTTCATTTATGGGCATATTTTGTGAAATTATAATTTTATTACTAAAGGGAATATCCAAATGGCTTAATACTGTAATTTCCCAGGGATAAACCTACAGTGTATATTGTGGTTCAGTACCAAGATACAGGATTTCTAGATGGCTGTTCAGACTTATATAAAACTGGGATTTGTGATTCTCTTTCTCACTAAATGGATGGTGGGCACCCTGAGACCTACGTTCCTCATCTCTCCACAATCTTACTTGAAGGGAACGTCTGGATAGCTGACAAAACTTATAGAAGCAGTCGAAAAAACTATTTTACCCCAATGGGTTGGTCAAGGTACTACTCCCATAGCTCTGATATTCTCTATATGGGCCTATTTCCAACAAATGGACTCTATGGAATGTTCTATAGGTCGGGTATCCCTTATCCGGGTAACTAAGAAACAAATCTATTAAATAACCATCAGTTTTCGGAATATCCCGGGTTTTTCTTTACCCCGCACCTATATTTTTTTTGTTTTTCATAATCACCTGGTCCCCTGGCATCTGCCTTCAGTGGCATTCCTGGTCCCATTGATGCATTGCACTGGTGCGCCGGTGACATCACTGGCTCACCTACACAATGCTTAATTGGGACGGGGATGCCTCAAAAGATGGACTTGGTGGATGCCGGAGGACACCTGAGTATGATTTAAAAAAAAAAAGATATTATAAAATCTGCAATAAACCTTTATCCAAAAGGGTCCTGGTTCTGGGCATTTAGGATAAATGATGCTCAACTTGTATATATGTAGAGTTCAGGGCAGAAAAAATATTTTCAAAATGGCTTCCATTTATTCACAGTTAACCCACCCATGTGAATGAAATCGCCAGATGGGCAGTTATTCTAGCGACCAAAAAAGATGCTGGATTTTATCATTGTTTGGCCTTGCCCGTGCGTACTGTGATGCATATGCGTGAGCAGTCGATCAATAGTTGACTAACTTGCAAATTTTGCAGAATAGAGGTCAGGTCTGAATAACCCCCATTGTATCAATCATATACATTCATGAATCTTATATTTGTATGCATTAATCCTGTCTCAATAAACACATTAAAAATATATATATATTTTTTTTAACTTAAAAGCTACAAAATTATCCATTTAAAAGTAAAACTAATATAAAAAAATATGAAGGCACCATTTTATATTAAAATGTATTGTGTAACATAAATTACATTTAATAGAATATTCTACAAATAGATTGTGTGCAAAGGATGTGTTTAATCACTGAAGGAAGTCAATTAAAAACAAAGCAAAGCTGGATTGGCAGTCAGTCGGAGAGCGGAGAGCCTGCTATCTCTCTCCTGGCTTTTCTATTCATTGGTTCCTGAGGTTTGTTATTTAACTAATACTTGAGTTGAACCTTAATATTATCGCAATGCTTTGCTGCGTGGTTTAGATCTGGAAGAAAATGCATGGAGCAGTGTAAAGCAGTGAAGTAAAACATGGCAGCTTAGAGTGATGGTATTTCCTAATTATATAATTACAATAAGGTAATTGTCTCATTACTGCACTTTCATACATCAGTTGTTTTTAGCAATCTTTCATACAGTCTATTTCATGTCCAATGCACACCTGCAGATTGGATTATGCATTGCAAACATACTGTACATCATGCATGCACGAATTGTGTGCAAAAATGTTGCCACTGGATTTATATGGCTAATATGTTAAAGGAATGCACATGGAATTGGGATGTACTATTATTTGTCGACACATACAGTGTCTACAGTTATTTATATTGACATTGCTGAAATGTTGCAAATCAACAAGTCACCATGTGCATAATGTCGACTTGTTCACAAGGGAATTCTGCTGTAGAGAAGGACTTAGGGGTCATCAGCTGAAAAATTGGGTAACAGTGCACACTGCTCAAGTGCAGCAGCAAAAGCAAACAAGGCACTGGCATGCATTAAAAGGGAATGGATTCTAGGGATGCCAATGTGATAGTGCCTCTTTACAAGGCATTGGTGAGACCACACTTGGAATATTGTGTTCGGTTCTGGGCACTGCACCTTAAAAAGGACATAAATGAATTGGAACAGGTACAGAGAAGGGCGACTAAGCTAGTAAAAGGTCTTGAATCACTAGAATACAAAGATAGGTTAACCAGGCTGAATATGTTTTCACTGGAGAAACGGAGGTTAAGAGGTAATATGATTAGTATGTTCAAATACAGGATTGTGAATCATATGGAACTTGAAGATGATTTGTTCACTAACAGGCTTATATTTAGGACACACGGGCATGTACTGAGGCTCGAGGAAAAGATATTCCGTACTGAATTAAGAAGAGGATTCGGTACTTGTTTCCTATCTGGGCGCCCGCTAAGTTAATTGCGCACCATGCTATTCTCCGTATCAAAATCGGATCGCATCGCATCGGATACCACAAATGCACATACACGATATTGAACGATGCGATGCGATGCGATCCGATCCGATTTCGTTCCCGCTTTTATGGTTGGCCCATAGGATGGGCCATCTGTAACACTACTGTATTTATTAACCCTTCAAAGCCCTCCCCTTGTCACATCTGCACAGAAACACAGTATTGACGTCAACCCGAAGCGTGGCGAGCGCAGCGAGCCCCGCGAGGGGCGGCGGTACGCGTCCTCCGACTTTTTCATACCTCCACTATCCACGTCGGCGTGGAGTTGAGAATAGAATAGTGTGGCGAGCGCAGCGAGCCACCGAGCCCGAAGCGTGGCGAGCGCAGCGAGCCCCGCGAGGGGACGCGGATACTTCACAGGTATCCGTGTCCCCTCGCGGGCTTCACAGGTATCCGCGTCCCCTCGCGGGCTTCACAGGTATCCGCGTCCCCTCGCGGGCTTCACAGGTATCCGCGTCCGCTCGCCACACTATTCTATTCTCAACTCCACGCCGACGTGGATAGTGGGGGTATGAAAAAGTCGGAGGACGCGTACCGCCACCGCTCGCCACGCTTCGGGTTGACGTCAATACTGGGGTGGCGTTAACAATGGAGGCGCATTTTAAACCATCAGGGGGGGTTTCCTATACAAATCGTGGGTTTGCGGGGTTATTACATTGAAATCAATGTAAAATCGGGTCTCAGGGACCATTTAACATTGATTCCAATGTAAAATCGGATCGGATCGGATAGCATCGTATGCCATCGTACATCATCGAGTACCGAATCCGATGCGATCCGATTTCATTACGGTGCCATACGTAGAAAACCTGGGCGCCCAGATAGGAAACAAGTACCGAGGATTCTTCACCATTATAGCAGTAAATTCTGGAGGTTGGGGTGGTCACAGCAACTACAGTTAATGCATTTTTATTGAATTTAAATCAAAACTGGATATATTTTGGCCACAAAGGGAATTCTATAGATATGGCTTACTCAACTAGGTAGTTACAAGTCACATAAGTTGAATTCGATGGATTAACGTCTTCTTTTCAGCCTTAGTTACTATGTTACTATGGGCGGGATGTTCTAACATCCGCTGCCCATTTTTGCTCCCCTTCGCCGGCCACCGCATTGTTAATAATCGCATATGCTCTAACATATGCGATTATTAACGCAAGGGACAGCTCTTGCGATAAGAGCTGTCCCTTGCGATGCGATGTTGGCGCTGGACTTCCGGGTCGCATGCGCAGAGTGACTGGAGCGGTGGGGGGCATGCTGGGAGGGATCCCCTCACAGTAGCGCTGCGGTAAGAAGACCATAGGCTTCAACAGGGAATTGCCAGCTTTTGCTGCCGATTCCCTCCGCAGTGCTGCAACTGCAGAGGGCCATTGGAGCATACAGAAATGCGGTAAAAACCGAGATAATGGGGTTTTTACCACATTTCTGCTTTCGAGAATATCCCCCTATGTTACAATATTGAATTTTGAAATTGTGACATGTGAACTGCTGACATCTTGCAAGTACCGCAAGTGGAGGACGGTTCAGCTGTTAGGAGGGTTAGGCTCTAGGGGAAAGGTTAGAGTTAGACACAAGGAGGGGGATTAGGGGCTAAGGTTTGTCATATTTACAGTAGCATTGGAAGCTACACAGGAAGTCATACTAATGTGACCACCATACACAGAAAACACTGCTGGAGCCCCCAGACTGTTGTACTAGGTAAGTCACCCTAGACATGTTATCAGCAATCTTATTACTAGGGTTTATACTGCTTGGATTAGCCAGAAGATGAGTGCAATAGTATGTGCACAGCCTTTATCTGTAATGATTTAAGATAAATATATATATGTATCATTTCATTCTGTTGGTTTTTCCATATGATTTATAGACCAGGTTACTGTGTCTAGAGATAGACGTATGTGGCGAAAAGGACAGGTGGTTTAGATACATACTGTATTTAGATTCCACAAGAACTTAAATAATCATTCAACAAATATTGGATAGCACTATGGGCCTTATTCTAGTTCACTCTGTCTGACAAAATCCTTCTTAGATGGACAAATCCATGTGCACTGCAGGTGGGGCAGATGTTACTTGTGCACATTTTACATCTGCCTCACCTGCAGTGCACATGGTTTTGTCCATCTAAGAAGGATTTTGTCAGAAAGAGTGAACTAGAATAACCCCCTATGTTCTCTCTGTGATTCTACAGTACTCTGCATGAGAAGCCATTTACACTGTAGGGGCAACAATGAGCCCATATTTGTAGCATTCCCACCAATGCTGTCCTTGCTTCAGTCATCTCCCCAGAAGGTGACACAAGCAAAGTTTATAGAAACACTTGTCTGAAAGAGTCATTAGGAGCCTTCACCCGTATTGTGTAACCACAGTTGTTAGATGAACCATAGAACCCTATAAAATTAAGCTCAATCACAGTTTAAGGCTGTTCTTAGGTCATTGTGGTGTAGTTAGACATACCTTAGATACATGAGAAATTCCTATAATGGAAACATACATTTCTTTATACACTTTGCACTACTTTAGAAAATGTGCTGCTTATTTTAACCTCTCAGGTTCAAGAGAGCTCTGAAATCCATTGCAAGCCACAGGTGCTTCCAGATTTTAGGTGAGGCCATGTTACATTCAATAGACCTTGACAGAAAGCAGCTGGGAAAAGCAAGGCTAATGTGAGACCTGGGATTTGTGTTTACTTTAAGTCTCTGGAAACTTGCAAGCTAAATTCAATGCACAAAACGTGAAAGGCGGCTTTCAATGCCAGGCAGAGGGTAAATTCAACATCCTGTTATGAGTAAGCATGAACATATCCATGTATACATTACATCCTGCCTACAGACACACGGCAGTAGATCGTCCAGTCGGTGGGGCTCCTGACATCACCTTGGGTCACCAGTCTTCCTTAGCAAACCCAGACACCTCTGCCTGCTACACATGACTAATAAAGGCACCTGCTGGTAGAGGTGAGGATAAATTTAGTGCTTACTGTCAAAGGCGATCACATCTTAGTACCTTATAGAGCCGTTCTACTTTTATCACAAGCATTGTAAGAAATGACACTTTACACCTCCCTAACTTGAAATCCATTGATAAAATAACTTCACTCTTTTGAAGTGATGTTAAACACATAATTATGAAAAATAGCTATGTACAGTAACTGGAAATACTAATAATAATGTATACCAGGGGAGCTACCAACAGTTAACATTTTCCAAGTCTCCACACAGAATCACAAGTGAAGTATTTAGCTCCACCTGTGGATCATTTATAATGTGTCAGTCAGTAATGAGTGCACCTGTGCCGTAGCCAGGTGATCTAGAAAACATCAACTGTTGGTAGCTCTCGAGGACTGGAGTTGGCTACCACTGATGTATACTATCCAAATGGTTCTCTATTCACATTAGTATGTGTATCTGTTGGGTAGGCAGGTAAGTAGGTCATCTAATTTATATAGCAATGGCAGTACGGATGTTGTAATGGTTAGCATTACTGCCTCACAGCACTGAGGTCTTGGGTTTGATTCCCACCATGGCCCTAACTGTGCGGAGTTTGTATATCCTCCCCGTGTTTGCGTGAGTTTCCTCCAGGTACTCCGGTTTCCTCCCACAATCCAAAAATATACTGGTAGGCTAATTGGCTCCCAACAAAATTAACCCTAGAATGTCTGTGTGTGCATGTACATGTGGTAGGAAATATAGATTGTAAGTTCCACTGGGGCAGGGACTGATGTGAATGTTCAAATATTCTCTGTAAAGCACTGTGTAATATGTGTGCGCTATACAAGAAACTGCTAATAAAATAAATAAAAATTCTCTCTTAGGGCGGGATGCTATATAGCAGAAATGCGGTAAAAACCCCGTTTTCGGGGTTTCTACCGCATTTCTATATGCTATATGGCGCCTCCGCAGTGTCAGCGCTGCGGAGGGAATCGCCAGCTAAAGCTGGCGAATCCCTGCAGAAGCCTATGGGCTTCTTACCGCAGCGCTGTTTGAGGGATCCATCACGGATCCCTCCCAGCGTGCCCTGCGGCCGGCGCCGGGGTCTGCGCATGCGCAGATGGACTCCCGGGTCACAGACCCGGAAGTCCAGTGCCGGCACCGCATCGCAAGGGACAGCTCTTACCGCAAGAGCTGTCCCTTGCATGAATAACGGCATATGTTATAGCATATGCCGTTACTAATAATGCGATGTCCGGCGAAGGGGGGCCGCGGATGTTATAACATCCCGCCCTTTAGCTGATTTATTTAATGGATGAGAAGTGTGCTTTTAAATATTATTTAGTGTTGTCAACTGGTATAACACTATGGGGGTTATTCTAGTTCACTCGGAAAGGCACAATCACTCTCTAAATTAACTCTCTCTGCACGTGTTACATCAACCCCACCTGCAGTGCATTTGGTTTTGTCCATTATACCCCTTTTACACCAGACTTTGGACCCGGAATATTGCCGCTCCAGTCCGGGGCAGGGCATGGTGTAAATGGGGTGAAAAAAAATAACACGGGTACTGTTCCCCGGGAATCTGACCCGGCAAATGTTCAGGGTCGGACACGGGGCTTATCCGGGGCTCAGGGCAGTGTAAACGGCCATTATCCGGGTTATTTGGTGGGTAGAGGGGCGCAAAGAGCTGATTGGAGCTTCTGCGGCTCTGGCAGATGATGTCATCAGCTGGAGACCCGCACAGGGCGCATGTAGCAGCGCAGCAGCAGCGTTAACGCGCTACCACGCTACAAGCACACTCCAGTCTCATCTGCTGCAGCACACACTGCCTGTGCAGTGTTAACCACTTTGGCTGACCCCAAGCCTGATCTGACACACTGCCTGTGCAGTGTTTTCCACTTTGGCTGACCCCAAGCCTGATCTGAGCCATCATGTCCAATACATCCAACTGGTCTGACAAGGAGGTACGTGAGCTCCTGCAAATCAGGGCAGATGAGGAGATTCGCCGCCAAATGACCGGCACCGTTCGGGATGCAGTGGTGTATCGCAATATTGCAGAATTGCTGGCATCCAGAGGTATTCATCGCTCCCAACAGCAGGTTGTAAACAAATTAAAATCTCTGCGGAAGCAGTTCTGCAAAGTGAATGACCAGAAGCGCAAGAAAAGTGGTGCAGCTAGGCCCGATTGGGTGCACTATGACCTGTGCTACAGTGCTTTTGGAAACACGGCACTCTGCAACCCTGTAGCCCTGTCCTCCTCCATAGCACCCCATTGCAGCCAGACGGACAACAGCCAGGACAGCTATGATGTACCGACTACCCAGGCTTCCCAGCTGTCCCCTCCAGTCTCAACGCCTTCTGAAGCCACGCAGATGTCAGCACACATGAGCCCGGCTTCACCGCTGCTGTTTGGTGATGATGGTGCAGCAGAGAATATAATGGATGCTTCCATGCAGTCTGACAGCGCCCAAGCAGCCACAGATGATGTTGTGGAAGAAAACAGTCAGACGACGCTCCCCAATCGAAGCACTCCATTACGTTCTAATTGTAAGTAGACATTCTATATATTTACACACATTTGACATAGTAAAAACAACCAACGTGGGGTTATGGCGGGATGAGGCCCAGTATCTGTTGCAGTATGTTGCTAGCATGCAGGTGGAAGAAGGCCACTAGCACATTTTGGCAAACAAAACTGCTGTTTATTATATAACACTTAACATGGAAGTATAATGTTAATTTTTTTTTTAAATTACAGTGTACAGCGTTCCTGCCAAAAAGAAAAAGCTTAATCGGTCTGAAGTAGCGGCTAAAGCGATGACATCGGTGATAGTTGACCATCTACGCCAATTGGATACTGATGTCCAAGCAAAGGAGGATGCTCGCATGGACAAATATTTGGAAGCTGAGAGACAGAACCAGCAGGCATTTATGTCTCAATTGCTGGCAATGCAAGATAGGCAAATGTCCTTTTTAGAACGTACATTTGGCGGTTTTTTCACACAACCTGCACCACATCCCCACCACCCACCTAAGTACCCACCCAACCCATATGATCATTACAATAGAGGTGTCAGTTTCAATCCTGCCACATCTACTAACACCCAACCAAACCAGCTGACACCAGAATATAGAGGGCCCAATTATAACTTTGGCAATAGTGCTGCTAGTAGTGACCCACCAATCCTAGAGTCCCCAGAGTTTTCCGTGTACCGGAATTTGAGCTAAGTTTTCAACTTTTAGTCTTAAAATATTGTTCCAAAATGTTGCACTTTACTTATTTTTCAAATCTTTCAAAAGGTTGCACTGATGTTTTTATAGTCTTTAGAAAGGTTGCACTTTATTTCTTAAGATTTGTGTGATTCTCTATATATAGGAGCAGTCACCATACAGTTCTATTTTATAATGTGTCCTATGACGTTAAACTGTATGGGCACAAAGTTTTACAATTGTTCTCTATTCCCAGTTGGACTCTCATATCTTGGTCTTTCATTATGAATAACATCTATAAACAAGATGTGAAATGTATGTACAGTTTGATGCATATTTTCATTATAAAGCAAACAACTGGAAGATTTGTGTCTGATTTTTATTTCAAATCATTGAGGGAAGGTTTGCTGCAATGGTGGCCCTGATTCTTTCTGCACTGCCAACATGCTCCCCCTCATAATCTGCTGCTTCAGGATTGCCCCCTGTGTCCTGCACATTCCACTCTGGAAGAAAGTGGTCCTTTTGTATTTCACAAATGTTATGTAGAATACAGCAGGTTGCAACTACGTGGGGCATCAACTGTAGGTCCACATCGTTCCTCTTCATCAGGCAGCGCCAACGTCCTTTTAACCGGCCAAAGGCATTTTCCACTACCATACGAGCAGAACTTAGGGTGTGGGTGTAGGTTATCTTTTCCGTGGACAACTCAACATTTTGTGTGTATCCCTTCATGAGCCAATGTAGTAGAGGGTAAGCAGCATCCCCAATTATGTGGACCGGGATCTCTACTTCATCTATGAAAATAGATTTCTATAAAAAAAAAAATAGCGATTGTCACTATTTATACAAAGCAGCCTTAAGAGTATAGTTACTATAAAGAAATATTACACGTCTAAACCACACACGTCTAAACCACAGTAGAATAAAAAACATGGGCCCATCACACCTGATCCTGTCCTTGCAAGATTGCAATCACCTGCGAGGAGCTAATTGTAAATGTTTAAAAAATAGGGTATTACCACAGGTGATAGCAATCATGCATGGAGAGGAACAGGCAGGCAAGTCTGGTCCATCTGAGGAAAAAAATGTGTACAATATATTTTTACCTGTCTAGGGAAAAGCCATCCCCCACGCTTGTCCTCACCAATCTCATACAGCTGAGAGTTAGCAAACACTCTAGCATCGTGTGCACGCCCAGGCCAGCCAATAAAGACATCTGTAAAACTAAATGGGGGAAAAAAATATTTTTCATCGTTAGAGCTATTAAAATTCATTTACAAAGGTTCCTAATATGGAAACTGTAAATATGTACATACCGGTATTGGTGGTCCACAACAGCCTGAAGTATAATAGAATGCCACCCCTTCCTGTTATAGTAGTCCGCAGGGTTGTCACGGGGAGCAATGATGGGGATATGGGTCCCATCTATAGCACCTGCACACTGCGGGTAACCACGCCTCTGGAAGCCTTGGATGGTGTCATCAAGGCGCTGTCCTTCCGGCAAACAGATGAACCGCTGGTACAGGGTATCCACAAAGGCCTGTGTCACCTGGTAAATGATCCTGCAGACAGTGGCAATACCGACTCCAAACAAACAGGAGATTGTGCGGTACTCCCCAGGGGTAGCATACCACCAAATGGCAATGGCTAATCTCCGCATTGGGCTGATGGGCCGACGGTAGTGGGTGGTCTGCATAGTCAGGACTGGTCCAAGTAGATCCAAGATATAATAGAAGGTAGCACGTGACATCCTGAAGTGGGCCATCCACTGCTCCTCCTGAAAAGATTCCACGGTCTGCATGAAAGCTTCTCCGTGGCACCGGTCTCTGACCCAGATCCTGCGATCCCGCATGGTCGTCAGCCGCAAAATCGAGGTAAGGCTGGATGATATCAGCGCTCTCCTGCGGCACAAATATTGGTGCCGAGATCTAGACCTCTCAGCCAAGAATTGTGCTCTCCTACTCCAAGTGTGAAGCAAGTAGCACAGGGTGAGAAGCTGCTTCAAACTCTCTATTGCAGAAAAGTACAGCACAAACTGCAACACAGCTACTCCGTCTGCCATCTTTGCTGCAATGCTGGGAGCAGAACCCACCCCCTCCCTTTTCCCTTTCTTGTGACCTCATCTCAAACAGCCCAAAGGTCCATTTTTAATGACACCAGCAAGGAAAGACAGGGCTGATCCGTTTTCAGTGTGAAAGGGCCTTACCCGGGAATAACCCGGATTGAAGTGCAGTGTAAATGGGGTCTGAGGCAGGGCATGCCCTGGCAATATCCCGTGTTCAATTTCCCGGGTCCGATCCGGTATTCTGGTGTAAAAGTGGTATTAGAGAGTGATTGTGCCTTTCCAAGTGAACTAGAATAACCCCCTATGTCCAAAGATTGTGGCCAAATTTTGAGCCAGGTGGATGAGGTTAGATAGGAGCTTCTGAATACTTGCCAACCTCTCACCATACCTCCATGCATTACCCTCTCTAGGAGGGACACTTTGCTCTGCTTCTGGACTTCCCGCTTAATGTATGATTGCTGTCACTTGTTTTAAACAGGTAAATGGGAAAGAAAGGTGTTTCCACACAAGTAATAGCAATCATACATTAGGAGGGAAGTCCAGAGAGGATCATGTTGGGAGGTGTGCTCTCACCTTTACATATTACATACAATGCATACAAACATGTTAGTTACGATGCCATATAATTCCAGAACTCCCAACATGCCCCTGTCCAGGAGGGACAGAATGCTTTATTCCTGGACTTTTGTCTTAATTCATGATTGCCATCACCTGTAATGAAATACCTTATCCACCAACAACCCCGTTCAAAATAGATAATGAAATCCATACATTTAAGGTGCCCACACACTAGAAAGATCTGCGATCGTAAGATGTGCGCATAAATTAGCCTTCGAATCTTTGGTCCGCCCTGGACCAAAGATTTCAGGCAAGCGCACATCTTTACCAAAGATTTTTCTTAAGATCCCGTGTGCGTTCCTATGGATCTTTTGTTAAATCTTCTGATCTTTTGTGCAGCACGTAAGATCAGAAGATTCAGCTAAAGATCCACGGGAGCGCGCATCTGACCGATATCGGCCGATATTCGACCGATTATCGGTAAATACCGTACGATATATCGGCCGATTTATCGAAAATCGGACAATCGGTCAAAAAAGCGTTCTAGTGTGTGGGCACCTTAAGAGGGAACTCCAGAAACAGAGCATTGTGCTCTTCCTGGCATTGTTCTGTTGGGAGGTATGTTATTAACTAATCAAACATTTATCCTACAGTATATGTGCTCTCAAACAGTGATCCCCAAGATTACTCTCAAAATATATTGTATCTTCTTCCCTGACATTCACAAATTTATGGGCCACATTGGCAGGCCTGTAGCTTATGTTTTGTAACACAAAATCGTTATATGTATTATAGAGCATTATATGTTTTAAATATCCTCTAATGAAAAGTCCTTTAGAAGTAAAGTACTGTATGTTTTAGGAACTAGTATAGAATATGCTCAAAATGTATTACTAAAAAAGATATATATTTATTATATGGAGAAAAGCTTTAAATCCAGCAAATCATGTTTTGTCAGAGATGTGACTTCCCATATGCAAAAGGCTCTGCTTGATGGTAGCTATAATTGGGTGGCCTTTTCCCATCTGCCTGCAGTGCTACATAAGCCTACTGTATTTACAAAGGCTACTGGTGGTACGTGTACCATAGGTGCCGATTTATGTTTTTGCTGGTGGGTGCTCAAGCCAAAAATATAGAGGAGTGGCTTCATGGGGAAGGGGTGTGGCCACAAAATAATACCAATTCATATAACCGAGCACAGATGTCTCCAAAATT
The DNA here is from genome assembly GCF_055691185.1 of Crinia signifera. Classification (NCBI taxonomy): domain Eukaryota; kingdom Metazoa; phylum Chordata; class Amphibia; order Anura; family Myobatrachidae; genus Crinia; species Crinia signifera. The sequence continues at coordinate 66,818,209 of NC_139225.1, read as the reverse complement.
CAAATTACGGCAACAGACTTCCACATACATAAATGTCCCCACAGTGCAGGTACAGAAATGCCCCCCACAGTGCAGGTACTCCGCGGACATAGTACACTCTTCCCAGCATACTGTTTCCCAGGTGGTGGGTCCGGCAATGTGGGTGCTGCAGCCGCAAATTAGCAAGTTAATATGGCGGCCCAGCAGCAGGACTCTGGCCCGTGGGTGCTCATTAATTTCCGTGGGTGCTCGGGCCCTTGAGCACCCACAGAATCGGCACCTATGATGTGTACCACTGCAATCATTATCTTGCTACAGTGCTGTATATCAGGATGATATTATTAGTTGGTACTTGTTTCCTAGCAGGGCGCCCACTAAGCAAATAGCTTTGTGGGCTTTTCTGAGTAGGAAAATTGCATTGCATCGCATCGCGTACCGTGTACAGTGCTGTACGATGCATGCGATGTGATGTCCATGTTAAGTGCACAGGAGTGCTTATATAATGAAATATTGGTTAGGATCGTATGGCACCAAATGCGATGCGTTGCAATATATAATTGTACAAGCACCCATGCCATGAAATGTGATGGGTGCTTACTATGGCATGTAGGCACCTCTGGCATTGTTTTGCGTCACCCCCAGTATCAACGCCACCCTGAAGCGTGGCGACCACAGCGGAACGCGTCCTCCGACATTTTCATATCCCCTCTATCCACGTCGGCGTGGAGTTGACTTCATCTAGCGTGGCGAGCGCAGCGAGCCACCGAGCCCGAAGCATGGCGAGCGGATGCGGATTACTTTACATGTATTCCGCATCCGCTCGCTGCACTCGCCACACTATATAAAATCAACTCCACTCCGACGCGGATAGTGGGGGTATGAAAAGGTCAGCCGCCCCCAATCCACACTCCTAAAATGGGGCTTCCTGTACCTGTGGTTATGTCGTCTTGGCGCCTCTGTGTGCCTCTGGAGTTTTGACTGACAGGAGGGTGTGAAATCGCATCGCACAAAAAAGGTACCATGCTATGTGATGTGATTTCACTACGTTTGCGTACGTAAGAAATCTGGGCGCCCTGCTAGGAAACAAGTACCTATTACTTTGCAGTTCAATCACATTCTCATTGTCCATGCATCGTCTCACCAGCTACAATGTTGCAAGTAGGTTTATGTTTGAAAAATTATGCATATGTGAAAAAGTTACACATGCGATGGATTAAACGGTTCATTTTGCATACACCCTATACTTTGTCATGCGAACATTTAGATATCACCACATGCTAGTTCATCTCTATGCCTTATGTCCTACATAACTGTCTCCTTTTTCTCAATATAAAACATAGTTTTAGGGAACAGATATTGGGGGCGATTCAGGTTGGTTTGCAAAGCACATTTGGTTTGCTAATGGACAAAACCATGTGCACTACAGGTGGGGCAGATGTAACATGGCAAAAGAGCATACCTCCCAACTTGACCCTCTCCAGGAGGGACACAATGCTCTATTTCTAGACTTTTCTCTTATTTGGACTTGCCATCACCTGTTTTAAACAAGTTAATTGCTCAGAAAGGTGTTTCACCCCAGGTGATAGTCCTAAATTAAGCGGGAAGTCCAGGAACAGAGCATTGTGTCCCTCAAGGAGAGGGTCATGTTGGGAGGTATGAGAGAGAGTTAGATTTGGGTGAGTTACAGTATACCCCTTTCAGACATACCACCCGGGATTTTAAACCCGTACAATCCCAGGTTTTTTTTTAAATCCCAGGTCTCAGGACCTGGGATTTTAGTTGCCTAAAATCCCAGGTAGAGCCATTCAGACATACGCTAGTCTCCAGATTATGTGCATGCACGTGAAAAATCCTGGGGTTTTTGCGTATGTCTGAAAGGGGTATCATTTTTTTTCTGTGCATGGTAAATACTGGCTGTTTTATTTTGACACTGCAATATAGATAGATATCAGTTTAAAGTACAAACCCCACCCAAATCTAACTCTCTCTGCACATGTTACATATGCCCCACCTGCAGTGCACCTTGTTTTGTCCATTAGCAAACCAATGTGCTTTGCAAACTAAACAGAATCAGCATAGGCAAATGCAGGGGGGGGGGAGGGGGGGGGGTTCTGGTTGCCCAGAAACCCCTATCCCCTTGGCAAGTGGTTCAAATTATGACAATAGAAATAGTATATAATACAATTACTAGAGCATCCGCCACATAATGCACTGTAAGGGACAGAGTGGAGCTGCTGCACATGCCCAGTGGTAGTAACTTCTTCTGCCCAAGTTTGCTGTGTCCTCAGTCAGTGCACTGGACCAGAGAGCAGTTGCCAGGAGGAAGAGATAGGAGCCTTAGCATGAGGTGGAAGAATGTGAGCTTTGAAAGTGCAGGACTGGTTCTATTATGTTTGTGTATTTATTCATTATGGTATGTTTAACCCTTTCCTGACAACTTATTTATATTATTTAAACGTCTGATACATCCTATACTAAAGTATATATATATATATATGAATGCAGTACTACGTCTGTGCATTATCTGGACGTTTGCATTAACATTTCCCCTACTGGGATCACCACCTCTTTGTATCAGAAACCCACTGATCGCAACAATCTTCTCCAGGCATCGAGTCATCACCCTCCATCCCTTAAGAGAGGTCTCCCATTCTCACAATTCTTGCGTGTCAGACGCATATGCAGCTCAGACGCAGATGCGTCTGCTAAAATGGAAATCATGATGAAAAAATTCATACTCAGGGGTTATGACGTTGCACAGCTACGTTTGGCTAAGGAGCGGGCACTGAATATCTCTAGGAACGAGACATTGCTCCCTAGAGCCAAGAAAACCATCCCTGAGGGTCACATTCCTTTTATTAATACCTTCACGACGTACAGTTCAGAGATTGTCAACACAGCCAAAACCTTTTGGCCCCTGGTTTCACAAGATCCCGATCTTCCCCAGCTCCGGTCTTCTAGACTGCTTCCCTGCTATAAAAGAGGTCGTAATCTACGGGACTACCTCGTCAAAAGTGATGTTACTGGGATGCGCAAACCCAGCACACACTTTCTTACAAAAAAACCTGGCAACTACAGATGTGCCAACTGCACCACATGCCGTTTCTTGACTCCTGGTAACTCATTCAAGCATCCGACTACAGGAGCTACCATCATGCTCAGACAGACTTTCTCCTGTAGCAGTCGGTTCGTTGTTTATGCCATCCAGTGCCCCTGTGGCTTATTGTACGTGGGAAAGACCACCCGTATGTTTAAGGAGCGGATGGCTGCCCACCGTTCGTCCATCAAGCTGGCCCTTGAAGGAGCTGTCTCTGATCAACCAGTCGCACGGCATTTCAAGGAACACCGACATACGTTACCTTTACTGAAATACTGGATGCTTGAACAAGTTTCCCCGCTCAGAAGAGGAGGTGACCGTAATAAACTGTTACTTCAAAGAGAATCAGCGTGGATTTACAAATTGAACACTTTATCGCCAATGGGCCTTAATGAATACCTTTCATTGAACTGCTTTTTGTGAATACATTTTCGTGCATTTATCTCTCTCCGCTTATCTCTCTCTTCCTAATACCATTGATTATGTCCCCCCATGTGGCTCAGTCGTTGATTTTCTGTCTCTTTGAACTGGTACAGCATTGCCCATTCATGATCCCCTATCATGTTCTGTTACCATTTACTGCATTATTGATACTTGTTGTCTCCTCATGTGTATCCCTCTATTTACCCGTCTTTTTCTTCACTTTTTTTGTTTATGCAGGTCTCCATGGCAACCCGTTCTGGCTGATGCAGGGCGCAGCTACGATGACGTCTGCCTCTGTCACCGGAGCCGGGCCGCCGGAGCCTGCAGCACGGGGTGTGTGGTGGGAGCTTATTTAGGTAAGTGCTTTTCATTCACTTAATTGTTCTCTGACGAAGGAAATAAATCTTCCGAAACTGTTAGACCTACTGTGCACGGCTCCAGTTTTCATTTCTGATTGTTACCAAGTCCCTCATCGGAGTGCCGCCAGCAGCCGTGACCAACCCTATACATACCCTCCTTTGGAAGGCACCGGGGGCAATTGCTACTTGTGGTACTTATGTAATATCTGGGCTCCCGTTTTTCTTATGAGACCGCGTCCCCTCGCGGGGCTCGCTGAGCTCGCCACTCTTCGGGCACGGTGGCTCGCTGCGCTCGCCACACTATATAAAATCAACTCCATGCGTAGTTGGATAGTGGGGGTATGAAAAAACGGGGTGCATTTAACATGGGAGCCCAGATAATACATAAGTACCAAAAAATGTAATAAGTGAATTTCCACAGTTTATGGATATATATATAATGTGCGTACCGTATTAAAGTACTTTTGTGCTTATCAATAAATAGTGTTTGAATCTCTTGTCCTCGTGGTTACCAGGATGCTACCCGGAAATATCAATTAGGCCTCTAAGGGCAAACTTCCCACAGGTTCAACCAAGGTCCAAATGCAAGTGCCACACAGTGTTAAAGAAAAGGAAAACTCCTCCAAAAAAATTTAAAGTGGAGTTTATTAAAGTGCATAAAGTGAATATAAAGTAGCTTACATGAACAAAGTATGGTGATAAGGTGTGCTGCTAACTGCTGCTGGTATTAAGGGATTGTCAGTCCCTGAAAATAAAATAAACAAACAAAAGGATATACCAGCGCAGGCTTGTTTCTTAAATAAAAAATTTGACAGTTTCTTATACTTTAAAATATTTTTATCGTAATATATAAAATGATATTGGTAATAATATTAATAAGACACACAATGCGGATTTATAATACCCTTTTAGGCACTTAGTTGACTCCTATATCTAGGATGAGTGCTGGATGGGTGCAGTCTCTTATTGAGCAGTGATAATTTACCAGTTGGCCGTATCCAGATGGATGTTGCTTTGTAAGCAGTTGCTTTCTGGTGGTTGTCCGGTAGACCTGGGTGGAGGTGATTATTTGCTGCAGGTCCAATCCTTTTGAGAGATGTAAACTCGGATGACCAGGTAGAGAACAAAAGTCCCAAATCCAGTAAACCAGTTGATATATTTGTATCCTCAGGAGTGTGATGGTGTCAAGGGTTTTGGGGTATCAGAGAAGCTCAACGTGTTTCTCTGGGAAAGGTCTCCCAGCTTCTTCTGCTCCTGAAGAAGCTGGGAGACCTTTCCCAGAGAAACGCGAAGGTCAGGAACAGAGCATGTTCTCCCTGAAGGAGAGGGTCAGGTGGGCAACCCTGACTTAATTGGTGCCTACAATGAATACAGACTTATCCAGCCTCTCCTAAATTTCCCAAGCACACCTAGAGGTTTTTCATAGCACTCCCACTAAATGCATACCCTCCAACATGACCCATTGTATTCAGTACAAAATGCTCTGCTCCTGGACTTCCCTCTTAATGTAGGATTGCCATCACCTGTGTGGAACTAGGTAATTGACGAGAAGTGGTGTTTCAACTCAGGTGATGGCACTCATACAATAAGAGGGAAGTCCAAGACCAGAGCATTGTGTACCGAATCAGGGCCGTTTCTAGACAATTTAGCTCCCAGGGCAAAGAAATAAAAATGCGCCCCCCCCCCCAAATATGCAGAATAAATTGCGCGTGCCTGAGGCGCGCGTGGCGAAATACGGGGCGTGGTTTATTTTTTAAATGGGTGTGGCTTAACCCCTTCACGACATTTGACGTATATATACGTCATGGTCGGGAAGTACTTCCCGACCGTTGACGTATATATACGTCATGACTTCTAACTGTCACTGCGTCTAGAGACGCAGTGATAGTTAGGTGATGTCTGCTGTCCCTGACAGCAGACATCCCCCCTCGTCGCCCAGGGGGGGCAGGGGTGCCCCCCCCGGTCGGCGATCGCTGTGATTGGCTGTTCAAATCTGAACAGTCAATCACAGCGTTTCCTGTGTTACCGGCGGCTAAGCCGCTCGGTAACACAGAAAACGGTGGTGATCGGTGCAGCACCGATCACCACCGAGCGGCAGCACCCCCCTCCCACCCGCCGGGCACTCACCCGGCAGCAGCAGCAGCTCCAGCGGCTCCACCGCTACGTCCGGAGCGCACGCTGCGCTCCCCTCCTCCCCCCTCCCCCCCGCAGCAGCAGCAGCAGCAGCATCATGCTGCTGCTGGAAAAGTTAAAAATAAATTAAAATTAAAAAATGTGCAAATGTGTGTATATATATATATATATATACACACATATATATATATATATATATATATATATATGTGTGTGTGTATATATATGTATATATATGTATATATATATATATATATATATACACACATATATATATATATATATATATATATATATGTGTGTGTGTGTGTGTGTGTGTGTGTGTGCGTATACCGCACCGATCACCAACGATCGCCAGCCCCCCCCCCCTCCCACCCGGCAGCCCCCCTCCCTCCCACCCACCCGGCTGCCGCAGCGCCAGCACCCCTCCCACCCCCCCGCCAGCCGCAGCGCCAGCCCCCCTCCCAAAGCTGGTGACCAAAATGGGGTCACTTGTGGGGGGGTTCCACTGTATTGGTGCTTCGGGGGTCTTGCTAATGCGACATAGCACCCGCCATTCATTCCACCACCAAAAATCACTCCTTCCCTTCTGAGTCCTGCCATGCACCCAACTGGTATTTTTTGGTCACATGTGAGGCATTGCCGTACCCGGGAGAAATTGGGGCACAGATTTTGGGGTGCTTTGTCTCCTTCATTCCTTGTGAAAATTAAAAATTTTGAGCCAGAACTGCATTTTTGTGTAAAAAATTACATTTTTTTACACAAAAATGCAGATCTGGCTCAAAATTTTTCATTTTCACAAGGAATGAAGGAGACAAAGCACCCCAAAATCTGTGCCCCAATTTCTCCCGGGTACGGCAATGCCTCACATGTGACCAAAAAATACCAGTTGGGTGCATGGCAGGACTCAGAAGGGAAGGAGTGATTTTTGGATTTTGCAGCACAGATTCTGGTTGAATGACCCCCGAAACACCCATACAGTGGAACCCCCCCACAAGTGACCCCATTTTGCAAACTACACCCCTCAGGGAATTCATCTAGGGGTATAGAGTACATTTCAAACCCCCCGGGGTTTCACCAATTTTGATACAACTGAGCTGTGAAAATGAAAAATTATTTTTTTTCATTTTCACTGCCCAGTTGTACCACAATTGGTGAAACCCCTGGGGGTTTGAAATGTACACTATACCCCTAGATGAATTCCCTGAAGGGTGTAGTTTGCAAAATGGGGTCACTTGTGGGGGGGTACCTAACTTTTAGCATCTTATGGTGCCTAGAAACCTACATGGTGCCTAAAAAATAATCTCATAAAAAGGAGGCTCCAAAATCAAGTAGGTGCTCCTTCTATTATGAAGCCTGTGGTTTGGTCACCGTGCACACTAGGGCCACATATAGGATATTTATGAAAACCAAAGAATTGGGGGAATCAATTTTTAGTCACATTTCTCTAGTAAAATCTACTGTGTTCCTTAGAAAAATGTATTAAAATTGCAAATCTGCAAAAAAAATGAAATTTGGAAATTTCACCTACACTTTCTTTTAATTCCTGTGAAACACCTAAAGGGTTAACAAACTTCCAAAATGCTGTTTTGAATACTGTGAGGGGTGCAGTTTTTGAAATGGCATCATTTATGGGGGTGTCTCACATACAAGTCACTCAAAGTCACATCATAACTGACCTGGTCCCTAAAAAAATCAGAGTTTGAAATTTTCTTGAAAATTTGAGAATTTGCTATTCATATTTGAAGCCTCCTAGTGTCCAAAAAAATGAAAATGAGGTTGAAATAATGATGGCAACATAAAGTAGACATATGGTCTATGTTAGTTATTCACTATTTTGAGTGGTAAGATTATTTGTCTCACAAGCAGAAAATTTAACATTTTGCAAATCGCAAAATTTTCCATTTTTTTACGACATTTTGGTATTTTTCACAAAAAAACACAGACTGTATCGACGAAAATTTACCACTAACTTGAAGTACAATGTGTCACGAGAAAACAATCTCAAAATCACTGGGATAAGTAAAAGCAAAAAAAAGTTATCCCCACTTAAGTGATACATGCCAGATTTGAAAAAAAGGGCTCTGTCAGGAAGGCAAAAACTGGCTCTGTCATGAAGGGGTTAATATAAGGGCGTGGTCTAGCAGGAAAACAATTACCTTACATCTCACTTTTGCAACCTGCATGTCCCGACATTGGTTACCGCAGGAATTGTCATTGTCCTCCCGCACTTTAGTTGGCGGGCTGAAGGCCACACAGTGACATAAAAATAAAAAGGCCCACACAGTGACCTAGTACGCCTCACAGATCAAGGCCAAACAATGACAGACTACTTAAATCATTATACACTATTTATCAGTGATGCCAATTACACATTACGCCGCACACTGTGATGACAATTACACATTACGCCGCACACTGTGATGACAATTACATATTACACCGCACACCATGATGACAATTACACATTATGTCGCACACCGTGATGACAATTACACATTATGTCGCACACCATAATGCTCATTAGATCCCACACTGTGATGCCCATTGCACCCACACTGTGATGGCAATTACACAATACTCCCCACACCGTAATGCCTATTACACATTATGCCCCAGGCGCCGCTGCCGTACAACTGATGCCATTTACTAATATGCCCGCACAGTGCCAGATATGCCCCCACAGTGCCATACATAAATACCCCCACAGTGCCACAAGCAGCACAACTCACTGTCTCTGGCCCTGGGTCTCCCCCTCCAGTCCCCTGCCACTGCCATATGCCCCTACAGTGCCACATGTATGCCCCCACAGTGCCACATATATGCCCCCACAGTGCCACATATATGCCCACACAATGGCAAATATGCCCCACAGTGCCACAGATATACCCCCACAGTGCCACAGATATGCCCCCACAGTGCCACACATATGCCCCTACAGTGCCAGATATGCCCCCAGTGTTACACAGATATGCCCCCACAGTGACACATATATGCCCCCACAGTGACACATATATGCCCCCACAATGCCAAATATGCCCCCACAGTGCCACATATATGCCTTCACAGTGCCACACATATGCCCCTACAGTGCCAGATATGCCCCCACAGTGCCACAGATATGCCCCCACAGTGCTACAGATATACCCCCACAATGCCAAATATTCCCCCACAGTGCCACAGATATGTCTTCACAGTGCCACACATATGCCCCTACAGTGCCAGATATGCCCCCACAGTGCCACACATATGCCCCCAAAGTGCCACAACTTACTGTGGCTCTGGGTCTCCCCCTCCAGTCCCCCGCCGCTGCCATCGCTGGTGTTGGTGTTGGTGCTGGTGGTGGTGCTGGTGGTGGTGCTGCTGATGCTGCTTCTTCTTTCCATCGCGCGTCTCTCCTTCCCCTTGTCCCTGAGCCGCCAGACATTCATGCCTCTGGCTCCTGATTGGCTGCCGGCCCGCGAGCGCTCTCTGATTGGCTGACAGCCAGGCCCCAGTGAGCGAGGGGAAGGAGAGACGCAAGATGTGCTCCGCTCCCCTCCCCTCCCCTGGGAAATCAGTGAGTGAGTGCCTGATCTTGTCGAGGCGGCCGGGGAGAGGGGGAGGAATTGAGGCGGCGGCGGCAGCGTTGGGGGGAGCTGCCGGGCCAGTGGCGTAACTATAAATTTTGCTCCCCCCTGCCAAAAAATTTATTGCGCCCCCCCACCTAATAATAATAATGTGCCCACTGAATGCTGGCCCCTGCTCCAGTACACTCCTCCCTGAAGGGTGCTCTCCTATGAGTCTACACTGAGAGACTGCACAGCAACAGGTGCTCATTTCATGCTCTTAAGGAACTAGTTGGCCGGGCCAATGGTGCAGCACATCGCCATGACAGCGCTTCCTGTCACGGCACATCCTCAGAGACGGCAGCTGTTTGCCAGCAGGATCGCGTAGTAGACCTTAGGTGTAGGTGTGAGTGCGACTATTTGATGTCACCCTGCTGGGGTGACACCTGAGTGTATTCCACCCCCACCCCCACAGACTGGTTTAGGGGGGGAGCGGAAAGATGGGATCAGGCGGCATGAAGCACCGTAGTAAGGGGACGCACACGCATCTCGTGCGTGCACGTTCCCTTCCGGTGGCTGTTGGGGGCTGGCGAATCTACCGCCAGCCCCTGCAAGAATGAGATATAGACTCACTGTGAGATATATAGATATATACACACATATACAGTATATATATATATATATATATATATATATATATAAATAATATATATAAATACACACATACAGTATGAATATATATATATATATAACTTATTTTAAATAGTGCTGGTGTAAAAAAAAACGCACCTCTGTTTTTGCCAAGTAAGGTGTCACTATGGACTGAGTGGGACTGGGACACTTTTTCTTTTCAGCTCCCTCCTGCTGGTTTCCAGCTCCTCGTGTCACTGTCTGGCCTCTCCACTCCAGCGTGTGACGTGATGACGTCACACGCATAGGAGAAGCTGAGGCAGGGACCAGCAGACACTGCTGCTTCCACTGCCTCTGACACTTCAGCCAAGGCCACGCCCACGCCCGTAAACCCGCCCTCCCATTGGATACTTCACCCGCACTCCCTCCCTCCCATTGGACAACCCATCCGCCCGTCGATTGACAGATCATACCTGTCATGGCCGCGCCCGTGCCGACTCGCCTGTGATCAGCGAGCGCACGGGCAGCGGCAGGCGGCCGTGGCTCAACAAGCAGCCCGGCCTCATCTCTATACTAATGTAGTGTGACAGACTCTCTGATTGTCTGTCACACACTTGTTCGGCACCTGGCGCCCACGCAGCCCCCGCTCCCCCAAGCAGCAGCGGGGGCTGCTTTACGGTATCTCCGGCGGTATCTCCGCCACTGTGCCGGGCGCCCTAGCTGTTAACAGAGGCGGACAAGCCGTGCGGCGCCCCGGGCTGCTGCACGGCTTGTCCGCCTCTAGAAACGGCCCTGTACCGAATGCAATGGGTCATGTTGGAGGGTATGTAAATGGCCAGCTACAATCCCCAGATGCCGGCTTCCTGTCAATCCACCTTGCAAATAGCTAGCAAAGGAAGAAAGTATCAGACTATATTCACTAGCAGGCATCGCGCATTGTATATTGATTGGTCCAGTGCGAATTCACAGTATATTAATCAGTCCAGTGCGAATTTACACAGCTGCAATCAGGTCTGAATTGAGCCCTATGATTGGATGGATCTGAAGTCTTGTTTATTATGGAGAGACTGTTTTTTTTAAAAATAAAGACTGATTTAAGCACAACTGGTGCACAAGGGGAAGTCTGAACATATACTGTAGTTAAGTATTGAAATGAGAATTTTTTTTTTTTATATTTGTGAAGCAATTCAGAAACTCCAAGTCACTTGGGTTCTTATTAGCTGCACAGTCTGGCCATTAATATCAATATATTTCCATTGTGTACTGTGATTTTTAGCATTTTTCTCCTGTCCGTGAAGTTATGCCTCCGGTCAAAATGTAGTCTCATCTCAAGCAGGTACAAAAAAGGGAGGCAGTCTCAGGGATGGGATCACAGCTTGCGTTTGGCAGATGTGATGGATTGTCAAAAGATCACAAAAAAGTAACTTAAAAAAAAAATCACAAATTGTAAATAAGTTTCAATATTATTCTGAATAAGCCCAAAGAGTGGTACAGTCACTCTTAGGGCTCTTAGAACCATGGGACCTGGTCCACTCTCATGGTGAATTAGGTGACTAGTTTATCAAGACAGTACTACGGTGACTGGCCTATTAGTGGTCTCAGAGCTATATTTACTAAGAGCTTGAGTTTGAGGTTTTGCTTGTTTTACCATAGTTTTTTCAAACCGATTATGTACAAAAATAAAAAGTGACCAAAAGTCCAATATTACAGAGCACATGCATCCTGATTATAAGTGTACAGTCACAGTACTGATTCAGATGGACATTGGGCGATTTTTAGTCATTTTCAAATTCGCCCATTATTACACTTTTTAAAATCAAATTTTTGCCGCAAATTCACATATTTAATGAGGTGTGTATTCCGGGCAAAAAAGTGCGATAAAGTGCGATAATGTACAAATTTTAGTCATGAAAATGTGCGAATTTGTGGAAATGTGCGAATTTGTATTTTTTTTTTAAATGGCGTGGGGTCCTCCCTCCTGAGCATAACCAGCCCCGTTCTCATTGAGCCGGACCTGGTTCCAAAAATCCCCGTTCTCATTGAGCCGGACCTGGTTCCAAAAAAGCATAGGGGTCCCCCGTATTTCTGAAACCAGCCCTGGACTCTTGGACCGGTCCTTGTTCCAAAAATACGGGGGACAAAAAATCTGGGGGTCCCCCATATTTTGAAACCAGCACCGGGATCCAACAGCCCGCAGTGTCAAGCCACAGCCGGGGGACACTTTTTACATTTGGTCCCCCGGCTGAACGTGGCTGGTCAGCCTCGGACGGGGTACATGGAGGAGTGGGGACCCCCCCAATAAAGGGGTCCCCCCAGGCTTCACCAGTCCAGGGCTGAAGCTCGGGGCTGTCACTGGCATCCCAGGCAGCGGCGTAACTATAGCACCGCAGCCCCCGCCACCGCGGGGGGGCGCTGTGCATGTGGGGGTGCCGGGGGCTGTGGTGCTATAGTTAAACCCCCTCAATCCCCCGCATACTTACCTATCGCGCTGGTCCTGGCGGCTCCGTTCTTCTGCTGAGGACCACCACAAAATTGCCGCCCCCATATAGCACACAGTTCTCTGAAACTGTCTGCTGTATGGGGGCGGCCATTTTCTGGTGGTCCTCAGCAGAAGAATGGAGCCGCCGGGACCAGCGCGATAGGTAAGGCTGTGGGGGATTGAGGGGGGTTTGCATGGGCGACGGGGTAGGGGTGCTTGGTGGGGTGGCGACGGGGGGGGGGGGGGGGGGGCGCCCAAAACTTAGCTACGCCACTGATCCCAGGGCATTGGACGCTGGCCTGATCAGACATTCCTAGCGGTCCTTTATAGAGGTGAACTACAAGTGCCAGCAAGCCTCCCCTGCATGCTGGGACTTGGAGAACCACAAGTCCCAGCATGCGGGTATTAATGGGCCCGCTGGGACTTGTAGTCCACCTGTAAAAAGAATGTTAAAATAAGACACACACACAGAAAAGTATAACTTTATTACACACACCACCACACACCTCACTTTTACACCAATATACTTAGCAATCCAGAGTATAGCGCTGGTCTGTCTTCTGCATAGCCAGCTCACCCCGCACTGGCAGCGAGGTGAGCCGGCCTTCTCCTGTGCAGATAACAGCCTCTGTAGCGCTGTCCCAGCACACCAAAGAGGATTAGTAATAAACAATTTGAAGAACCACATCATAGAAGGCAATTCAGAGATCTTAGTTACATATATGATAAGCCTCCGGGCCTCGGCAAGGCTTCTCTGATACCGGAAGTCCCTACAATGCATGATAACAGCACCCATTCTGCGCCATATAATTGTTTACTGTAAAGCTACATGATAACTGCACTTACCAATATATCTAATACCCCTTTCACACCAGAAATGCAGAGACAAACCCGGGAATTAAATTCCAGGGACAAGCAGGGACATTCCCGGGTTGGGACCCATTCACACATGCTTTTGAAGCAGGGACAAGCCGGGTCGGCACCTTTCACACTGAACCCGGGATGACCCTGCATTTCTATGAGAATAGCATTGAAAATGGCCTTTTTTAGGCTCACATTAGATTATTGATTATTAATAATTAAGACACAAAACATTTGTAGTGTTTTAACCTTTGTTTACTTGTATAAAAAAATGAAAAGGTATATGAAAGCATCTTCCCCTCTAATGATTAATAGCTCTCTCACCTCCTCATTTGTCCAAGACATGGCACACATTGCAGGCTTTCAGGGGTTAAAATGCACTTCTGGGGTCTGTGGTGCTACAGAACATGCACAGTGTCTCCCTGCATGTTGTATGCTGTCTCTGGGCATGTCTGTGAGTGTCCACCACAACAGGAAGTTGCCCTGCTAGCAAACCAGCACTAGCAAAGGCAAAACGGGAAGGAGGGACATGTCCCTGCACCTTTCACACCAGCCAGTAACCCTGGAAGGACCCGGGAGCAACCCTGCTACCTAGCAGGGTTGAATTGCCGGCAAATTAACCCGTGAATTTGTCCCTGGAACCTTTCACACCAGAGCAAGTCCCGGGTTGTTCCCGGACCCAACCCGGGAATTTAGGCTGGTGTGAAAGGGGTATAAGTTCTGAGACAGATTATCAGGAGTAACGCTTAAATCCTCCTTGTGGCACTACAGAAACCAGTATGGCCTCCATATGCAGGTCCCATCATATACCTCTTGCACATAAAACAGTGTGAAAGCTACTCAGTGAAATTTCAGGTGCATGGAAGTACTGTACACCAGGGAAGGACTTTGTAGTGGCATTAGGATAAAGTCACAGGCACAGAAATGCGCTGCTTAAGGAGCCATCTAAATCCGCTGACCATCGAATGATTTTTCCCCTGTTCACAAATATAAGTCTTGACTGACCTATATTTGCGGCGTCCGAACTCAGAACAGGGCGGGAGTCTGACGTCACAGAACGCCCCCTGGCAGGCAGCTGCTTGCATTCACATGGGGACGTCCAGCCTTTTCCTGGGCGCACCCAACATTTCTGTGGGTATGCTCAGGAAACCCCATGTCCACCCCACCCAACTTTATGCCCCCGCCCCCTGTGTGAACGCCTTAGCGACTGTGCAAGTTGCCAAAGGCTTCTGCACAGCTGCCCTGCACATGCGCATATTCAAATATGTGCATGCACAGAGCGCAAACATCGGTCCCCAGTGTGAATATGGCAGGGACCAAACGGACCAGAATGACGCTCTAAGTTCATGCAATGGGCCAGGTGCATCAAGATTCGAAAAAGTGATAAAGCTTAACGAGCCCATACACGCTCTGTTTTGCGACTCCGTTATGTACAGTACACATCGTATCGGATCGCATGCCTTGTGCATGCAGTGTGCATGCACTGCGATCCGATACGATGTGTAGCTAGTACAAAAAGTATGTGCAGCACATACTTTTTGTACCGTACTATGTGATGCGCGGGAGCGCGCATCGCATAGTACAGAACGGAGCTGGACCACAACGGAGCGTGTATGGGCAGCTTTAGAGTGATAAACAACCAGCCAATCAGCTCTTAACTGTCATGTTACAGACTGGGTTTGAAAAAATGGCAGTTGGAGCTAATTGGCTGGTTATTAATCACTCTCCACTGTATTGTGTTTGGCCCATGGGGCCGATGTATTGATCTGCCCCTAACGCTCGTTAAATAACGGATCCCGCTTCTCCTGCTTATCGTGGAGAAGCGGACACCGGTTACTCCCTCATGTATTAACAACCACCCCCAGCCGATAAGGAGAGCCGTTATGCTCAGCATTTTAATAAGCATTTTAATAAGTCCCTCTCTCTCTTCCCCCGAGCGGCTCACTGCGCATGCACAAGATCTCCAGATCAGCCTGGAGCCCCAGCAGGGCTAGCATTGTCCCTGCAGTGGGGGATAGGACAATGCTACTCCTGAGCTGGCGAAAGCATCCGGGGCGATATAATGTCTGGGCGGCTGTTAATACATTGCCCCCGGCCGTTAATTACTGGGGGGGATTGCAGGGGACAGCCCCGCCGAGCGTAACTCAGCAGGCTGTAACTAGCGCATGTTACAGTAGGTGCGCTAGTAATACATTGGGGAAATCGTAACCCCCCCCCCCCCCAGTTAACCAGTTAACCAGCGTTAAGTGCATTTTTACACTTAACGCTAATTCATACATCTGCCCCATTGTGAGAACCATTACAAACAACATTTCCTGTCATAGCCTTTTTACTCCAGAGTTTTGACAATCAAAATAATTCGAATAATGCAAAAAATATATTTCTAATGTATTCTTTGTATTTTTCATATACTTTATGTAGCAAAAACTGGAGTATGGCAGGAAATGACCTGCCTCACCTTACTGCATGATACAGTCATTTGGTCAACTGTGTGATAACCTTAAAACCTGACATGTTAGGGTGCCTGGCGGACCGCTTCTGGAAACCACTGCAATAGACAGTAAGCTCTTGTAAGCAAGGAGTTTGTTCTCTTTTTAAAACTGATTTGTACTTTTTTAATATAAGCATTATACCGTAATGCGGCTAATGCTAGCAAACGTACGCTGGCAGGTGGTAGTGTTCATTTTTTCAGCAGAGTTTTCTAAGAAATGCCAGCCACACAGCAGCCAAGACGGCGTTTCCTATGCTGCAACCTCTAAATTCTATTTTAAAGGTTACATCCCAGGTAGCGTAGGAGAAGAGAGCCAGAAGAGTGAGTGTTCAGGAACGAAGGTGGGGAGGGAGAAGCATGGACAAAGGCACAGTAGAAGAGGGAGGGGAGAAAGGCAGACAGAAATAGCAGAGAGGGAGTCTGGCACATATGCAGCTAACAGAGGAGAGAGGTTACATGCAGCTTGCTGAATAATTCCAGCCAAAACATAATTAAAATGCAGACAGGAATGGATCCACATCAAACAGAGCACAGAACGGAGATTGTAGCACAGTGCTTGCTTGCCACCTATAGTCCTTTTACAGGATCAGAGTCTCTATGATATAATCCAGACTGTAATCACAGGGGTACAGCTGGATGATGGAATTTTAGGGGAAACTCTTGGCCGCGGAGGGAGTGTTGAAATGTTCTAGTAATGAGAAAACAAGACTCTTTTTAACTCCTTTCTGCCTCGTCACAAGGCCCATTCCTATGCACCACTAGAGAGATTGTAACCAAATAGGATCTCCTTTTAAATCTGGAGTACCTATAACAAAGACATTCTGCTGAAATGTATTCTTTCCAGACACAGAGTCAAAACTGTCACACATCAAATCTGAGTTTTACCAGTATGTAAATGTGAGGTAAAATACTGAGATTTGGCTACAATATATGGCACATTCTTGAAAGCTTTTCAGAAATCTGTGATGTGGGTTCATTGGAAAAACCTGCAGCGATATCATTTTGTACATTTAGTGTTTCTTATGGATCAGAATCAGAAGTAGTCCAATGATTTTTAAATGCCTCAAACAGATTAGATCCGCTTTATAGATCCAAGGGCTCAGTGGCACAATGTGCAATGAATTGCATTACTGTGCCCCGCCTGCTGCCGAAAGCCACACATCGCGCATGTGGCAGATACGGTGCAGCAAAGGCAAACTTCACAACACCATAGCTCCCGCACTTCCCATCTCCGACATCTTTTAAGGGTAAAAAGTTGGCAAATATTTATTTACTACACAGTGCAGGGGTTTGTAAAGTGATTTCATACTTTCCAGTTATAATATTAATATTATAATAAGTTTGCTATATAATATTACAATGGAGAAACAAATTGAAGCATCAAACAGCATTGACAAAATTTGTATCCCCCTTTCCCTGCACCTCACACCTGCACCTCCCCCATCATTATCTACAGAACTGTCTTCTGAAAATATAAGCAAGCATTTTGTAAAGCCCCATACACATCAGCCGGCCCAGCCAATGCCGATATAGGTAATTATATTGGCCGCTGATATCGTTTAGTGATGTCACTCTAACCCGCTAAACATGCAGGTTGCTTGGCTATATAGCCAAATTAACCTATATGTTCAGCAGACATCAATAATCGCTAACAATGCACAGGATTGCATATTGATAGCAATATTTCATTTACACACTAGATCAGTGGTTCCCAAACTGTGTGCCGTGGCTCCCAGGGGTGCCGCGGAGCACTTGCAGGGGTGCCCTGGATTGGTGGTCCAGGACAAATTCAAATGATATATGGTCAAAGTAATAAGGAAAATCAGTACTTGTGACTGACAATTATAACATGTGGATGAACAGAAGTGAATAATGTTCCTCATTACTCACATAACTGGACCTAAAGAGGACATATATGCGCAACTTATTTAATTTAATATTTTTTTCTGAAGTTTTTGGTATCTAATTTTTTGCCTAGGGGCGCCATGAAAAAAATCTGATACTCTAGGGTGCCGTGATCCAAAAAAGTTTGGGAACCACTGCACTAGATGATACAGTGAACAATATCGCTCAGAAAACCCTTTCTGAGCGATATCTTTCACTATATCCTCTAATGTGTGTGGTGCTTAAGTGAACATTTATTGTTTTTTTGTAATTTTTGTATTTAGGCTAATGATACATAACACATGCATTTTTGTTATACTGGGTATCTACAATATACTGTATGTGTGAAAACCTAGAACGAATGTCTTAAGTATGTCTTATTTGGTGCTGTTATACCCACAAATCCTGTTAACATCGGAGCGATAATTAGTTAAACATAAAGATGGCTGTTAGAATATGCAGAAATATGCATCTATATACTTACATTTCTTCATATCATTTACCCAAATTTAAAATGCTTATCACAGGAGTGTCCTTAATTTGCATCTGGAAGCCCTCACCATACTGAAATTGTAGAGAACGATCCTTATGCATCTTTAAAGATAAAATGGTACTTGTGTATTATCATGGTGCCCACTACGCTATTTGCGTAGAGAGATATTCACGTTAGTGAAATTGCATTGCATCGCACGCCATATTGTATGGCATGCGATGAGATACAATTTTCCTATATATTGTATGCACTGCTCTGTGTCAGTGAATCCATAAAAAAGATACTGTAGGATGCGATAAAAAATTGCATCGCATCGCATGCCATTATTGTATGGCATGCGATGGTGTGCGATAAAAAAATCCCATCACATGCCATTATGGCATGCGATGCGATGAGATATCGGTTTTGATGGAACCTGGAATAATGCCATTTAATGGTAAAATTACATATAATGTCATTTATTTGGGACCCCCTTCCCCCCTACTATCCACATGATCTCGAAGCATGGTGAGCGGCGGTGGTACGCGTCCGACCGACCTTTTCATAACCCCACTATCCACGTTGGTGTGAAGTTGATTTTACAAAAGTGTGGCGAGCCCGAAGCGTGGCGAGCGGACGCATAATACATGTAACATAATACACGTCTTGCTGCGCTCGCCACACTATATACAATCAATTCTACGCCGACGTGGATAGTGGGGATATGAAAAGGTTGGTCGGACGCCTACCGATGCGCTCACCACGCTTCGGGATCACGTCGATACTGGGGGGGGGGCCTTAATAAATGACGTTATATGTAATTTAATGCTATAGTACATTAAATGCCATTATAAGAGCAAAATCGCATCGCATGCCATACCATAACGGCATGCAATGCGATTTCACTACGTTTGCGTATGTAGTAAAATCGGGCGCCGTGTTAATACACAAGTACCAATAAAAGTCTACCAGTGTTACATTCAGTACAGTATGTGCAGGTCAAAATGCCCATGCATGTTGTGGACACATACTGTATATTGGGTCTGATTCAGAGCCTGTTGCAGGACTGCGTATTCACAGTCCTGCCGATGATACGCAGGTACGCTGTGCACATGTGCGAGGTCCGCCTGCAAAGAAAGTCAGTGATGTCTAGCCATCGCTGGTCATTTATAAGATGATTGACAGGTATGTGTAGGCAGCACCCTGGTGGATGCAGGCTGCTGTGAGGGGGGGGGGGGGGGGGTGCTGATGCCAGCAGTGGGCCTGATCTTCCTACGGCCTTTTCACAGTCTTGGCTTATGCGGTACTGCACATCGGTTGGGGAGGCTCAGGGAATCATTTTGATGGTGAATGATTTTGAATGGATTTCCCCCTCTTCCCGTGAATGTCTTTCGCAGCCGTCCACAGGGGAGGGATTTCACTCTGGTGGGGAGGGACTAACCAATCGCTTGGCTGCAGAAATGCGATCAGGGCTGAATCAGCCCCATAGTCAAATAAATTGGAGACATGCCACAAAAATGAACTTTTTCTAAATCATCCACATACTATAAAGTGTAAATATTTTACTTTTTAATCTTATTTTTTGCATGGTAAAAGAAAATATATTGGTAATAAATCAGTGGCGTAGCTATCATGCAGCAGCCCCCGCAGCAGCTTGGGGGAGCCGGCTGTGGCGGGCGCCTGAAGAACGAATGTGCATGTGGAGGCTGAGATGCGGAGGCTGAGCTGAGCCAGTGGCGTAACTATCATGCAGTGTCTGCGGGGAGCGCCGTGCATAAAGAGTGAACTTGCAGCTGCGGGAGACAGGGGGAAGGCACCTACTCCATTGCTGTCCCTACACAGTGCGCCCTCTCAACAAACATGCCTCGGAGCTTTGTGGAGCACATTAAGAAAGCCATTGCCGCCTGCTCGCTGCCCACCGCCTCTTACCCATGTATATCAGAAGAAGCAGCTGCCATCCACATGCTGCAACTTCCAGGATCAGACAGCCTCTGAAAATGGACCATCTGCCTGAAGTGCAGGGGTCAGTGGCAGAGGGAGTGGGTGCAGAGGTGAGTGATGGAAGGAGTGAGATGCTGGAAGCAGGGACTTATGAGGTGGTGGGTGTGTGATGCAGAAGTGAGTGGATGAGGGAGTGAAATGCTGGGGTTAGTGCTGGAGGGAGTGAGGTGCTGGGTTGCTGCAAGCAGGTCTGTTGCATCTTCTCACACATATCTCTATATCACCCATCCATATTTAGAGTGATACCCTAACACTGCCCCTAGTGCATAACCCTAGCAACACTACTGCACAGCCTAACCCTCCCCTGGTAAACTAACCCTAACGATTCACCCTCCCCAATGCATAACCCCAAAGACCCCCACAGCCTAACCTATGTGGCATTACCTGTGTGGCATAATGTGTAAGGGGCATTTCAGTGTGCATCGCAATGTGTAAGGGGCATTACAGTGTGCAGCGTATAGTAGATTGTAAGCTTGCAGGAGGGCTCTCCTACTTCCAAGTATGTCTGTTGTTACCCAGTTTGTTTTATCTCTGTCTACTATTGTAAAGCACAACGGAATCTGCTGCGCTATATAAGAGACTGTAAATAAATAATAATAAATAATTACAGTGTGCAGCGTATAGTGTAAGGGGCATTACAGTGTGTAGCATATAGTGTAAGGGGCATTACAGTGTGTAGCATATAGTTTAATGGGTATTACAGTGTGTGGCATAACAGTGTGTGGTTGGCGCCAACTTTCTTTGCTGGGGGGGAGCAAAATGTATAGTTACGCCATTGTAATAAATGTTTATCAGGGGTGGCAATGTACATTAATAGCATACATGTCTTACTACTTAAGCTCTTTTGCAAAACTTCCACTCCCATGATGCTGTGCAGGAATATTGCCTCAGCTGGGGGCCATGGGAGGGGCAGGCGTAAAGAAACGTGGAGATCAGAATGACATCCCATGAGGGACAGAACAGAGAAAGTGTTCACTTTAAAGCCCAGCTGAGGATTAGATGTGTTAAAGAGAACCAGCTGAGAGTTCTTTGCTAATGAGAAGCGCCAGTAACAAGTTGACCCTGTGAAGTTTGCAGGAAATAACAGAACAAGTTTAGGCCAAGACGTAATTGTTGTATGCAGGTCACATGTTATTGGGGTCCCGAGGCTTACCAGGTGGAGACTGGATTTGGGCTTGATGAGGCAGGTGTCAGGGATATCCAGTGGGAGACATTGATGACAAGATGTAGAAAGGAAATGATATTACACATAATTTTAAGCAGGAAAGCCTAGCCAACCAGTATATTAAAATATACACAATACCATAAAGAAACAGAACAATACATCCCCAAATACTGGCAATCCAATGGGTGACTTGCAGCACCAGCTGGCGTTAGATGGATGTTTTGTAGAACTTTTCTGTTTCTGTAGAAACGTGTCTGTCTTTACCTATTTGTCTTTCCATTTTCAGTATCAAGATCAGTGCTTTTAGAGTCTATGGTTTTATATGATATTATGTAGCATACTGTGAGGCCTAATTACTAAGCTTTGGAGATAAATGGAATAAAGCACCATCCTTTTATCTCTATCCATAGTCCCCTGTATTTGCAACACTTGATGCTACAGATTCTACAATGTGACCCCTTTCATTGAGAAAAATGATAGGTAGGAGCTGATTGGCCGACAGACAGTTTATCAATTCACTGAGCTTAATAATTCTACCCCCTTGCGTGCTGAGGACATGCTCCCAAGAGAGTGCATAGCTTCAGGGAGAGGGGGCACAGTTTAATTATAGTGCCATAATTGCAAGTCACGCACCCATTTTTGCCACTATGGGGGCATGTCCAGTGTTCTGGGAGCTGCTGGAATGCCCTTGATCCCTTTGTCTTCCACACAGCATCTATTCACACTGTGCTGCTAAGCAATGGATTCCTAAATACCCCCCAGCTCACCACAATCATGGGACATAAATAGAAGTACCGGTCTCTCTCCCGATAGCAGCCGGACTGCAGCAGGAGGCAGTGCAGGGAGAGGGCCTGTCCTGCCTGGCGTCTCCCCAATCTGCAGACTAGGTGGGTGCCAGGGGTGGGCCTACAGTGAAGATTCCCTGTGGGCAAGGCACTGTTGACACACACTTAGGCCCTTATTCTGATCTGTGCGGAAATTCCCGCATTCTTACGGAGCGGTCCGCACGCCACGGTGTTTTTCCGCATGCGGCCATCGTCCGTAAAAACGCCCACGTGTCCTCCGCATTCGGACGGACTCACTCTTTAAGAACAGGGCGTGTTTACGGACGACATACAAATCATGCGTGTGCGGGAGAAACACTCCGATTCGGCACGGTATTACAGAGTATTACAGAGTATGCTCGGGAATACCGCATCCGAACGGGAGCCAAGCGGTGCTACCGCACGTAAGCGGAGGATTTCCGCCAAACAACCCACTATGAAGTATCTTCTGCAATACATCACATGACCCACTTATTCAATTACCTACCCTCATAAAAAACAGCTTATTTGTAATTGGAATCAATTAGATTCCAATATATCCTTACAAGCATGCCTAACACATGCATAGCACACATTAACCCTTACAGCAATGTAAGTGCAATGGTTTCTATTACACCCTGTGTCAAACATTATAAACATTCTACACATATACTATTTCAAGTGCTAATAAAACCAACAACTGTGAACTTGCATAAAGAATTTATTAAAATATCTATTTAACATAATGAAAAAAAAAAAAAAGGAAACATTAAATGAGCAGGTCTTTTAGGTCCTGCAAGTCGGCTTGAAGGAGCCGGAGATGGTGCTCTGCTCGCAGGAGGGCCCCACGCACCCCCTCATCTGCCGGTGTGGTGTCATCTGTGGGCATGTCAAAGGGGCAAAAATTAGTCATGTTATTCATGCATACATTTCACATACTACGACATAAATTGCACAAATGCTAGGTGACATGTGTGTATATATATATATATAGAGATATATATATCTATCTATGTAGAGAGATAGAGACACACATAGATAAATATATATGACACATACATATATACATACATGCAAACTTATTTACTACATACTGTCTATTTTGCCCTCGACCCTTAACTCTGCAGAAGACATAACAGTCATATTGTTTCTTCTCAGTCACAACCCACCCATGACTAACCAATGTCAAGCAGGTCATGGCCTACGTCAATAACAACTTGTCACAATCTGCTCAATCTAAGTTCAGTGATGGTTGGTGGCATGGGAGTTATGCAAATGTCAGGAATGCACAATACACATCCTCTAAATCATAATTCTGTCTAAACCAACCTACAATTCTGTGAGTGACAAAAATAAATCAGAACTACAGGGGGGGTTTAGGTAGAGGAGGCTCCGGGGACACTGCCAACTTGTGACGCCATTCCAAGGTAGGCCGGCCCATACTCCATTTCGAGCATACATCCTACAGTTTATAAATAACATTCACCAACAATATCGATGCCACTATTTGATGGGTCATAATCTACGCTTGCAGCAGGTGATTTTAATCCACAAATGATCCACTCATCCCTTTACTCCTGGATCCTGTTTAACTACAACGGTTATGTGGCAGTCCAAATGGACCTCCAACCCATCCCACAAACCTGTGTAATTGAGAGGTGTCCTGGATGAAAGTGATGCCTTGGACTCCCCATCTAACCCGTACCTGTATCTGTAGCTACCCACTTTGGGGTCTATATGATTAGTATGTGCCCAAAATTTTTAATCAACAGTGCTACATAACATATACCAGTACAACTACTTCATGAATGATGCATTATGTAAACATACCGATCTGCGGCGAGTCCGGTGCCTGGCACGCCTCCTCCCCCTCGGAACTTGATGTGTCCGGGGCAACCGTGGCCTCCTCAGCCCCCTCCTCCGCCATCTCCTCGACCACAACAACCTCCTCCTCCAACTCCTCCTCCACCTCCTCCTCCAACTCCTCCACCTCCTCCTCCAACTCCTCCACCTCCTCCTCCAACTCCTCCTCCACCTCCTCCTCCACCACCACCAGCACCTCCTCCTCCACCTCCTCCTCCGCCACCAACACCTCCTCCTCCGCCACAAACTCCTCTTCCACCTCCTCCTCCTCCACCTCCTCACGCACCACCTCCTCCTCCACCATTTGCTCCTCCTCCACTTCCTCCTCTTCCACCCTTGCCGCCACCTCCTCCTGGGGGTCTTGGGCCTCGTCGTGGGCCAGGCCTGCCTCCGCCTGTTCACGGGCCTGTCGGGCTCGGGCTCGTGCTGTGTGGTAGAAAAAAACATCATGGTCAATGTCGGCTCATTGGGGCACATTTATTCATCCATAACAAGACATACATGGAAGGGTGATAATGATGGCAAACGATGCAGGAAAGTAGCTCCTTACTGTTAATGGACTCCAAATTGTGACATTTAAATTATTATGTGATTGTTAGTCATTTGTTCACACATTACAACCCAGGCATTTATCAATGTGTAACACATATTAGATTGGGCACATTGTATGCATCAGAATCCTCAATGCTATGGCATGACATATAAAAGGCACATGACTGCATGTTAACCAGGAAGAAGCACACATAAGAGTCTATGGACTTTTAAACCCATGGACACCCACTTATCATGAGACACATTTTATTGCTTATATATGCTATGTTGTAAGTGCGAAATTTCATAGCTAAAATACTCACATTCAGCAATTTCGCCCCTTATTTGTGTGAGCAGCTGGGGCTGGCGCCTGCGGAGGTCCGACCACCGCCTCTCCAGCTGCCCGAGGGACCTCCGCACCCGAGTGCGGGCGTAAATTCGGCGCCCTGCCGCTCTGTACGCCCTCCGCTTATGGCGGTTTGTTATGAAGGGCCCCGCACGGCCCAGCCTTGTCTCCATGACGGAGACAAGAACCTTGAGCTCCTCATGCGTGAAGGGTTCTGCCCTTCGTGTCTCCGCCATGTTGACAATGGCATCTATCAACCAATCAGGTGGTGGCATTGGTTGATCACAGTTATTTGTGATAATAACTTTATTGTTCATTTTTACATTAACAGCGTCTCTGCGCCAACACAAATGGTGACAAATTCGCATGCCTTCAAAACCGTAGTGTTGATGTATGCCAATGAACAAATCTGATATATATAAAACACAGTGTGTATGCCCTTAGCAAATCCAATAAGGCCGCGCTCCGCCAAGCAACGCGTGCTATAGCTTAGCAAGGCATAGCTGTAGTTAGCATTACTTACTCTATGCATATATGTGTATGCGTACATTTATGTGTAAAAGACACATACACACACTTGCAGGTATCCTGAAACCAGCATTATACACCAGCCCTGCCTGCCTGCCTGCCTGCCTGGCTGCATGCTCCTTGAAATGTTGAAACATGTGAATAAATTCCAACATCATATATAGATATATATCTATATATGCAAACAAATCATACATCAACACAGGAAATAATCCCCAACACATGATAGAATAAATCAATGTACTCACCAGTCATCAGGGATAGTATCAACTACAATAATGAAGATATAACAAACACATAAGATCCCTTGTCCAAGGTATAATAATTAGCACCTATATTGAACTTCCCCCCAAACTAAGCACATATGATAAATATCTCCTATTTCTTTGCCATTAGGAGGGCAGGCTGGCTAATTTTCGTGTTGTAACACTGACAACTAACACACTGTACTTATTTGAAGGGGTGATTTGTACAATAATTGGTGTGTTCTGTCAACTCAATAACATGTACCTGAAGTATCTTTGCGCCACAGAGTCCCGCAGCTGGTATCCCCTCCGGCATTCAGGGGCGCGGGATGGGCGCATGGGCGGATCTTGCGGCTCAGATGGTACCTCCCACTCATCAAAGGGTATCTCACGCCGCACAGCAATGTTGTGGAAAAATATACACAGGCCCACGATCCTCGACACCATTTCAGGCGCATATTGTAAGTCACCACCAGTGCGGTGGAGCACTCTAAATCGACCTTTTAAAAGCCCAATTGAGCGCTCCACCACTTGCCTGGTGGCAACATGCGCCCGATTGAATGCCTCCTGTGGGCCCGGTGCTGGGTAGCTGTACGGCGTAAGTAGCCAGGGCGTACATGGGTAACCGGAGTCACCCAGAACCCACGCATCACGGCCTTCCAGCTCTTGGAGTCTATGCCATATCCCGGTTTGTCGGATGACATGAGAGTCATGGGCACTTCCGGGAAACTTCGAGTTGAAGGCGAGAATCTCCATGGATGGGCCACATACCACCATCACGTTCAGTGAGTGGAACAATTTGCGGTTCCTATATATCTTCTCACTTCGAGATGGAGGCACAAATGGTACATGGGTGCCATCCACAGCCCCTATCACATTAGGGAAGCCAGCAATTTGATGGAAGGCCTGCTGGCTTCTGCGCAGGGTCTCGGTGGCAAATGTCATGGCCATGAAGTGCCCCTTGCGCCTGAACATGGCCGACGTCACACGCCTCAGGATTCGGCAGAAGGCCGGCTGAGATATTCCAGCAAGTACTGCCACTACTTGTTGGAATGATCCTGAGGCGCAGAAATGCAACACCGCCAGCAGCTGTGTGTGAGGCGGAATTGCTGTCGTGATCCCGTGTAGAGGTTCCAGATCGCTCTGAATTAAGGTGAGCAGATCCAGAATGACATGTGGCGGTAACCGGTACCTAGTAAGTACCTCATCATCGGGCATAGCAAACAGAGTCACCCGTGTGCGATAGATTCTAGCACGTCCTGGCCTCCTTGGCCGACGAGTGGGGAGAGCCGCAAGTGCCCTTAGCCTCCTCTCCATGTAGCGCATAATAGCTTCTGCAACCTATAAAGAAATGAACATAAATACTGATGCACCTATGCACATAATGGCCATATCCCACTACAAATAGATTTGTAGCCTTCAATACGTACAATAGATGGCCGCCCCATGAAATCCCGCAGATCCATTTGACTCTCTAATGATGACACAATAATATGAACTCAATACACAGCGTCCAAAACACACAGATAAAGGTGTCAGCATTTTTTGCCGACATCATGTACTATGACACATTTCATCTATTGCTGGGACATGTTGTCCTGCAATAGATGAACCCACACAGGTTTAAGCCCTGTGAGTGAAATAGTGAACATGTGACATGTTGCAATAATAATACACCACTTTGCTGGCCCAACAATCTGTAGTCAGTGAGGCAATAGTGCATACATTCATACACTTACATTGTTAATGGATATCATATCTACAAGGAGCATGGAAGAGCTTACCTTAGACCCTGACAAGTCCAGATCTGAAGACAAATGATTCTAGCAGGAAGACATTATTTATAGGGCTCTCACATGTGTGGTCTATAACAGTAGAGATGAGTATTGCATGACTTGTGGCCTGGATTCTCTAAGGGAATGGGCTACTTTTAGCTTGCACTAAAACGCCACAATACCACAGTAGTCATGAATGAAATGTCATGTCATGCTAGCAAATAGCATGTGTATTGAGCAATAGTCACAGGTGTATCAGAAGATTCTATGCAATGTTAGCATTGGTGACCAGTATTTCATGTCGAACTTTCGCCAGGTTTTACACAATGGAATTTCCGCCACCGTATGCGGCGCGAAAAACCAGCGACGTACGCTCACGCACGGAACGCAGCTGCCGCTGATGTCCGCCAAACAGATTACACAAACAGTATATAAAGGTGTATTAGAAGGTGACAATGTTGTTGCTAACATGCTGCAGCAACTATTTGACCAGATGGACTCCAGCACCACCTATGTGCCACTGCACATGCGGACAGTGGGTAATGAGGAGGCTGCTGGCCCTTCTCCAGCAGGGGAACCTGCACCTGACCATTCTACAGCAGGGCAACCTACACCTGGCCCTTCTGCAGCAGGCCAACCTGCAGCTGGCTCATATCCACCATCAGCAGAATTGTTTGGAACACAACAGGGGACTTCACAAGGTAGTACCATGGCCAGCACTTCAAGTGCAGCGACTGGTGCCAGGGGGCGTGGCCAGGGACGTGGCAAGGGGTGAGCCAGTGCAACAGCGGAACCACCCAAAAAAAATAAGGCATATGAAGCACAGGAGCTGGCCATCCTGGTTCCCCGAGCACGTGATTGGATAGAGTGTCCATCCGAGAGGCTGACACACACACGCAGATGGAAGATTTGGGAACAGATAACGGCAGAGATTAATGAAGTAGCGCCACAAGTTCGTGAGACGGACCATGTGAAGAAGAGGCAAGTTGTTTTGTGATACATGTGGCCAGTAATAGCCAAGTAATGATTGAATTGATGCTTAGATGCATTTAGCAAATGGCCCGTGAGGTTGTTACGATACACATACATTATTGCCATGTAATTTCATTGTGAGTTAGAGTACGGTGATTGTGAATGTGTATTGTAACGGTTGATATCATAGTTGCATGTAATATTATATATGGGACAATAATCACATGTTGTAATATGTAGCACAGAGCAATGGCTGCAACAGCTAACATTGGGAGTGACATGTATTAATATGTCAACTTACATTGCAGGTGGCAGGACTTCAAAACCAACCTGAAGAGGAAGCTGACCAAGCGGTGGGACCACAGCCAGACATCTGGGGCCGGCCCCATGCCATCAGGGCTAGAGCTCACCCCCCTGGAGGTGATGGCCGAGAGCTGCATATCAGTTGAGGAGATCCGGGGGGTGAGCACTATGGATAGCGAGGCCCCAGCTGAAGTGTTTGCGTCTTTTCTGGAAGGTAAATATTGGTCATGCCATAAACTTGTGCAAGTAATTATCGTAGAATGTCTCCTAATTGTGTTTATCTTTGCCCACAGACACCCCACCGCTTGGTGACGACTCTGTTCAGGAGGTGGAGGAGTCCGTGCCACCTGGCCCCAGAGGTAGGCCTGTGCAGCAGCAGGCATCGGGCCAAGCCGATTTGGCCGCCTTGGCCGAGGTGCTTGGGGACATCAACCAGCAGGGAGACTTGGCATCAGAACGGGTGCGTAGGACCGAGGAGATCCTGGCGAGCTTGGTCAGCACCCAGCAGTCCATGGCTGCGAGCATGCAGGCCATGGCTGCAAGTGCTCAGGTGCTGGCCGAGCAAGCCACCCGCCAAAATGATCTCCTCCTCCACCATAATGAGCTTATGGTGGAGCTGGTTACCAGCAACAGGGTCCTAATGGCATCCGTTTCTGGTGCATTACCAGCGGCAACACTCCCTGCTGGCAGGAGGGGTAGACCAGCCAACCCCTCCACATCATCTGCTCCACCTGCCCCAGCATCTGGCCGTCCCCGAAGAGCTGCTGCACAGGCCAAGGAGCCTACCAAGGCCAAACGTGGTCGGAAATGAACTTGTGGCTGCATTAATCTCTGCCGTTATGTGTTCCCAAATCTTCCATTGTGCTGTGTGTGTCAGCTTCTTGTGTCCAATCACGTGCTGAGGGGAACCAGCTGAGGCCTTGCTTCATATGTCCTTTGTGGTTCCCCTGTTGCCCTCTTTTGCCTGGCATTACTGTCAGCTGTACTTGAAGTGATGGCCATGGTACTATCTTGTGAAGTCCCCGGTTGTGTTCCAAATGATTCTGCTGATGGTGCATATGAGCCAGCTGCAGGTTGGCCTGCTGCAGAAGGGCCAGGTGTAGGGTGCCCTGCTGTTGAATGGTCAGGTGCAGCTTGCCCTGCTGTAGAAGGGCCAGCAGCCTCATCATTTCCCACTGGCTGCATGTGCAGTGGCACATAGGAGGTGCTGGAGTCCATCTGTGTGCAATTATATTTGTTTTGTATTATTATTTATTTTGCGGCATTCCTGCCATGTTGTTTATTGTTTGTATGTATTATTTTATGGTCATTGCATCACACTGCCATTGACTGTGACATGAATATAAATAAATGTGTTTACTTTACCCAAAATGTGTGGTTTCATGAGTACATGTCAAATACACATGTGTATTGCTAGTATTAATATTCTGTCATGTCCATTGTTAGCAGTTTGAAAGTGTCTGACAAGTACAGCATATGTGGGTGTTTAGTACGGGTTCCTTGAAGCAGCAATGGTTTCAATTAAAGCACTGACAAGCGTCCTATTAGTGAGTAATGAGTAAAGGAGTAGATTCTATTGGGTTCAGGTGTTAATGGTTGTAGTCATTAGGCGTACGTTCGCCTACCGCATGAACGAGTGGTGTCCGCAAAGCAATAGTACACTTGTGGACACCGCACATTTCTGCCCTTTTTTCATCGCGTGCATTCGGAGTGGTTTCCGAATGTACGCCCCCCAACATAAGTGTACTCCCCCGTGTCCGCCCATGTTTCCGCCCCGTTTTGCCCACTTTGAAACTACGCCCATGTGTCATTCCGCATGACGCCCATAATACGCCCCTATTTCCCGACTGATAGCGGTGAACAGTTTTGGACGGGATTTGGCCGAACTGGTACCGAGTCAAGGCGTGGCACATGCGCGTAGCGTTCTCCACGCATGCGCAGACGTCATAAAGACGCGATCCGTAAGTACGCGGTAAAGTCCGCATCAATCAGAATAAGGGCCTTAGTTACAGATATGTATATGTATATGGCCACAGTCTAAAGCTACCAACAGTTAATGTTTTCAAGATCTCCTCACAGAATCCCAGTGAAGTAATTAGCTCCACCTATGGATCTTAAAATAAATGTGTTAGTGAGTAATGAGTACACCTTTGCAGCAGCTACGTTGTCTGGAAAATGTGAACTGTTGGTAGCGCTCGAGGACTGGAGTTGGCCACCACTGGTCTAGATTATGAATGTGTGCTTGCCTCATGACCCATTCCAGGAGGAACATAATGTTCTGTTTCTGGATTTCCCTCTTAATGTATGATTGTCATCACCTGTGTTAAACAGGTTATTGGATAAGAAAAGGTGTTTCAACACAGGTGATGGCAATTATAAATTAAGAGGATATTCCAGAACTAGAGCATTATGTCCCCCCTGGAGAGGGTCATGTTGGGAGGTATACCTCTTGCCAACTTACAGTAACTAAATAAGTACAAACAACAACAATTTCAGAAATAAAGTTTTAAAAAAGATGTTAGCCTGATCAGAGAAGTTACAACTGTTTGCTCTGGGATATGAAGGCCCTGAGCAACTGTAAGCCATGGGTTTATTAAGCAATAAGCACTGTAATTAGTTCAGATAAATTACATTCCTATAGGATTCTTGCAGCAGGAATATAAAAAAAATCTGTGGGCCGTGTAGAGCTCAAGGAAAACAGTTGTATGGATTTGCTATAAATGCTTTATCCAACAATGTGCAACCAATGTAACTGGTTGATTCCAAACATTGACACAATTTGTGCAAACAAATGTATATTTAAAAACCAGCCTATTGTCTGTATAGTAATACTTTATGCTTTCCGGCAGGGTTTAGCTAATAAAAGTCTAGCTTGAAGTGATAATATAAGAGAAGCAATCAACTCCAACCTGAAGAATCTAGACATTAAGCTCTAACTGATATATATATATATATATATATATATATATATATATATATATATATATATATATATATATATATACAGTATATATTAGTATATTTTCACTGTTTTTTATTTTACTAAAATACTATAAAATTCTATTTTTCTTTACCTGAAAGATATTTCTATATTTCTAAGTTCCAGGAAGAATTTGCAATGTTTGGTTCTTGAGTTTCTTCTCCCAAGTAAGTTATTTAAAGAACAAAAGCAGGCATGATGGAGTTAAAATTTCCACCTCACACAAAAAAACACAAATTCATACAGGTCCCAGTGCGGCCCTAACCGATCATAAGGAGTATCTGACAATGCTGAGCTCAGCTCTGAAATCCAGCTACACCTGAGGCAGTCCTGTGGGAGGCTGAGTCATAATGATGTGCTAAACTCACACAGGCAGAAGCCAGTAACGGAGTAGAAACAGAGGTGCAGGGGAGCCGGTCGTCTTGGGAACGTCACAACTGTTAGTCGACTATCCATCTCTTCTCTTCTGTAATGTTCTACTTTTGTTGGTTATACTTTAGAATTTGACATCTACCGAACACCTTGAGTTGAAAAGAGGTGTCATAGAAAAGCTGTGACTATGTCAGCTCTGTGCTTGCCACTGAAGTACCATCATTTATTTTTCATAGTTGTGTTTTTCAGTTGAGTTCCCCAAGACTTGAAAATCACTTGTCCGCTGAGAGCTTGCTGACATGGGTTATTGTGCCATAACAACTTGAAAACCCATCTATCTGAACAAATGTGCTCTGAGGCTTCTTCTCTAAGAATTCTTCATACTGCAATGCTTCATACCGCATGTCTACTAAGCAGGCTTTACACTGGCCCTGTGTCTCCTAAGTGACTACTGCAAATGTATGTCTAGAGCTCACAGACAGTTAGTCTGCATGAAGGACCTTATTCCGGTCCGTTTGCAGAAGCTCTTCATTCGCACGGGCACCGATATTGTCTTACTGCGCATCTGCATTTCTGTTACAGTATGTTATATTATACTGCACAGGACTATGGTGTGACCCTTTGAGTGCCAACATCTCTGTGAGAAATGCTCAAAATATCCACTAAAACTACCAGCGTCCCTCAGATTTGTTATATAATTTCAAATAAAAATTGTTATATATATTTTTTTTATATTTCCTATATACGGTAAATATTATAGGTCATTATGATGAATAGAAATGTTTGCTTGACAATTTTCACACCTATTTTGACAAATTCCCTTGGCACTCAAAGGGTTAATGTGGTACATCATCATGCATGTCATATCAGTATTTAGTATATATACAGTATTTAGAAAGATGCCCAAATCATGCACTCTTTAATAGTTAGCCATGCCTCTGTGGCAGCTGGCCACACTCCATATAGTTTTTGTCCATACGCATGGGCCCCTACCACTGCATTTTCCCAGTGGACCCTTTCTGCCCCAGCCTGACACTGGATACAGTATGCCCAACCCTTTGCAGAAACTGAGAATCTTCCAAACACTAGCAGTAACTGTTCTAAAACTTCCTTTGTCAAAGGCCTGGAAACTCAAAGATGTGCTGTTGAGGGGGTGGGACATATAAATGTTGTGGTTTCACAGTAAGGGCCAAATGCAATAAGCTTCAGAAGTGATAAAATGAAGAGTGATAAACAATCAACCAATCAGCTTCTGCTTGACATTTTTTAAACACAGCCTGTGACATGGCAGGTAGGATCTGATTGGCTGGCTGTTTTTCACTCTCCATTTTATCACTTTTGAAGCTTAGGGCATCTGGCCCTAAGTTTTGTAGCTGGTGTAGGGTTGTGTGTGCTTTTACTTTGGTCTCTAGCAACTCATGAGCCCTGGTCTGCAGAGTGGCATTGGATAAGAATGCCATAAGGGGAATTTAAATTCAGCTCCGTCTCTTATAATTCTCAGTAAGAAATGAAAGTAGATGGGTGCAGGTTATTTTCCTCTCATAGCCATAGAGAAAGCAGAGAGCTCTGCAAAGTGAGTGGATTGTGCCGGCTTACAGACTTAACACCAGTGTCATTTTTACATTGTGCTATGCATCTGGTGATTTCATATTTCAGATATTCCAAGATATTATAAGAGGCCTTTTAATAAGTCACTAAAATCTGTTTCTTTTTCCTTAACCGCAGGCTTAAATCAATGAGCAAGGCTGATGCAAAGTATATATTATTTTAATGATAACCTGCTGGGTTATGAAGCTGTTAGTCAGCTCTCGAGTGGATAAAACAGAGGGGCGGCACACAGGGGTCCCTGCTTAGAGATGTCATGTGACCGCCAGGGTTTGATCCTCTCAGCATACTCATATATTGCTTCCAGTATTGCTGCTCAGAGAGGCAAGGGGGATAACGTTAGGAATATGACATCATTTCAGACTACAAAATAGCAGGTTCATCAGAGGATTTGTTTTGTCTTTGGCCAGTAAATCCGTCTCATCACTAATAGATTGAATGGTGCTTTCCCCTTAGCTATGGCGTGAGCTGGGGGAAATGTGTGGCTGAGATGACCCCGGCTAGACGGGCAGGTTTAATGAGAACTCATCTCCATTAATATTTTTCAAAGATTTCTTTCTTTTTACCTCTTAATTGTCAGTAGAGTTATGATTTGATTGACCAGGATTGGTGCAGAATGGGTGAAACACACCTACAAGTGCTTGATCTACAGTTAGTGGCATCTCTCACCCAAGCATTTGCAATACAAATTGTGGGCCCACTTCATGAGGCACCTTATTTTGAGGGTCTACTTGTTGATGAATATAGTTGATACGGTACAAGCATCACTCCGAAGTCCATGTACAATCTACTTTTTTAAGTTTTCACTTGCATGTCTAGTACTTATGGCTTCATTGATGTTATCAAATGACTGAGGGATCATTGTAAATGTCATTATTACCTTTTGCAGAATATCAGTCTGTCACTGATGTTTTTCATAGAGAGAAGTTGCTTCTGTCCTTCCTCCAAAAGTCTTGGCCACATTGTGCATGTAGATGCGCTCTCACCTGCCTGCTGCCATTCCTGAGTAAGCTCTGCACTGGTTGTGCTCCAATACCATAGCTGAAGCAACTTTGGCAAATGGTCCTGGTACCTGCTGGGCGTTCTTGGGTGCCCTAAAGCTGTCTTCAAAACTATTGAACCTCTCTTCTTGAAGTTGATGATTTCAAGCACCACCCTCCTTTTAAATGTTCCAGTCTAACTCAACCAGCATGACAGAGTGATATCCAGCCTTGTCTTCGGCAACACTCTCACCTGTATTAACAAAAGAATCACTGACATATTGTCATCTGGTCCTTTTGTGGCAGGGCTGAAATGCAGTGTAAATGCAGCTGTTTTTGGGATTAGGTTAATTGCCTCAGCAAAGAGGGACTTTGCAATTAACTGATTGCTTTTCATTATATTCTGTAGTATATGCAAATTGTCATCATAAAAACTAAGGCAGCAAATTTTGTGAAAATAAATATTTGTGTAATTCTCAAAACTTTTGGCCATGTCTGTACATAAACCTGTGAGCATACCTCCAAATTGTCCGAAATACCGCTATCTGGACACTGTCCCACTGCCTCACGGTCCCGCAGGTGGGGCGACTGTGTTGGGAGTCTGTGGCTACTGCTGCTCTGCAAAGCAGCCGGATGTCACTGACTAGATATTGTTTGCATGGGAAAGGCAACTAGCAGTGCAGGGAGGGGAGCTGGGTGATGCCCAGCTTCTGAGGGAGCACTGGGCATGGCCACAAAATAACAATAAATAGGGGGCTGTACAGTGGGGTCGTGGCTGCAATTTGTGATTATATATCAGCACGCATAGAAGTTGCAGAGCAGACACAGTTTGATTGACAGGAAACCAGTATTTAAGGGCAGAGACATGGCGTTTTCTGGGTGTGTTTGTGACAATGCAGGCGTGCCAAGGAGTTTTTAGGGTGGGGTCTCTGACATCGGTGATGAACACTTCCAGCCTGGTTCTTTAACAGATTAATGGAAGCTCTACACTTACTCAGATGGAAAATACTTTTCGATAGTTCAGTTTTTGAGAATGGATCTGACAGCTATTTTGCAATGGGCGTTTCTTACTTTCTGGGTGACAACTTTTTGATCGCAGGCAACTGCTTTTTCTCTCAGGAGACCATCTGCCACCTCATCAGGAGCATGCCCAGGCATTGTAGGGAGGTCATACAGGCACGTGGAGGCCACGCACACTACTGAGCCTCATTTTGACTTGTTTTAAGGACATTATATCAAAGTTGGATCAGCCTGTAGTGGGTTTTTCCACTATAATTTTGAATGTGACTCCAAATCCAGACTTTAATGGATTAATACATTTGATTTCCATTGATCATTTTTGTGTGATTTTGTTGTCAGCACATTCAACTCTAGGATGTATTATGTTAGTGTTCCCTTTATTATTTTGAGCAGTGTATATTAGTGCTGATATGGTAGATGAATTAAACCTTCTAGAGTAGAGCTGTAAGTAAGTGCGTCCATCCAGTTCTGCTGCCCAGGACACAAAGCTGACAGGGCAGTGTGGTTGCTGCACTGACCGCATCATTTCGCACTCTGCATGGTAACATTCTGGGACTGTAGCTCCTTTTACCCCCTTATTATTATGTGGGGACATTGGGGCAGATGTATCATAGCAGCGCTTATCGTGCCGCTATGATACTTCCTGCTTCGCCTCAATAGCGAGGCGAAGCAGGAAGGGACATCGACAAGATGTATTACCATCTTGTCTGCCGAAGCGGGGGAGCGTTAACTCCCCCCTTCGGCGATGTCCCTTTCTGGAGATAGCGCATCAGTTAATACTGATGCGCTATCTCCTGTCCCCCGGCCGGCCGCACTGGGCATGCGCGGGATCTCGCTGTTCACGCGAGATCCCCAGCGCAGCCCAGACCTAACAGCAGGGACAGCGCTGTCCCTGCTGTTTAGATAGGGCTTCGCCAGCCTGATGCTGGCGAAGCCAAAGCAGGCTTCGTGCGGAACGGTCAGCGATGCTGACCGTTCATACATTCGGCCTGCTATCATTTTGATAACAGCGCGATATGGATAGCGCCCCTGTCCTTTACCGCATCTCACCTCCTTCATACATGGGGGAGAAGCGGTATCAGTGCACATAACGTGCGCTGATACCCCTTCTCCCCCATAACGACCCTTCATACATCTGCCCCATTATGAGGTAAATTTACTAACGCTTGAAGAGGTGCTGTTGCCCATAGCAACCAATTGGAACATGCCTATCATTTTCAAGGATGCAATAGAGAAATAACAGACAGAATCATATTGGTTGCTTTGGTCTATTTTTATTTTTAGAAGCTTTAGTAAATGTATCCGTATGTGTCTCTCCTCCAAGTTTAATCGCATTGATAGGGACATTGTGCACAAGTGCCGCTTATCTAAAATAACATTATCAGGGGTTCCATGATTGTTGCCAGGGGGATTACATGCTTGTTGCCCCAAGGGTTACTTGCTTGTTGCCAGGGGTTGCATTCTCATCTACATGCTCGCTGCCAGGGGGTTTACAAGCTTGCTGCCAGGGGGGTTAGGTGCTCAATGCCAGGGGGATTTACCTGCTTCTTGCCAGGGTTATTTACCTGTTTGTTGACAGGGGGTATACCTGCTCCTTGACAGAGGGTTACTAGCTTGTTTCTAGGGGTTGAAGCAACACAGTGCTCCCAGAATCTGTACTTCTGGATAGCGATGGGCGGGGCAGATTGGCAACGCAATCCGACCTGGGAACATTCGTCAAGCGGCCCGGGGGGGGGGGATTTGGGCACTGTACGGAGGGGGGCGGGGTTGTTAACGCTGCGGCTGGGGGGGGGGGCGGTGTCGGCGGGGGGGGGGTTGGATGTTGCCGCTACTGCCCGGGGGGGGGGGGGAGGTTGTGGCAAGGCTGCTACCCAGGGGGGGGGGGGTGTTACTTACCAGGTTCCATGCTGCAGCTGCATCTGCTTATGTCCGCCGCACCGCTGCACTGAAGTCCACTCATGGGTGACATCATCAGCAGCGGCCACAGCCTGCTCACATAGAAGGGCACCATAGCCCCAAATTGAATGACACCAGCCCTGGCAGCACAATCGGTGGCCCAGCCGAGTGAAAATCTGGACCAGCCCACCGGGAAATGGCCCGGTTTCCCGGCGGGCCAATACGCCCCTGGCGATGGGTGCTCTGAACTCCCCTGACCGACGCTAGATGTGAAGGAGCACCTCTAGCATCTGTCTCCTTTAGAGCGTTGGCCAATTTTGGAGGCACACAGGGTCTTTGTCTGAATGTGGATGGAGACTCTGCACCCTGCGGTGCACTTACAGTACCCCCGCCAGCCCCATCTTCCGGCACAATGCAATTTCCCCCGCCAGCCCTATTTCCCCAATGCCATGCATCCCAGCCAGTAAATTTGTGGGATTTTGGTTCTATAGGAACCAAACTCGCTTATCCCTAATTTACTGACGCCATCTGAATAAGTGTTAACAAAAATAATAGTTTAATTTATAACACATTTCAAGTTAAGGTTGTTGCCTACACATACTGTACCTTCAGTCCATCCATGATAAGTCCATCATCACAGTGAAGTGTAACATGTTGCTGAGTCCAGCAATGAATGGCGGTTTGTATCCAAGCTGATGGTTCTACTAGATAAAGCAACGCTGCCTGATCAGAAGATCCTATAAATATACAGTCAATAGACTCAGTGAAGGCTTGCTGGTTAATCGTCATTGATCATGCTGACCTTGCCCATGCATACATCTATTCCTGCAAGGACCTGGGTGCAGATTGCCATTAATCCACCTGTCAGGGTACATAATGACAAGCAGGATTATTTGATGCCATCCCCTGAGAGCAGGAGCTAACCAGAAAGACAAATGTTACATTAGCTCTGGAAGCAGAATAGAAGAGTGAAAGAAAACAATTAGCGTTTGAAGGAATTAGTATTTCAGAAGCAAAGTACGAATTACTGGAAGTGTAAGTGATTTAAGCATTACCTGCATTATATTCCTACTGAGCCACACATTGGCGGTGTCAGCCAGGAGGGTAACTATCCTGCAAGAGAAGACAGTTAGTAAATGTGACATCAATTATGTTGTTCTTTACCATTTCATGGTGGATTTTCGGAGATAACCTGTACTTGTCTGTGCTCAATGGATTTGCTGTGACAACAATAAAGACAAATTTATGCAAAAAATGTATTTTTCTTTTCTAGTTCATCTGTGCTGAGCGCTGATTTATACAGTCAGACCACATTAAACAAGAATTAACATCAGTGTATGAATACTTAGGATACACGTTACATATTTACTGTACAATGGATCTTTATATTAACATAAAACGACATAACCTCTAAGTATGGCCATATTAGCATTCTTTTATGCGGAAACAGTGACATTTTACATATTTTTCTTAAAACACAACAAAACCTTGAAACTAAAATTGTCATTTATGCAGCAAGAAAATAAAGGACAATTATATTATTCAAATTACTTCCATAATGTGTCCAATAGTTGCCTAATAAATATGAATGACGTCATGGAAAATGTTTTTCTGCAAATCCAAGGAGGAGTTTTATGGCTTTGTTTTGATTCAAAATGCATTGGATCAGCATACATAGAAAATATGCTTGGATGATTGTAGTTGCTGTAGACAGGGCCGGTGCCACCACTAGGCAGCCTTAGGCATTTGCCTCAGGTGCCGGCCACTGGAGGGTGGCAGTTTGAAGCTGGTGCCCCCTGGATGGAGGTGAGCGTTACTAGTTGCGGCCACAACTCGTCCTCACTCACCCCCTGGAGCAACTCGGGCCAGCTGCATTACCCCCCACCCCCGTGGAGCGATTTATTAACAATTTCTTATATAGCGCATACATATTCCACAGCACTTTACAGAGAATATTCGAACATTGACATCAGTCCTTGCCCCAGTGGAGCTTACAATCTATATTCCCTACCACATGTACACACACACACAGACATTCTAGGGTTAATTTTGTTAGGGGCCAATTAGCCTACCAGTATTTTTTTGGGTTGTGGGAGGAAACCAGAGTACCCGGAGTAAACCCACGCAAGCAGAATAAGGGAGAATATACAAACTCCGCACAGTTAGGGCCATGGGGTGAATCGATCCTATGATCTCAGTGCTGTGAGGTAGTTTAAGACCCCACATCTCACGACCACTCTGCAGTAACTTGCTGGGGTCCTTTAATTGTTTTTTTATTTTCTGATGGAATCCCAGAATCCCCTGGTCATGAAACTACGGTTCATTCTCCGTTCATCCAGGTTTCTTCTGTATCAGGTAACGGACCCTGTAATAAAGTTATAGTGTATAATTCAAGTTCACGGTCTTATATCTGATAACAGAAGAGAAAGAGACACTAAGAAATGTTTTTTGATGGATCCCCAACAGGTGGTGCTAAACAAAGCTGCCCAATGTGGGTGCTTATCAGAGATCTTTACCACATTCCCAAAAGGACTCACGAAGGGGAAAGATGACTCTCTTTGTTGGGGCACAACTTATTAAAATTAGAGATGTGCGGCGGACACTTTTTCGGGTTTTGGTTTTGGTTTTGGATCTGGATCTCCCTTTGTGTTTTGGATCTGTATTGGTTTCGGCAAAACCACCCTTGTGGGTTTTGGTTTTGGATCTGGATTTTTATGAAAAAATGCTAAAAATGGCTAAAATAACAGAATTTGGGCCAGTTTTTGCCCCTAAAGTATTATTGACCTCAATAACATTAGTTTCCACTAATTTCTAGTCACTTTTGATCACTTCACAGCTTACAAAATTGTTTTCATTTACTGTAGTTGGGCCAAAAGGGTATACCGAGGTAGCTGGATGACTAAGCTAAGCGACAGCAGTCGGCATCACATACATGTGGACCTTACACTTCCAACCTGGCAGAGCGGCACTGCAGGGGCAGACAGGGTGGCAGTTTAATAAACTATCCCAAAAAAAGAGAAATGCTCCAAACAGCAAATACAAAGAGGTATCGGCCTTGTCATGACTGGTGGTAGCAGCTTCAGCACTCCCACTATTTCCTCCTCCATCATCCTCCAAAAATGTGTTTTTATTTTATTTATTACTTTTATTTATTTTTCTTACCTTACACTGGACACAGCCTGTCACACTGGACACAGCCCCTTGGACACTGGACACTGCCCCAGGACATAGCCCCTGGACACTGCCCCTGGACACTGGACACAGGCTGTCACCCTGGACACAGCCCCTGGACAATGGACACAGCCTCTGGACACAGCTCCTGTACACTGGACACAGCCGTCACACTGGACACAGCCCCTGCACAATGGACACAGCCGTCACACTGGACACAGCCTCTGGACATCGCCCCTGGACACAGCTCCTGTACACTGGACACAGCCTTCACACTGGACACTGCCCCTGGACACTGGACACAGCCCGTCACCCTGGACACAGCCCCTGGACAATGGACACAGCCTCTGGACACAGCTCCTGTACACTGGACACAGCCGTCACACTGGACACTGCCCCTGGACACAGCCCCTGGACACTGGACACAGCTCCTGTACACAGCTCCTGTATACTGGACACAACCCCTGTACACTGGACACAACCCCTGTACACAGCCCCTGTACACTGGACACAGCCCCTGTCACACTGGACACTGGATATATGTAGTCACACTGGACAATGGATATATGTCGTCACACTGGACAATGGATATATGTCACGCTGGACACAGGATATATGCCGTCATACAATGGTTACATGTCACACTGGACACAGGATATATGTCGTCACACTGGACAATGGATATATGTCACGCTGGACACAGGATATATGTCGTCACACTGGACAATGGATATATGTCACGCTGGACACTGGATATATGCCGTCACACAATGGTTAGATGTCACACTGGACACTGGATATATGTCGTCAAACTGGACAATGGATATATGTCACGCTGGACACAGGA
The DNA here is from genome assembly GCF_055691185.1 of Crinia signifera. Classification (NCBI taxonomy): domain Eukaryota; kingdom Metazoa; phylum Chordata; class Amphibia; order Anura; family Myobatrachidae; genus Crinia; species Crinia signifera. The sequence continues at coordinate 66,776,450 of NC_139225.1, read as the reverse complement.
TATATGTCGTCACACTGGACAATGGATATATGTCACGCTGGACACTGGATATATGCCGTCACACAATGGTTAGATGTCACACTGGACACTGGATATATGCTGTCACACAATGGTTAGATGTCACACTGGACACTGGATATATGTCATCACACTGGACACAGGATATATGTTGTCACACTGGACAATGGATATATCTGTCACACTGGACACTGGATATATGTCCTCACACTGGACACAGGATATATGTCGTCACACTGGACACAGGATATATGTCGTCACACTGGACACAGGATATATGTCGTGACTCGTGACACTGGACAATGGATATAGGCCGTCACACTGGACACAGCCCCTTGTATTACTGCAGCCCCTGTACACAGTGTACTACTCAGCAGCACTGCAGCCCCTACGTGTGAGCACTGCAGCACTGAGTTAGTTAAATCACACAACACAGGGCTCAGGGCTAAATAAATCACAACACAGGGCTTAGGGCTAAATAAATCACAACAAGGCACGGGCAACAGGACAGCCCCTGGACAGTGGACACTGCAGCCCCTGCGTGTGAGCACTGCAGCACCTAGTTAGTTAAATCACACTACAGGGCTCAGGCCTATAAACAGTCACTGACTCAATACAAGTCTACAACACAGTGCACGGAGCACAGGGCAGTGAGGGCACAGGGCAGGTCACGGAGCACAGCACAGCATGGAGCACATGGCACGGAGCACAGCACAGGGCACACGGAGCTTCCCAACCACCCTCTTCCCTCTCCAAGATTGGAGTGAAGATGGCGGGGCACGCGTGCGTCTTTTATAAGATCCCGCTCCCGCGAGAATCCGACGATGATGACGTTTTGCCTCGTTTTCGGTCCAGAATTGAGGCGGGAACTGACCCGAATCCCGAGATTCGGATCTGCCGGATCTCGGGATCTGGACCAGCTCATCTCTAATAATATTCTTTAATGATATGCATAAAAAATAGGACTCACAAACATACAGTATGTCTAAATATTTCATATTAATGCCACTCAGTGGAAGAGAATAGAGAGAGTAAATAAATATAAACGAAATAGACTGTGAAAAAATGTATGAAAAAAATTTCCCACAAAAAAAAAAACACATTCTCAAAAGGCAATACATAAAATACAAAGTTGATAAGCTGTTCAAACTTTTGGCGATACTATACAAAGTAAGAAAATATGCCATACATCCCTATTTGGTGGTTGGACTTTGTGTGGTTCTGATTTTCATCTGAGAATCCTACTTTTCTTATTGAATACAAAATGTCATATACAAGATAAAAAAAAAAAAAAAGAAAACTAAAATTTGTAAGAACGTTCTAATTCACAATAAATAAATATAATCTTCGGAACATCTCCCCATAAGTTTTCTACTGGGCATACCCGAATTCACACTTTCTCAAGTTTTTTCAAATATATCATGGTTTCTTTATTTCTATGTTCCTGTTAAACTCTATTCCCCTTGTACATAGAAATTTGTCCGGCATACCCCAACTCACAGATGTGGTTTATAAGATCAAGCATTTAAAGGTTTCTTTGTTGGTTCTGAAGATATAAAATGATTCAGGCACATCAAGATATCTTTGCCAGGCTTGTAAGTACACTGAAGTTATGTATACAAGCCTTAATCCTTAGGAAATATATAATACTGTTTATAATGATGGGCATATCCCTTAACCCTTAGCAGGGCCGTTTCTAGACAATTTAGCTCCCAGGGCAAAGGAATAAAAATGCGCCCCCCCCCCCCCCCCCAAATATAAAAAGTTAACACGGCATAGAAGAAATTGCGCGCGCCAAAATAGGGGGCGTGTTTATTTTTCAAATGGGCGTGGCTTAATATAAGGGCGTGGTCTAGCAGGAAAACAATTACCTTACAACTCACCTTTGCAACCTGCATGTCCAGACATTGGTTACCGCAGGAATTGTCATTGTACTCCCGCACTTTAGTTGGCCGGCTGAAGGCCACACAGTGACATAAAAATATAAAGGCCCACACAGTGACCTAGTACGCCTCACAGATCAAGGCCAAACAATGATAGGTTACTTGAATCATTATACACTATTTATCCATGACGCCGCACACCGTGATGACAATTACACATTGTCGCACACCGTGATGACAATTACACATTATGTCGCACACCGTGATGACAATTACACATTACGCCGCACACCATGATGACAATTACACATTATGATGCCCGTTACACCCCACACTGTGATGGCAATTACACAATACTCCCCACACCGTAATGCCTATTACACATTATGCCCCACACGCCGCTGCCGCACAACTCATGCTGTTTATTAATATGCCCCCACAGTGCCACACATATGCCCCCACAGTGCCACACATATGCCCCCACAGTGCCACATATATATGCCCCCACAGTGCCACATATATATGCCCCCATAGTGCCAAATATGCCCCTAGTGCCAGATATGTCACCAGTGCCAGATATGCCCCCCCAGTGCCACACATATGCCCCCACAGTGACACACATATGCCCCCACAGTGACACACATATGCCCCCACAGTGACACACATATGCCCATACAGTGCCAGATATGCCCCCACAATGCCTCATATATATCCCCCACAGTGCCAAATATGCCCCTAGTGCCACAGATATGTCCCCAGTGCCACACATATGCCCCCACAGTGCCAGATATGCCCCCACAGTGCCACAGATATGCCCCCAAAGTGCCACATATATGCCCCCAAAGTGCCACACATTCTCCCAAAGTGCCAGCAGCACTACTCACTCTCTTTCTCTCTCTCTGGGTCTCCCCCTCCAGTCCCCCGCCGCTGCATGCTGCTGCCTGCTGCTGCTTTCGATGTGTCCCTGAGCCGGCAGCCATTCATACCTCGCGGGCTGGCTCCTGATTGGCTGCCAGCCCGCGAGGTCCTCTGATTGGCTGCCAGCCCAAGGACACAGTGAGCGAGGGGAAGGAAAGACGCGCTGCGCTCTCCTCCCCTGGGGCTCACCTGTGCGCCTATTCGTTGCGGGGGGGCGAGACGGGACTTGGAGGAGGCGGCGGCGGGGGAGACTTGGAGGCGGAGGCGGCGGGGGAGACTTGGAGGCGGCGGCGGCGGCGGCAGCGGCGTTGTGGGCTGTGGGGAGCTGAGAGCTCAGCTGCCGGCCGGGCGCCCTGGCTGTGTAACAGGTGGACAAGCCGTGCGGCGCCCCGGGCTGCTGCACGGCTTGTCCGCCTGTAGAAACGGCCCTGACCCTTAGTTGTACAAAATTCTTCTAGTGGTGGTCAGATACTACATTTCACAAAAAAATAACAAAGAAAATGGGTCAACAATATTCATGTCAAATTTTTGTACCTGTCTACTTAATGCATATTGATCATATGGTGTCGGCTTAATGACTGTCTATCAATCCATTAATCTACACCCGTACCACTTATGTACACATTTAACATGTGTTGGCTCAGCAGAAAGTTGGCAGCAGTACTCCAACACGGTAAAAATACTAATTAAAGATTTTTTTTATTTGCCCGTTATAATGTTAAACATATCATCATTTTCATGGAATGTTTACAGTTATAATGCCAAAGATGTAAAACCGCTTTAAGTGGCATTTCTACTATGCCGGGATATTGCTGCCAACATTCTTTTGCTGTTCTTGTCACAGTTAACACAGTTAAATTAAATTTATTTAAGGTACGTATCCCTACACTCATTGCAGGCTGCCTCAAAGCTAAAAGGCTTTTTTGCAATATTGTGAATGGTGGAGGATCCAAGATTTTCACTTGGCTATGTTCTTATATTGTGTGTATAAGGCATGTGTTATGTGGAAGTGGCTGAAAGGTACTCATCACTGATGGTCATAGTTGGAGCATAGTGACTTTTCTTAAGCTAAATGAATGGTATGTTGTAAAAGGTGATGTAATCCAGAGTGCCAATGTAATGCCAGAAGGCTCTTCTACAAAGAACAATGGTATTTATTGCTATGGATTTGGATAAATCCATCATGAGAATCCACATGGAATGAAAGAGGTTGATGAGTTAAGCCAGTGGTCAGGGAACTCAGTCCTCATTACCCCACACAGTGCATGTTTTGCTGGTAACCCAGCAGGTGCACAGGTGTACTAATTACTCACAGACACATTTTATAAGGTCCGCAGGTGGAGTTAATTATTTCACTTGTGATTCTTTGAGGAGACCTGCAAAACATGCACTGTGTGGGGTAATGAGGACCGAGTTCCCTGACCACTGGGTTAAGCAATGGGAAATGGAAAGGTGTGTACCATTATAATACACATTTTACTGAAGAACAACAACCCAGCATTTCTAATACATTGGAAGAATAATTAGCATTAGACACTACCCTGTCATCTCATTGATACTAATACCAATCCACAAAAATAAATGATTTTGTACATGAGAGCTATACTGTGTTTTCAAAAGTGCTCAACAAGGAAAGATACCTGTGAGTCAGGTACACCAGTTAAAATACATGTGGGGAGATGCTCTAAAGCAGTGGTTCCCAACCCTGGTCCTCAAGTACCCCCAACAGTGAACTCATTTTTCAGGCATATTTGAAAAGATCTACAGGTGGAGCTAATTATAGTACTTGTGATTCTGGGTGGAGACCTGCAAAACTTGCACGGTTGGGGGTACTTGAGGACCAGGGTTGGGAACCACTGCTCTAAAGCGAACCCTGTTAATGGATTATTATCACAGTTTTGCTGTTGATACCCTGTAGAAGCCTATAAGCTTCTCTCCACAGCGCTGGCCTAATGCCAGAAGTTTTATGGAACCCACATGGATGCTGACTCAGATGCTATTACATTTGGTCTATAATATCTATCCAAAAAAGCATCTGCCAGATTCTGAATTAAGGAATTTATCTATACCATATTGTCAGAGACAAACCATTATTGCTGAGGGCAAAGCCACCATTGGACTGTGGGTGAACTGGGGCCTGGAAATGCTAATGAGAAATCCACTTTATTTCATAAGAGGTATGCCTCAGTTGTGCAATCACTCCACAAAAAGTTGAAAGGTCAATCGGTAAGTCGATTCCTGGTACAATCTTTTTTCCTATTGGGTCTCGTCACAAATCCTAACACGGTTTGTAACTCACTGGCTTCAGTAGACTTTTAGTATCATCCCATGGGTTTGCTTAAACAGATGCTATTTGTTAAAGTACCTGAGGAAGACTTAATTTAGCCATGTTACACATGCTGGAAATTCCAGAGCTTATCCTCTAGGTACAGAAACCACTAGGCAAACTCTTAAAATATAACTGCCTGAATTGCAAAGCTTTTCTGCAGACAGAATGAAAGTGCAATTATCCTAATTAATTGAAATAATTAAGATCACAGCTGGGGAGCTACTGAAAGCTACAACAGCTGTCTTCATTGCCATGCACGGAATAGAAACATCAACCTTGAAGCTTCATGCCAGTGTTCTTTGTATGGGGATAAAGCTGAATTGGGGTCAATACTTGGCAGTGGCTATTTTTGTAATAAGGTAAATGTTACACTACTTCATAATATCAGAAAGAAGTAAAACAAATAAACGATGAGTGTCTGCTGGCTGTTGGCGTTTATGATCAGAGATGGAATGTGCCTACACAAGGATCTGGAAGAGAGACATGGAAGCAATATGGCACCTGCTGCCAAACTGAGGGCTAGAGTTAACAAATTTTGGGGAAAAACAAAGTAAAGTAAGATAAAGCATCAACCAAATCAGCTTCTAGTTTATAGGGTGTGTTTGAAAAAGTAAGGCGTTTATTGATTGGTACATTATCTGTCTCCATTTTAGCTTTCTCCAAACTTTGATAAACCTTCCCCCGTTTGTCCCAAGATGTTGATTATTTTTAATCACTATTTACTTAAAAACAGAGACTGAAAAGAAAGTGTGAGTTTGGAGAATAGCCTTTAAGGATCACACATGAGAACACTTGATCCTTGACAAAGTACTGAACACCTCCATATGAAATATGTCGGAAAATGTCAGATAAGTGCTACGGATTCCCTCAACTCCCAGTATTGACTTCATTTGGACACCGCCAGTTCCTGGCGTGAAACTCAGTGGATTGACCCAGGGAGTTGGACCCTTTGGCACAAGACAAAGCCACAGAGCACCGAAGTACAGGTCTCGGTTTAAGGCTAGGGATAGTTAGGCTCACCAAGCCTCTTCTCATATTAACCCAATTGCTGTTTACCCAGGCACAACCATTTCACAAAGGATCTTAAAAATTGTTTCTACGCAAGGAAATTTATGTTGCAACCAAGTGTAACATTTTAACTCATACAGGTTTCATATGGTTTTCTTATTGCATACATAGCACTCATCCTTTTAAAACGTTCACTTTGTATCCTTGACTACAGCTGTTGCATCTGTCCTAGTGCAGGTCTTCGGTTTGTTTCATGTATACAGTATATCATTAGCAAAGCATAGTAGAAAATGGTTCCTGATTACAAGGTCTGAAGTGTCTATATAGACAGTCAATGGGTCAACACAAAAAGGTCGACATGCAAAAGGTCAACAGTCAAAAGATCAACATGCAAAAAGTTGAGACAAGCAAAAGTTCGACATGAAAAAGGGCGTCATAAGTAAAGTATCGTGTGTCAATGTTGACAGCTGATGACAAGGACCCCAAAGTGTAGTGTGTACCCCCACAGGGCTCGCATCACTGGCCATGCTTCAGGCACGATGCCTCGCTCTGCTACTAAACTGCTTGGCACACTTTACCATTCCCAATCTAAGTCCATGTTAAAGTATTAATAAGTCAAAAGAGAAAAATGCAAAAAAACATTGTGTTGACCTCTTCACGTGGCAATCTTTGGCTTGTGTCAATCTTTTGTCAATGTCGACCTTTTGCATGTCTACCTTTTGTCAATGTCAACATTTTGCATGTTGACCTTTTGTCAGTGTCGACCTTTTGCATGTTGACTTATTTGTGTTGACCTATTGATGAGCTATGTAGACACTGTTGACCTATCATCTGGATACCATAGCAAGTTATGGCATTTATGGGTGCTGGGAAATATAGGGGAGCGCAGCATATGATGCTTGTTTGTAGGTTGCTTGTTTGTTTGACCTTCTGCTGCTGATCCTTCCATTGCCTGGAAGAAGTACAGTCCTGAATGTATGTGACCTAGTGTGCAGAATCTCAGTGTTTACAGTTAGGGCCATCCTATTAGTGGAAGTGTATTGAAAGCGACGGGTAACCTACCATATATTTGCTAATGTGTACAAGTGAGACTTTTTAGTTTTATTAATTCTTTAGAAACGGTTTTAATTAGTATTTTATTGGTGCCAGCTGAATGCTGCTGGATTATGGGTTTTTCTTTTGTCCTCTGTAATGATGATCGGTACTAAGAGAGATGAGAATCAGCTGAACGCAGGCAGCATAAGAATCCCATGGTTCACAGAAATAGCACTTCTATTCGCCAATAAACGTCTTGTCTATGCATTAGGTAAAATAGATTCCATTAAAAGTGTGATTGCAAGAATAATCTACAGTAGAGAATAATTTGCTTATTGAAAAGTCTGCTGAGATATTAAAGTGTCTGCCTCTGTAACATACAAAGGGGCACGTCCAATTAGGCGTGAGGTTCCCAATGCAGGGAAAAGCTCTGGGTTTATTTGCTGGAAATGATGGGGGTTATTTACTAATTTCACATGAGATGTTGCTATGGGCAACCAATCAGAATAAACTTCTTATTTATTTAGAACCTATAAGATAATAGATAGAATCTGGTTGCCCATAGCAACATCCCATCTGAAATATAACTCCCATCTTATTAAGTAAAACTCGATGCGTGTGCAGGTGTTGATATTATAGTTGTATGGACACAGTGGATGAACAGCCAAGTTACTGAGCCACTGATGATGGATTATTTATAGCTGCTACTTATACACTGGTGATGGAGTGGAGCTTGAGAGAAATGGTTATTCATACAGCTCATCAGCCTGTGAGATTGATACAAACTGGGTGCTGAACGTGTTGTAGTTTGCAGGTACCCTGACATCCATCTGGAGCAAAGCAGGATACGCTGTGCACCAATCATTTCACTACATACAGTGAAGAGATATAATGACCCCAGTGCATTCTCTGTAGTGATTTCAGTGGCCATCATAGTGATGTCCTCCTGGAGGAAAAGAAGACTGGAGTCTGTGCAGTAGCCTACTCCTCTTTCAACAACAATGCTCTAAGATATTCAATTATTCTTTATTTATGCAGGACCTATTAAATATGTTGGGACTGTCAATTATATGTAGGGTTACCACCTTTCCCCTTTAATTCTGGACACATATTAATTACACAGGTTCTGTGGCTGGCTGATTTCAAGACTCCATTTCACCTGGTTTTAAACTTCCACAGAACCTGTGTAATTAATATGTGTCCGGAATTAAAGGGGAAAGGTGGTAACCCTAATTATATGCAGGTTGGGTATGGCCTATAGACACATTACAGACCTGATGTAGAATTGAAAGTATACCAGACTTGAACACATAGTATATTTATTTACACAGAATATGTTGCAATGTGCAGCAGCATATGCACCTGTTATTATCTTTCTCGATTGTTTATACTAGATATGTGCACTGACTCCCCTGTTTTGGTTATGGATCTGGAGTCATGTGTTTTGGGTTAAATTTTGGATCTGGATTTTTTAAAATGAATAAATTCATGTAATTTCAGGACTGCTTTTGGTCCTATAGTATTACTAACCTCAATAACATTATTGCACAGACATTTACAGTCAATGTTGTCTACCTCACATCTACTAATATTGTTCACCAATATAGTCCAAAGGCTTGCTGGCTAAACAGAGCAGCAGCGCAAAAACACAACCCTATAGCACATTTATGAAACAGTACCACACAGCGGTGGCAGACAGGATGGGAGTTCAATCAACTGTATGACTACATAGAAACCAAAAATTCTTTAATTAATCAAGAACTAGATCAGAGGCCCGAGGGTGGTAGAGGGAAATGGAGGTGGAATATGTATGTAGTTTAGACATGATAGATATATTGATTGATTAGTTTAAAGATCACTACATAGTCTGTGGGCCGTATAGGCTGTGTGCATGGTTTAGCTGTGTGTGTAATAGTTTTAAAGTGCGGCATAATTTAAATATAACTGTAGCATTATACTGGTGTTACACTGAAGTGAAACAGAAGGACAGAAAACAACAACTGAGAAAACCAAAGACTGCTTTGAGTGAGTTCAATTCATTCTTACAACATACTACTCCTGGCTGCTTAATCTGGCTATTCCACCATAATATCACCATTACATCTGCAAACAACTTTTACTATCACTGTTAATGCTTGTATTTGCACTGTCAGTTTTGAAAATGCCCAGCTGTACCTCTAATGACTCCACCTCTCCTGCTCTTCCATTGATAGTAGGTGTCCCCCAACATTTTATTCTTGGCCCTCTTCTTCTCTATCTGTATACGTCCTCTCTGGGGCCCTTATTCTGGTTGGTGCGGCCGGAGCCGCATATGCGGCTCCGACCGTGCAGGCGAATCCCCGCCTTCCATACGGATCGCCACGGCCGTCCGTACGCGGACATGTGGCGTTCCGCATGAAAATGGCGGGGGATACGCCTCCACCATCTTGGAGCAGCCCCCTGCATTCGATGGTCGCCGACCATCGAAGGCAGGGCCGCACGCTCCACCAGATCCCGCACCCATAGACCTCACGGACACTTGTCCGTGTGAAAGCATGTATGGGGGCGGGCAGCTGACATCCGGCGATGTCAGATGCCCGCCCCCAACACATGCGTCACAGCCTCATTACCATGCGTACGCCCCGCGTTTGCATGGGAACGCCCATGAAACGCGGGGCGTATGCATAGGGAAATGAGGCTAAGTAGCCCCTCACGCCCCTATCCACCCCCTTTGCGGCGGTAAAAAAAAATGTGCGGCGATTTCGCCTGCACATGCGCAGAGTGCCCTCTGCACATGCGCAGAGCGAAAACATCGGCGGAACGGCCGCAAGCGGCCGTTACCGCTTAGATCAGAATAAGGGCCTGGGTGAGCTTATTTGCTCACTCGACTTCCACTACCTTGACTGATACGACTGCTCTTCAAATCTTGTCAGATACAGTAACATTGTCTATTAACATTGCTCTGCAACTATTGTAAATATAATTGCCTATTTTATTAACATTATAATGTTATTATTTTCTAAATGTGTGGCAAATTAGTATTAGAGAAATAACCAATACAAATGTTTATCTGTGAAAAAAGGGCACTCCCAATGTTCCCCCCAAAATACAGCCCATTATGAAAAGAAAAATGGTGCAAGATGAAATCCTTTGGCACTTATTTGATACTTGTGTGGCTGAGGTGCTTGGTGTCTTTGGAGCCCCACAAACACTGCTTCCAATTATTAATGAGGTGGTTGATGATGAGGATGTTGGTGGTACTGATACTGCACTGCGTATTCTTATTTTTAAAATTATTATATTTTTGTAAAATAACTTGCATTAGCCCACTGCAATGATGTAACAGAGAGAAGGTGCTTATATGGTTAACATCCCTACCTCTACTAACTTTGTTCTCACACATTTTACAGGTGCCTACACAAATATCAGGATTTTGGGAAAAAAGTATTCCACACCCAAGAGGTGGGTCTTATGCTCATGCATGGCAATTGCTTTCTTTTATCACAAGCATGTACTGCTTCCATTGGAAGCTGACTTACAGTACACAAACATATTCTTCATCAACATTCTACTCATCATCAGATAGTACACAATTATCCCCCACATCCAATGGCGTAGCTAGGGCTCCACAGCCCTAGCTGTGGCGGGGAGGAGCCGGCGCCAAGGGGAAGCAGGGTCACAGTGCAGTGACCTGTGGGAGCCGGAGGCAGGAGTGGGGGGCTATGGCTGCTCTCCGGCAGCTGATGCGCCTGTCAGTGTAGAGCACCCACGCTGGTCTGGCAACAGAGGAGCTTCCATTGATACTGACTCTGAGACAGAGCAGCAGCAGGGGAAGTCCCTGCCTGCCTGCACCTTGCTCTCTGTGGTGCCCAGCCCCTCCCCCCCATCAACTCAGCATAGGGCCAGGACAGCATGAGCAAGTATCTAGATTGGAGGTGCTCGGCAGGCACATGCTCAATAGAAGTGCCCCTGATTGGAGGAGCACATCTTATTCCTGGAATACGGAGGATCTCACAGCATGGACCTGCTTGTGAGTGCTATGCCCTCTGCCTCCACTGTAGCTCCTGCCTGTCCCTGCAACTTCTCTCTCCTTGCCCAGTATCTTTCCCCTTCTCCATGCCCACCATCTGTCCCCATACTACCTGCCCACCATCTGTCCCCACACTCCCTGCCCACCATCTGTCCCCCCTAGTATATCTCCCCCTTTCTCTGCCCTTCATAACTTTCCCCTCCCTGCCCAGCATCTGCCCACCTTTATCTACCCGTCATCTTTCCCCTTTCTCTGCCCATCATCTCTCCCCCCTCTCTTTGTCCAACATATCTACCCATGTCCCTGCCCAGCATGTCTCCCCTTGTCTCTGCTCAGCATCTCCCCCTGTCTCTACAGTACCTGCCACCCATGGCAACAAGCATGTAACCCCTTGACAATGAGCATAGAAACCCCGGCAATGAGCATGTAGGTGAAAAAAATGAATTGATGTATGGGGGGGGGGGGGGGGGGAGCACCAGAAACATTTTTTTTGACAGTAGATTTTGAAGTACAATCATGACTGGCAGCAGCTGCAGCCCTAGTATTCAGTTGTGGCTCCTGCTCTTCTATCTACTGATCTGATCCATATACTCACAGAACAGTGAGTAGGCATGCTGGTTGTTTTTCAGGGCACCTAATGAATGTTATGACTTAAGTACAGTGCATGAGCAACAACACACTTTTTTGACACTGCAGTGAGTATCAGTGTACGGAACATTATTTTTTAAGCATGGTTCCATCCCTGAAACACACACATTTTGAGTTTTTCAAAGCTATTTTTAAGTAGAGTGCCTGGACATGTGCTGAACATACACAAATGATAATGATTATGATGAGGAAACTGACACCGTAGCCTACAGACCTTATATTGCTTTCAAGGAAATCAAACCACAAATCTCTTTAGTTTCTGGGTGGCATGTATTTGCAACTTACAATACTCTGCATATTTACAGATGGGGCCGGGCTTTTCTTTGCTGGCGAATCGCCAGAACGTCACCGCAGGCAGCCCGGCTCGCCATCTGACTGAGACACGCGTTCGTCTCACGCGCGTCTCAATCTCCGTCGGCGGGGCAAGGGGAAAACTGTCCGTCTCCGCTTCAGTTAGATGGAAAGGGTTAGGGGGGGGTGCGGGCAGGCGGCGGGGACCCCGGGTGACCGCCGACAAGCCGACGGTGACCCGGGGGAAGCGCTGGAAGTGGGACGCGTGCACCTCTTGTGCGCGCGCGTCCCCTTCTCGCTATACAGATGGCGGCTGGCGGGGGATGGCGGCTGGCATTGCCATCGCCACCCCCTGCAAAGATGAGCCATTGCCCCATCTGTACCTCATCATACAATGGGCAGGATGTATTAAAATACATCACTGCCCTTCGCCCCCCGCCGCAATGCCAGCACATATGTACTAACATATGCGGCTGGCATTGTGGTGCAATGACTGAGACCCCCTGTGATACCTGTACTTCTCCCCTCATGCCGGGAACAGCTAAGTAGGCTGTAGCCAGAAGGACATCCGGCTCCTTTACTAGGGGGAGGAAGGGCTTACCTTCCAGGTCCAGGAGGACCTGGACTAAGGTAGGTCAGAGGGAGGGGGACAGGGGGGTCGGCGGGTTTGCGGCGGAGGCGTCGGGCGGTGAAAAGAAGCCCATCGGCTTCTATAGGGTATCACCACCCAAAGGTGGCGATACCCTACAATGCAGTATCGGGGTGACGGCGTGGTGGTGGCGCTCCAAATCTCTACAGGTGTACAGTATGTAGGCAAATGTAGCAGAATCACACACATTTATGGCCAGGGCCAGATTAAGGAGAGGGGCTCAGGGGATCAGTACCCCTGGGCCCTCCTCTATCTAGGGCCCCCTGTGGTCAGCATGTATTTAAAAAAAATGTAACTAAAGGTTTTGTGCATGGGAGTGGTGTAGTGCTGCAGTTTCACCTATCTGCCAATGGGACAATGATTAGTGGTGCTGAGCATCGGGAGCCATGGCACACTGACTGCACAAGTGTGCAGTGCATTACTGGGAGTTGAACCATGAGACTTTGCACAAGAGGTCAGAGGCTGAGAAACTTGTGCTGCGCTCTAATACATAGAGCTCATCACATGCATCTCAGACCCATGGAAGAGAGCAGCAGCAGTGGCCTCATCATGGGAGGAGTTTTAATCAGAGGCAGCGCTGAGCCTGTGAGGTCTATACAGAGGGACAAACACAGGCTTTTCATGTGGTATATATGCAGTTACCCATTGACCAAGTTTTTTATTGTCTTTACTCTGTGTTTTGACAGTATAATATTCCAATAGAATATGCGGCCAGTAATAACAAGTGGGAGGGGCATCCTGTCTAAAGTGACCCAGGCCCCCTGAAGGCTTAATCCGCCACTGACTATGGCTCTTATTCTGGTTCACTTGCAAATTCCTTCTCAAATGGACAAAACTATGTGCACTGCAGGTGGGGCAGATATAACATGTGAAGAGAGAGTTAGATTTGGGTGGGGTTTTACTTCAAAGTGAGATCTACAGATGTGTCCACATACATCTTGACTTTTTTTCTCAATTTGTCACAACATGTAAAACACTGCTTAGCTGTTTTCCAAATGTAGCAAGTAGATAGAGTCTAAAAAATTTCTGAAGCAGTAGAACTTGTATAAAGTAATAGATTAGAGAAGCAAATTTTTTGAAAAATCACAAAGCGTGACTTTTGCAGCGTCCAAGGTGTGCCATATTGTGCCATACATGGTGCAGTAAAACCAAGATGTACGTGTATATTGCAGTGTACAAATAAAGCGGTCAGTATTTCCCCTGCATAGAAACAATATAACTCACCCAAATCTAAATCTCTCTGCACATTTTACACCCCCCCCTCCTGCAGTGCACATGGTTTTGTCCATTTGATAAGTATTTTGCCTTTGCGAGTGAACCAGAAAAAAGGCCTATATGTGTGCACCAGCTTAAAATGCTTGTGTGGAGTCATGTCATGCAATCTATGATTGCAACTGTTGTGGTATTCTGTCTACAATACAGTGATAACTATTTCCTGAACTCTGAACTTCAGTGGAACATACTGTATTTTAGGTATAAAGTATAACTTAGAGAAGGGAAAGAATAGAAATGTGTCCCTGGCAGGAGGGATAGAGAAGCAGATGTGCAATGAAGAATACAGAGGGAAGCTCCACTGTGAGGAGACGATATTAAATCTATATATCAGTATCACAGAGTCTGCTCTTTTGCCTTTTCAAGCTGAATTTGCATTTTAAACTGTGAGATGTGTTGCCAGTGAATAAGCAGCTTTAAGGGCAATCGTCTGCCTGTGTGTGTGCCAGGATATTTTGTCTCTCTCAGCATCCATCTGCTCCCCCCCTCACAGAGCAACAGCCATATGCAGAGTTCCAGTGCAGACAGACGCTCCTATGCTTCAATGTTGCATGTCAACAAGGGAGGGATGAGACATCTCTTTTCTGCTATACTGTGACATATGCAATTAGAAATGTAATGACAAAAATATGTACAAAGCCATTGCAATATCTAGTTTGAAGGTACTGTACAGTGGTGCAGGTTCATCCCAGCTGCCCAAAGGGAAGATAAATAATAGTGCCCCCCCCCCCCCCCCCCACCGCCCTATTACCAAAACACACACACACGCACACCGCCTTATGTACGTATATGTGTGTGTATATATATATATATATATATATATATATATATATATATATATATATATATGTGTTACATACTGTAGTTACATAGTAGGTAAGGCTGAAAAAAGACTTGCGTCCATCTAGTTCAACCTGGTATAGATATCCATTGCTGATTTGGTAGGTTCTGGTATTTTACAGACAAATTATATTTCTTATTTGTACCCATGAATGTTTTTATCCAGTAAATGTTTGTCCAACTTTGCCTTGAACGCATTTAATGAGCCAGCCGTTACCACCTCTCTGGGAAGAGAGTTCCAGAGTTTAACTGTTCTGACCGTAAAGAAATTCTTTCTACTAGCTGAATGAAATCTTTTTTCTTCTAATCTATACTCATGCCCCCGTGTCCTAGATACCTTTCTAGTAGAAAAGAGGGTGTGTGACAGTTCCTTATATTGGCCCTTGATATACTTGTACATGTTGAGCATGTCCCCCCTTAAACGTCTCTTTTCTAATGTAAATAGTCCCAAATTGCTTAATCTCTCCCCGTAGCTTAAATTCTCCATTTCCCCTAAATAAGCTTTGTTGCTCGCCTTTGGATTTTTTCTAATTCTATGATGTCCTTTTTATAGTGTGGGGCCCAGAACTGCACTCCGTACTCGAGGTGAGGTCTCACCAATGCTTTATACAGTGGCATAATTACCCTTGAGTCCCTAGTTTCCATTCCCCTCTTAATACATGCCAGAATTTTGTTGGCCTTTTTTGTAGCTACATTACAATGGACTCCTAGATCCTTTTCAAGTATGGAATTACCCAGTTCCTCTCCGCTAAGGTTGTAACTTGCACACTGGTTGTGTCTCCCAAGGTGCATAACCTTACATTTATCTACATTGAACCTCATCTTCCATTTTTTTGCCCACTCATCTAGAATTGCAAGATCATTTTGAAGCATGGTGACATCTTCTGATGATTTGATGATTTTTCTAAGTTTTGTATCGTCCGCAAAGATGGATACATTGCTGAGTAACCCTATCCCAATATCGTTAATAAAAATGTTAAACAGAATGGGCCCCAAAACCGAACCCTGGGGCACTCCACTTAGTACCGGTACTGATACCGCACCATTCATAAAGACTCTTTGTTCTCTATTACATAGCCAATTCCCTACCCATCTGCAGATATTTTCACCCAATCCTAGGTTCTTCATTTTATTAATCAATCTCTCGTGTGGGACAGTATCAAATGCTTTAGTGAAATCTAGTAAAATCACATCTACAGCATTTCCATTATCGAGGTTTTTGCTAACCTCTTCATAGAACCCTAGTAGATTAGTTTGGCATGAATGATTTTTCACGAACCCATGTTGGTTAGTACTGAGTAGACGGTGATGGTTTAAATATTCCTGGATACCATCCCTTAAAAATCCTTCAAATAGTTTACCCACAATTGATGTTAAACTAACGGGTCTGTAATTAGAGGGATGTTCCTTTTTTCCTTTTTTGAATATTGGCACTACCTCTGCTATTCTCCAATCTTTTGGTACTATACCTGACGATAGTGACTTGCTAAAGATATAATTTAGGGGGGTAGCTATTTCATCCCTTAATTCCATTAATACCCTCGGATGAATCCCATCTGGCCCTGGTGATTTATTTGTTTTGAGTTTGCTTAGCCTCAGTACTATTTCCTTTGGCGTGAAATCCACAATGAGATCTGTCTTATTTGTCCCGTTTGTGGTAAATGTTTGTTCTACAGTCTGCTCTCCCTTAGTAAATACTGATGAGAAGAACTCATTTAACAGTTTTGCTTTTCCCTTGTCCTCAGTAACACTTTTTCCACTAGTATCAGTTAGTGGGCCTATGTTTTCCTTAATTAAACGTTTACTATTTATGTATTTAAAAAACTTCTTTGGGTTGGTTTTGCTTTCAGTGGCTATGCGCTCTTCATATAATCTTTTAGCTGCTTTAATTACCCCTTTACAAGTTTTGTTTGATTCTTTGTATTTTGTGAACGCCTCCTCATTCAAGTTATTTTTATAGAATTTAAATGCTCTTGTTTTATTGTTGATAGCTGACCTTACTTTTTTGTCCAACCATGGTGGCTTTTTTTTATTGAATTTACCTTTATTTACTTTAGGAATGTATTCAATAGTTAGTGAATCAAGCACCTTTTTTAGAGTATCCCACATTTCCTCTGCATTTTTTCCCTCCATAACCGTTTCCCACCCAATTCCCTCAATAATTCAAAGTTCGCTTTTCTGAAGTTTAGTATTTTTGCAGATCCTTTTTGATGTAATTTACTGAAGTTGATTTCCAGTGAAACCATATTGTGATCACTGTTCCCTAATTGTTCAATTACTTTTGTGTTTGAAACTAAGTCTGTGTTTATTGTTAATACTAAGTCCAAGAGTGCCTTATCATGAGTTGGAGTTTCTACCGTTTGTGTAATAAACTGGTCTTTAAGTAAGCTTAAGAACCCATCGCTTCTTGCTGATTAACCTGTTTCGTTTTCCCAATCAATGTCGGGTAAATTAAAATCCCCATAATTAATACCTGACCCTGATTTGATGATTGTTTGATTTGGTTTAATAGAAGAGACTCTTCCCTTTCGTTTATATTTGGTGGTCTATAGCATACCCCTATTATAATTTTGGGTTTTTTGTTATTGTCAGTTATCTCTGCCCACACTGTCTCCGAGTTGTCTTCTTCTAGGTCTGTGCTCATATTTTTCTCACATGATGTTAAGTTATTATTTACATATAGGCACACACCCCACCACCTATTTTCCCTGTCTTTCCTGTAGAGTGTATATCCCTCCATTTTTTATGCCCAGTCATGCGACTCATTACACCATGTTTCTGTAATATAAATGATGTCGTAGTGGTCCCTACTGATCACCGTTTCTAGCTCCCCAATTTTACTCACTAAGCTTCTTGCATTAGCCAGTAAGCATTTTAATTTATGTTTATTTTTAGATATGGCTCTAATATTGTGATTAGTTTCACCCCAGGACCCATTTGAATTCTTTACTAGCTTCCTCTTTGCCATCTCCCCTTCATTAGACTCTCTACAACCCTCCCCACCATGCACACTGCCTGCCCTCTTTATAGTTTTGGGAATTCTTCCTCTGTCCTTCCCTCCTTCCCGTATATATATATATATATATATATATATATATATATATATATATATATATATATATATATATATATATATATATATATATATATATAACGTGACTGTTACAACATAACATTTTATTACATGACATTCCTGATGAACCCTGAGAGTTACCCTCCGATTATACCCTTGTTATGTCCCAGGACTTTGTCTGTGTCTCTGCCCCCCATCTCCTTCCCCCATATGATTCCTGATCCCAGTCCGGCTTCTCTCCCTGATGGTCCCATAATGTCTTGCTGCCCCCACCCCCCGTCGCCTAGTTTAAAATCTCCTCCAACCCTCTAACCATCCTTCCCCCCAGCACCGCAGCCCCCTCCTCGTTCAGGTGCAATCCATCACGGCAAAAAAGATGGCGCCTGACCGAGAAGTCCGCCCAGTGTTCCATGAACACGAATCCCTCTTTCCTACACCAGTCCTTAAGCCACACATTTACCTCCCTGATCTCCCTCTGCCTCCCTGAGCTAGCGCGTGGCACTGGTAATATTTCCGAGAAAATTACCCTAGATGTCCTCACCTTTAATTTCTTATCTAATTCCCTATACTCTTTCTTGAGGACATCCCACCTACCATTGACTTTGTCGTTGGTGCCGATGTGCACCAAGACCGCCGTGTTGCTACCAGCCCTTCCCAGCAATCTGTCAACTCGGTCTGCGATGTGCCGTACCCGAGCACCCGGGAGGCAACAGACCGTGCGGCGATCGCGGTCCCGATAGCAGATTGCCCTGTCTGTTCTCCTAATGATGGAATCCCCTACCACCACTATCTGCCTTGGTACCTCACTAACTGTCATCCCATTTGAGCTAGAGGGACCGCTCCTCTGGTTGCTAGAGGGAGCAGTCTCCCCCAGCTCCATCATTTCGTCTCTATCCTCCCCCGAAACTTCGTCCAACCGGGCAAATTTGTTCGGGTGTGATAGATCCGAGATGTTGTTCCTGTCCCTCTTGTTTTCCCTTCTAACCGTGACCCAGCTGGCTGCCTGATCCTCCTCCTCTACCAGTGACCCCAACTGCAACTCCTCCACCGTTCTATCTAGGCTTTGCTCAAGATTGTAAATGTCTCTCAAATGCTGAACGGCCCGCTCTAGATCAGTGACCTGGGCTTCCATGGCGGACGTTCGCTCACATCTCGTGAAGATGTATTTGCACTGGGACTCTTGCTCCAGGTGCGCATCCATCTTGCATGACATGCACTGAGTGAGATTCTCAATCTGGGCCCCACCCATTTTATCTACCTCCCTGCGACTAACCCCCTAGTATACAATAGAAAGTTAAATTACAATGCAATTACACACTACAAGTTAATTTCTATCAAAATATAAGAAAGGTGATACTTATCTGTTCCTGCTGCTGTGTCACACTCCTGGTGTCCTCACACCTGATGTGTCTGCAGCAGCGACAGTAGGGCTCTTATCTTGTCCTCTGGTCTCCTGCTGATACTGGCTGTCTTGCAGTCTGCTGACACACCACTCTGTATCTGTCCGCTTCCTCTGTAATTTCTTCCAGTTGCACGTTTTCCTTAGTTGCCCACTCACAGATCATGCAGTGTATGTATGTGTGTATGTATGTTACATATATTATGTTATATGTTATATATATTATGTTTAAAATAAAGAGTGAAGTCTATCTCTCTGGCTGGAAGGGAGAGTCAGCCACAGATTCAAATAGCTTTCATTTAACCAATTTAAACTTGCAGGGAAGGAGGTGCCCCCTTGGGCAGTGGCGTAGCTAGGGCGGAGCTGGCGGAGCACTCGCTCCGGGCACCGGATTGTCACTTGGCGCCGGAGCCGTGCACTTGCTGCCGCCTCACATGCCCTGTTTGCCCGCTCCCTCAGCACTCCCGCTGCTTGGCGCCAGAGCCTGCACTTGCGGCTGCCTCACCTGCCCTGCTCGCCTGCTCCGGCAGCACGTCCGCTCACCCAGCACACCCGCTCCCGCTGCTTAGCACAGGAGCCGTGCACTTGCGGCCGCCTGACCTGCCCTGCTCGCCCGCTCCCACAGGACGTCCGCTCACCCAGCACACCCGCTCCCCCTGCTTCTCCAGTGACAGCCGCTGGAAATTGGCGGCAGAGTATTGAGTACTGAAGCTGCAGCCTGCGCGGGAGTGGCAGTTGCGCAGGCTGCAATGAATGAGACAGTGACCCAGCCAGCCTCCGCTTCCAGCAGGGGACTTTATCTGCCCGTATGCTGCTTGCTGACGCCCGCCCGACTGCTGCCTATCACCCGCCCCATCGCCACCTCGACTTCTACCAGCCTGCCGACTGCTACCTGCCGCCCAACCCATCCCCCACCTGTCTGCCTGAGGTTAGTAAAGTGGCAGAAATGTAGCAGGATACATGTGAACAAAGAGGTTCAGGGGAGATACGGGGATAGAGAGGTGAAAGGGGTTCAGGGGGATGGAAAGGTATAGGGGAGATTACAGGGAGGGTTAATGGAGAGGTGAAATGAAGATGGAGAGGTGTAGTGGGAACATGTGGAGGGAGAGGGGGACAGAGAGGTACTGTACAAGGGGGATAGAGAGGTTCAGGGGTGATGCAGAGGTGCAGGGAAGGAGTAATTGAGAGGGGGAGGGGGGCGCGAAACATGCCCTTGCTCTGGGCACCACGGCACCTAGCTACACCACTGCCCTTGGGTGCAGAGAGCCCGGCGGCAGATGACTCCATTGCCCCCCAGAGTTACTCCTCTGATACTGTATATGTTCTACACCAGGGAATAACTAGGACAGGTGGCAAGGGGACATTTGAACACTGGGCTGCTACAAACCTTTTGACATTTAGGTAAAATTATAAAAGGAAAATAGAGAACACAAAACTATTATCACAAAATGCACACTAGTACATGTGTGATTGGTATTAAACGTGCGATTTTGGCCATTATTCACCAGAACATTGCAGGCTAAGAAAATGGCATCCTAACATATGAGATTAGTATTGACAAGGGCAGCACTACCGATAAGTGCTTCCCTTTGCTATGTGCTTCGGTGCCTGGACATCCAGGTCCGTGCCCCAGGTGTCCCTCTGTGTATGCGTAGTGTCATGCCGGCGGCCGTAGGGCATGCTGGGAAGGATCCAGGGGTTTTACCGCATTTCTATGGTTTACATTTCCCATTAGTTATACTTTGTATGCCAAGGAAGATATAGGCCTCTTGGGCCCTAAACAAGACACCAATTTGGGGCCCCTTCCTCAAAAAATAAATAATTTTTTATTATTTATACCCCTTCCATATTCCATCTATATAACAGACACAACTGTATCAGCAACTAAAACTAGTCCTGGATTTGATTATGCTGCTAGTCATGTGTGCGTTACATTACCTCCGATACTTCCCTATACAGTAACATGCAAAAGGATCTTTGCAGAACCTTTGAATCTTTACATGGGACACTGTAAAGACACACATGCCCTCCATAAAGCCTGGTAATAGGGCAAACATTTATTTGCAATCATGATGGAGAGACATCAATGCATTGAGGACAGAAAAGGAGGGAAGGGGCAGGGGAGTGCAGAATTTGCAGAGAATGCAAACACATAGGGGTAAAATTGCTAAAGCTTATCAAAATGAAAGGATGTGATGTTGTCCATAGCAACCAATCAGATTCTGTTAATCATTTCTCTATTGCATCCTAGAAATTGATAGAATGTGATTGGTTGCTATGGGCAAAATCGCCTCCTTTCATGTTCATCAGCTTTAGTAATTTTACCCCTATGTGTTGGCATTCTCTGCAAATTTTGCACTCCCCTGGCTTACCATACACAGACAATTGTCTGTGTATGGTAAGCCAAAGAGAACGAGTTTCACCTGAAAGGCAAAGCAGAAGATTTCCAAAACGCTTTCACAAATTGTACACCTCAGGCAGATATCTCAACTGGAAGTTTGTTGGCTGATGGCAACCCTGTAAGAGGCATGAAGAGAGCCATTTGAGAACATCTTTCAACCAATACCTAATACCTTTGATAAAGCAGATATTTATCTGATAAGCTTAGATATGATAAATAACCCAAACCAAATATATTTACTTTATTACCTTTAAATATAACGGCAACGCTGAAATGATTGCACACCCACACAACCTTGTTATAAAATGTATGGCAATGCTTTACTTAAAGAATAGCTTCATTACAGGTATTTGCAAATGCAGACTAACACAAGAAACATAAAACTGACTAGCTAATACTAAAACAGTAATTCTAAATCAAATCAAAATGGACACCTTTCAAGGACAGTGATCAACCATGATTAAACCTCCTTCATAGTTACCTCCAGCCCCCCCGTGCTTGCGTGTTCTTCCTCAAATGCCTTTTCCCTCCTTCTATCACTCTGATATTTAAACCTTTATCACATTAATTAATTAATTACTCATAAGCATTGAGTCTTATTGGCAAGCTCTGCTTTCAATCCTGATGTCATAATTAACCCAACACCCAACTTCAGTGGCCTTGTGGGTCTACGCATGTGTGGCCTTGTTCCCATATTATTCAGTTTGTGGAGACTAGCTTACTGTCCTTGCTACATTATACTGTCAACATCACATTCTTAAGCTTCTAAAACCAAAAACAATATTCTATAAGAAATCACTTTTACAGCTCTGTTCTGAATGATCAGCCATTTTATAATATTTATGCAAGTCATGGTTCGACAAAATGGCTGTTGCTTCTAACATATTATAACTGTTTAGCGCAAAGGGAAGGCCTCATACGCAGTGAATAGTACAGTGTGCAACAAGCTAAAGTCATCTGCAGCAATAATAGCGGCAGTCAGGAAAACAGAATATAATAAAAGCATAGATTTATTGATTAGTTGATTTTCTGTATTATCACCTTACAACCGTGAGAGATGAACAATTCATATATAAAGTCATAGAGATGTGGGGCCATGGTCAAGTAGGAACAGACTGTGGTTGTATACTCCTTGTGAGAGCTTACCTTGATATCATCTTCTTTGCACACCTGGAGCTGGATTGTACAAAATCATGAATAGTCTTCATCTCTGGCCACCAGTACAACACCTGGAGAAACTTGTATGACTTGGAAACTCTCATGTGCTTAAAGAACTGAGAAAAATGAGCCCAAGTTAATGATCTTTTTCATAGTTCCTGAGGCATAAACATTCTGCCAGGAGGAGGAGATGGCCATGCAATTTGTAAAGAAGCAAAAGCTACAGGTTGGTTAATCAGATTTTCCTCATAAGGACGTGTTTCCACACCAAGAACCTTTGATTGGAACAGAGTATTAATTTTAACAACAAAACATCATTTTCAAATTGAATCTGAAGAAGAACAAGGTCCATTAAGGTCTGGTGTGAATTGAAAAACTGAGCAAACTTGAGATATAACAGATTTTTTTCAGCAGGGGAGAATTTCTTGGAAAACAAGCCCCAGTGATGTAACCTCCTATAATCAATGGTCTGTGAAAGGACAGCTCCACCCTCATAGAGGTTTCCACTTCAATATCAAATGGTTTCTGGACAGATTGGTTCAGAAACTGGTGCAGATATGAATGCATACTTCATAAACTGGAAAGCAGAAAGAGCATCATCACCACTGGGTAGGGTCAGCATCATTGCATGTAAGCACAGTGATTGGTGATTCAAGAGATGAATACCCTTTGATGAACTTCCTTAAATTTAGAATATAATTTAACTTAGCAGGATCCACTTTAGTGAGGTCACTTCTGAATCTTTCACTGATTTGCTCTTGCATGTGAAAATCAATTTTAATACACAAGGAAAACAAGTTGTTTAACTTGGTTGAAAAATGATGGGTCGCCACTTCATCCATCAATTCATCTGAGAGTCCATGATAGACCAGCGTAATTGAGATGCTATATTCTGAAACTGAACTATTGTACACATTGTCCAATATACTGTAGCTAGAGCCTTACTCAATCTGGAGAATGTCAGCTGAGGCTAAAGAAGGATCTCTAGGGTCATTAAAGATCCTTCTAAAGGTGGCTAAGGAGTATGCATATGTGGCTGCAGAGGATCAGTACAATATCATGGTGGAGACACACAGTTCATGGCTGAACCTGAGAGTAGTGAGACACTATTTTAGTTCTGTCTGTAAGGAAATTGTGAGGAAGCAACTCAAAGCGAACTTCAAATGGATTTAACAAGCCTTTGAAAGAGTTTGGATTGCCATCAAACTTGTTTTGTGTAGGCGATTGAAGATATAATGTATCAGCATTGGCAAATGCTGACTTAGCGGGAACAACTGGAACAGCAGTAGGAGGTGGAGTAGCCATATTCAAGGTTGACTGGATTTTTGTCCAAAGAGCCCTTTTGTCCAAAGAGCTGCTCCAGGTGATAGGATCACCATCCGCTGCCAGTCCCCACAAGCCGACGGAAGGAGGTACGTGCACACGAGATGCTCGCACGCCCCATTCCATTGGAGTCCTCTGCCTGCCTCCACCGGTAACCAGCTTCTCCCCGCAGCCCCCACCTCCATCTGTATGCTTTATTATTACATATTACATTATACTGCATTCCCATGACTATGTTGTATTCTCTGCTGTGCATAATCAGGTAGACTATACTGTATATATTTACTGTACTATCATTTTATACTGGGACACTTATGAATTACACAGGTTCTGTGGCTGGTATGTCTTGGGTACGCTAACCTTAATCCCCAGTAAGCAGCCATTAATATCTGCAATAACACATAGAACATATCCTGGATCCCATGTTTCATTGCCTGTTCATGGCGAATTGGGCTCTAATAGGATAGCCCAATATACACCATCAGGCCAAAATTGCCCTTTTTTTTTTTGGGGGGGGGGGGGGGGGGAATGATCTGGGCTAATAGGATACCAGTCTATGTTGTATGTAATTGTTGTCTAACCACATTCCCAAAGCATGGGCCCCTACTAATTCATTCTCCCAATGGGCTCTCCATGTTCCAGACCAACTCTGGCAACTTGTCTTGCTTGAGTTTGTCTACTTATTGGATTTCTATGTGAAATGTTTCCATCTGTCTGCTAACCATGCAGCTCCACAGAGAAAATAGGTAGATTGGGTATCCCTTGACGTTTCCGATTAGCAGTGTTCATTTATCACATTAGAGACCCCAATACAAAAACAGACATTCTGTACAATAAGTTTAATATATTCAACAGTGATACATTCACTCATGTTCAACGCCATTTATGAGTTTGTGGAAACAGTTACTGGAGTTACATTTAGCATTGTACGGTCATTACTCACAGATTTTGGTAAACTCTCAGATTGCATTGTACAGTACATTGGTTATGACAGATAAATTACAAGAAAATGTCTGGAAACTGACCAAAAATGTTTAGCAAACTTCTTCGTTTGTTTCTCCCCTATAAGAAAATTAGCTTATCTTAAAATATGTCTGCAGTGCATTGATCTATAGTTCAGCATCATTAGCCGTTGCACATACGCCTTCCATAAGTTATTTGCTTACTGAAATTATGGTTTTCGCAGACATAAAAAGAGTTAACCATTTTTGCATCAAACAATCATATCATTAGTCAGCTTTGCCTTGGGGATCACACTCATTACACCTCCCCCTAATAACTTGAATGTGTCTGTGATCTATAGAGTGAGGCTTTGCACAAGCAAATCTCTACCAGATGTCTATGCTTTGCCCCAATTAAAGTAGAAAGGGGGAGGTTCGGCAATTTATTAACTGGAAATGATGGAGCTCATGCTGTAATTGGGACGTTACCTTATGAATTAGTATTATTTGATACAAACTATTATTTTGGATGGTAAATTAATTTAAAACACACTAGAAACAGTGAAAATTGTTACAGGCAGAGTTCAGCCTTTAAGTACTTTCTATCTTTATACATACACACTATGTCTAACAGTGTAACAGCAGATACTGTGCTATATTCCTGTTTGTAAGTAAAGCAAACAAATGGGCAAACCAATACTGCAATGCAGGTGAGGCAGATGTAACCTGTGCAGAGACAGTAAAGCTGGGTACACATTACATCAGTGATTTTTAACCTTTTACAATCTCTGTCTTCCCAACTCCCTCTCCATACCCAGAAAGTTTGATCCGCGTCCCTGCAAAAATTGCTTTCACTTTCTGTTATGACATCTTTTTGCACACAATGGAGTAATTTGGTCCCTCAAGTGCTTCACCTCATAGAGGCGAGGAGTAGTTAGCCTTTTATATGAATGGCAACATAGTTTGTTCTATACTAGAGATATGCACCGGAGACTTTACGGGTTTTGTGTTTTGGTTGTGGATCTGGATCTCCTTTTTATGATTTGGATTGGTTTTGGCAAAACAACCCTTTTCGGGTTTTGGTTTTGGATCTGTATTTAATAAAACCCCAAAACATAAAAACAACTAAAATCACTGAATTCTTTTTAGTTCCTACAGCATAATAAACCTCAATAACATTCAAATCCACTTGTTGCACCGAAGTGGCTGGATAAAATATGCAAGCTGAAATTGTCCTTGGGCCCTTCCAACCACCCTTATGTTGCATAAACAGAACATGCACATTTTAACAAACCAATCATTTCAGCGACAGGGTCTGCCACACAACTGTGGCTGAAATGGAGCTGAGGAAAAAAATGGATGCTCATAGTAGGCTGTGCTGATGAAGACATCCTGGAGTATGATATGTGTTGTTGTAGGATTATGTTACATCTCACAATGCTCCAAAGAGCATATAATGCAAAGAAAAGAGGTGAAAGATGGAAGCGTCCTTGGGCCCTCTCTCCCACCCTTATATTGTATGAACAGGACATGCACGCTTTAACAAACAATCATTTCAGCAACAGGGTCTGCCACACAACAGTGGCTGAAATGATTGGTTTGTTTGGTCCCTTACAAAAAAAGAAGCAAATAATCTCTCCTTGTATAAAGATGTCCTCCTCATCCTCTGATTCATCTCCCCCTTCAGTGTTTACACCCTCATCCTCACAGATTATTAATTCATCCTTGCTGGAATCCACCATCACAGGTCCTTCTGTACTTTCTGGAGGCAGAGGCAATTGCTGTTCTTCCTGGAGGAATTTATAATTCATTTTGATGAACATCATCTTCTTCACATCATATTCTCCTATCGCTGACAAAGTTCCTGGCTGCACTATAAACTCTCCAGTACACACTGGAGGGGGAAGGGGAAATTTAGGTAATATAAAGCCAGTTTGTGCAAAGGCCTCCAAATTGCCTCATTTTTCTGCTAGTATAGATACTGTACATACTGTCTGACATGCCTAAGTAGATGCTGTTACCAATATAATCCTCCGCTATTCTTTCAATGGTGACAGCTTATGCAGTGACAGTAGACATGTCAGCAAGTTTAGGCAGCTCCTTCTGGGCCAGATGTCCAAACTTGCCCCTGACTGCCCTGCATAACCGCAAGTAGCAATGCTATGAAAATGCATTTTTTTCCTTGCAGCCACAGTAGCAGGAGAAAATGAATGAAGAGCTTTTGCGGTGTCACGTTCCACTTGAGCTGAACATTTTCTCACCAGCAAGTCTTTGCACCTCTGCAGACTTGTGTTCACTGGAATGACAGATACAACATAGGCTTTAAACCTAGAATCGAACACTGTGACCAAAATGTAGTGTTCTGATTTTAACAGATTGACAACCCTTGAATCCTGGCAAAGACAATGAAGGGCTCCATCTACAAGCCCCACATTCTTAGCAGAAACTCTTCCTTCCATGTCTCCGGTTGCTTCAGCAAAAGCCTGATGAGTGGAATGACCTGACTTAAGCTGGCAGTGTCTATACTGACTTTATGTGCGGCAAGTTCAAAGGGTTGAAATTGTGCACAACACGGAAATCATTCTACACTGCGCTTGAGTCAGGTGCATTCCCCCTCCTTTTCTTATGTCATAGGTTTATGTATAGGCTTCAATGGATTTTGCTGCTCCTCCATTCTCTGATTGCTCTGAAGAAATATATATATTCCAACACTTTACTACCTCTTGCTTCATATGAGGCAGGGCAGGTTCATGAGGGTTGCTGGAGCTCCAAACTACGCTGAATTTTGAAAGTGGGCCAACATTTTTCAGGCCACTGACGGCATCTCCTGGATGCCCTTGTCATTTAAAAAAAAAATTCTGCACCACCAAATTCATTGTGTGAGCAAAACATGGGATGTGCTGGAATTTGCCCAGTAGTGCATGCACAATAATGGTGACGTTGTGGGCACAACAGCATTTTTGAGTACAGTAAGAACACTTTTCTTAGTGTCCCTTTTACAGTCTGGAAATCGTTTGCCTAGCGAAGAGGGTACTTGTTTCCTAGCACGGCGCCCAATCTTTTGATTGTATTACATCTTATATAATCGCATCGCATGCAATATAGCGGCATGCGATGCATGCGATGCGATGCATGCGATGCGATTCGATTTTTAATTGTACAAGCACCCTGATGGGTGCTTTCAATGTTAAATGCACCCCCATTGGCAACGCCAACCCGCAGCGAGCCTGCGAGGGGAGGCAGTACTCGTCCTCCGACCTTTTCATACCACCACTATCCACTTCGGCATGGAGTTGATTTTAGACAGTGTGGCGAGCTACACTTACATGTATTCCACTGCGCTCGCCACGCTTCGGGCTCATATTCCACGTCCCCTCGCGGGGCTCGCTGCGCTGCCCCCCCCATTCGGGCTCGGTGGCTCGCTGCGCTCGCCACACTATCTGAAATCAACTCACGCTGACGTGGATAGTGGGGGTATGAAAAGGTCGGAGGACGCGTACCGTCGCACGCCACGCTTCGGGTTGGCATTGATAGTGGGGGTGACGTTGACAATGGGGGTGCATTTAACATTGTATCACCCATCAGGGTGCTTCTACAATTAGAAATCGCATCGCTGGCATGCAATGCTATGAGATATTTCATTGTACAAGCACTCCTGTTAATTTAACATGAATATCGCATCGCACGCATAGCATATCACTAAGTATGGTATGCGATGGGCGCCGTGCTAGGAAACAAGTACCGCGAAGAGGAATCTACTGTAGACGGGATTTGGTGCCAGGGACACAGTACGTCCATCAAGACCAGCAGTAGTTGTTATGGACTCAGTAATCCACGTTGCAATAGGGTGACTGCTGTCATACTTAATCTTCCTCGCAAAGGACTGTTGGAAATCAATTGCTTATTTAAAGTAGTACAAGTGGTCTTCCGGTTTCTACTCTAGGATGACAGTTGACTCACAGCAGCAGCGACAGGCAGTAGGCATAGCACCCAAGGATCCTCTGGAGGAATCCAGATAGGAGAGGAGTCAGTCATATCAGTGACATGGCCTGCAGGACTACTCACAATCCTGATTGAGGAGGAAATTGATGATAAGGGAGTTGTACAGCACAGGACACCACTGCAGGATTTATACAGCATACCAGGGCAGCACTGCTGCACCTATATGGCAACACAGCACAGGACTCCACCATTGGACTTATTTTTTTTAATTGAGTCTTTTATTTTGTGTTTTTCCATATAAAAAAGAACATTTACACATGAACATATACCAACATACAACATTACACAACAATACACAGATACACAAAAGCGAGTCCATAAAGCATACCCCTATACATTGTATCTATACCATCTTCTTGACTATTTTCCTTTCCAATACTCACAAAAGACATCATATATCGTTATTCAGCAGTTGGAAAAGAAAATTTGTATATATGTATAGAGGGCTCACAATCCAGCTTTCTCTGTACAAAAAGCAATTACATAACAATGGACATAAACATAGACTAGTTCATATTTAACCTGACCTATCTCCATACACCTCCCATCCCGACCCCATCTTCCACCCCTCCCCCCTCCAATAAACCTATCCCATATTCCCTTGCCACCGATCTGTTTTTCCCTTCGCCCCTCACGTCTTCACAATACCAGGCTATATAGGTGGCTCTTAAATATATCGTGCAATACCCTTACGCCATTTCCCTTGTCCTTAGTGATTGCTAACCTATCACATTATTCGTGCCTTATAGAACAAACTTTTGTTATTAGTGTATTAACTTCCCTCTAACCCTTTCTTTCTTGCCACCCATCCCTGCCTTTTTTACCTAATGTTAAATAGTGTTAATAGTTACTTAACCAAAACCTTTACATAGCCATCCGTCTTGTGATTGTTATCGCACACATATAAAAAAAAAAAAAAAATTAAAATAAATAAATATAAAAATGGAATTTGTGAGATACGATCCCTAATTTCTAGGGAATTAATATAAGGCCTGTCTATCATACAGGCAATGTGTCTATACCTAGTTACAGATTCGAACGTGCCTACCTATTCATACTCTCGCTATCTACCACTCTGTGATTATTTGAACTATTCCAATACCCCCATATGCCATGGTATTTAGTAATCGTTCCCCGGGACGCATGCACAAATTTCTCGTTTTCACTAGTCTGGTTGACTAGATTCACCCATTCCCTATAAAGCGGAGCAAGGGGGGACATCCATCTACGGGCTATTATGACCTTTGCAAGTGCCGCTAGATTCTTTACTAATTGATTCATTTCCTGACAGGTTGCCCTATCGTCCCCTATCCCTAAAATCAGATTAGGTTTATCTAGGGCTCCTCGTGGAGCTCCTTTTTGGGCCAGGGTTCTAATAATTTCTTCCCAGAATCCATTGACCGCCTGGCAGCTCTACAACAGGTGGTCAAATGAGGCCGCTGCTTCGCCACATTTTGGGCAGTTATCAGATACTGCCCCTGCAAATTTTTTCTTCTTGACCGGTGTTATATAGGTCCTGTGCAAAATGTTGAATTGGACCTGTTGCGTCCGCATCAAGTTGGTCGCCTGCCGGGGACCTGCCAGGGCCTTCCTCCACCCATTCTCATCTATTTGTGGAATGTCTTCAGACCATTTAACCCTAAGCGCTCCAAGTTCATCTGCCTGGGTAAATGCGTGTAGATAGTAATACATTTTGGAAAGGCGCTTGCTCCCTACTATTTGTTTGATGAATTTTTTACATGGGGCTTCTTCCACTGTCCAGGATACAACCTTCCCGGATTGAGTCATGGCGCTTCTTGTTTGGAGGTATCTAAAAAAGGATTCCTTCGGTACCCCATACTCTGCCTGCACCTGAGAAAATTATTTTAACACCCCATCTTGAACCCATTGACCTAATGAGCATATACCATGCTGTTTCCATATTATCCCACCCTGTTGCTTCTTCAGGTCCACCATTGGACTTATACATCAGAACTGTTGGACCTACTGTATATACAGCAGTTAGCAGCAAATAGACACACTAACACAGCTCCTTCCACTACCATCTCCAATGCTGGAGTGAAGATGGTGCTGATAGGTGAGGACTTATATAGGGTCCAAATCCCACTCGAATCTGACAGCCAGATGATGGCATTTTGTCTCGATCTGCGATCTGGGTCTAGAGGGGAAATCCTGAGCCGGGCTCGGATTACTCCTCGGATTGTGAAGTTCGGAGGGGCTTGGATCTCAGAGATATGAACCCGCTCATCCCTATTCCAGACACAAACTTATTTGCTTTTTCTTACTGTAAAAATATGAATCAGGCCCAATGTACAGATAAACTTAAATGAGGGCTAAAGCACTATAAACAACACATGTGGTTCTGTCTAATATCTAGTGGTAGACATTTATACCCCAATAACACCGCACCTTGGACCAGAGTAATTTCCAGAGTAAACCAGGGTCGAAGTTTCGATCTTGTTTGACCCAGGTCGAGGTGCAGCAATTTGTTAAAGTGTTAAACCCAGATCACATTCTGTATAATGGTATAATATGAAAGCATCGGACCCAGTTTGCAGCTAAGATGGACCTGGGATAGAGATCCCAGATCCGACCCGGCTTTGCGATCTGAAAGGGGTGTTACTTTGAAGCTACTAGCCTACCACCCTAGTTTGACAGCTGCCACAAGCTACCAAACAAATTTACTAGAGCTTCTAAAAATGAAAAAGGTGATATTGCTGGTAGCAGCCAATCAGATTCTGTCTAGCATTTCTCTGTTGCATCTGAGAAAATGATAGAAAATGATAGGCGGAATATGATTATTTGCTATGGGAAACATCATCTATTTTCATTATTAGAATCTTTAGTAAATATATCCCTTAGTTTATTCCTTCCCTCACATCATGGCATTGACCGTATAACATGCACACATATACAAACACAGTGTGACTTTATGGTTTGTCTATTTATGTAAAGAAGAATATATACTTTTTTCCAATTGACAGCAGCATGTAAGACGAGATAGCAAAATCTGCTGATTGTGGTAGGTCCGGCAGCTGTCAGCACCATACAGATTGTGGAAGACCATGACATCATGAGTTAACCTGCAGGGGAGTAAGTCAATGGTTTCCTGTTCAAAGGTAGGGAACATCAGCCTTTAACATGTCAGTGGGCAGCACAATGTGTGTTAGGTAGAGATAAGTATCAGCTCTGATATTACCAGCCATGGTACCTGCCCCATCACTCACTCTACACTTACAGACCGTTCTTTGATGAGGAGTTGTTGAGTTATTAACCACAGGAGCTGACACATTTTCACATGCTTGGGCATCATGCCATGCCATCTGCACTAACAAACTCAGAATAACCTCTTCTTTGTGCAGAATCCAGAGTAGATGCCATTGCTACTTTCTGCTAATATTTACGTATACATCTGTGTATACAGTAGCTGTGTATCTGCTATGGTGCCTATAGCTTTGCAGGCTTTAGTGTGCTTTTCCCCCTTTCTGTGTAATATATTTTTATTTTTCACAAATCAATGTTTTAAAAAAAAATTATATTATAGACACTAGAGAATTCAACATCCCCCCAACACACACACACACAACGCCCCCCCACACACACACACACACACAACTCCCTTCGTATTACAATGACCAGCAAACTGGTTGTTCTATACCTACACTTTTGGTGTCTGCCATTGTTTCATACACCACGCTTGCTGGCAGCCTTCGCATGGTTCTGTTGGACCCAGTCTACCAAAAGAACCCTACTGACCCCCGATAAAAATAAGACTTTTCAGCAGGGGCATAACTAGTACTTTGTGGGCCCCATAGCAAAATCTTGAAAGGGGCCCCCTCCCCTAAGAGGGACAGAGGAGTGAGGGGAATAAGCGACAATTGGCTTTATGTAATTCAGCGCACTGTGAATAACGATGGGAACAAGCTCACGGGGCTATTTAAATCAGTGCACTGTTAAGTCGGGGAATTCCAGCACTCACGGGTGTTTTTAGTCACTAGTTCAGGTATTTTCTGACTAAAGTGCTCTGCTGCGATGCTATTTGTGCCGCACTAGGGCACAAAACAGCATTACTAAGTTAGTTTTGTTAGATTTTTGTTCGCTCCCCTCCTGGGGTGCAAGCAGAAATCTGTTAGTTGGACTTAGCAATGTGCTTATTTGAATTTCCCCAGGGAGCTCTCTCATGGTGCTCCTCATAGTGCGAAAAAATCGAATTGACTCCAAAGAGTGCCAGAGAGAGGAGCAAGTAAGAGAGAGAAAGGGCTGCTCAAGAAAAGAAGGGGGGAGGGCTTCATGGAACAAAAAGGAATGATAGAAAGAGGGTGTTAGATAAAGGGGAGGAGCAAGAGATAGAGAGATGCGAGCTAGAGTGAGAGAGAAGAAAGAGGGGAGGAATAGAGAGTGTCAAGGAGAGAGAAAGGGGGATAGACGGAGTGAGAGTGGCAGATAGTGAGAGTGGTGCCATGGAGACAAATAGAGAGAGACAGTGTCACGCAGACAAAGGGTGCCAAGGAAAGGGGAAATGATGGAGTGAGAGAGGGTATCTGGGAGACAAAATGGGAGAGACACGGAGTGAAAGAGAGAGAAAGGGGAAGAGACAAGGAGTGTGAGATAGACAGCGCCAGTTAAGGTGCCCATACACGTTACAATTATTGTATACAATATCACATCTCATCGCAACCCGGTTTTGCGATGAGATGAGATCTAGTACAAAATGTATGTGCTGCATACTTATTGTACTTTTTGCACACAATAATTGTAACGTGTATGGGCACCTTTAGAAACTTTCAGAGAATGGGGGAGAGGGAAAAGAGGGAGAAGTGTGGGAAAAGAGGTGGGGAGGAGAGAGATAGAAAACAGATATAAAGAGAAAGGTGGGACAGAGGTGGAGTGAGAGAGAGAAAGAGAGAAAGAGAGAAGGAGTGAAGGAGGAGAGGGTTGGGTAAAGGAGAGGGGGAGTAGAGGATGCCAGTGAGGTTAGAGGAGGGGAGAAGGGAACACAAGAGATTGAAAGCTTATGACAGCCATAACTTTGTCCCTCCTAACCCCCCCTCCCCCAAGTACAGAGTGGGGGGACTCTGTATCTGTGTGTACCTCTCATTCCAAGCAGGCAGTGCAAGGAATCCTTCTTCACTGGTGCTTAGAGTGCAGGGCTCCCTTTCGCAGGCACATTGTTTCCTGTGTACCACGCCGGGTCTTCTCCTCCCCAGCGCTCCGGCTCCCGCTCGCTACGGCCTACACCTCCTTCTCTAGTGCAGTGTGACAGTCACAGTGTCCGTCTCCCGATGCCACTCATGCGCCAGGTATTTCTCTCCTGGGTGCAGTTTATCCTGCTTCAGCTCAGCACGCTGGGTCTTCCTCTGCCCGGTGGTGTGGCATTTCATGCTCCCGTCCCCCCCAGCTCAGTGCAGTCTCTGTCTCCTGGTGCTAAAGCGCTCAAGTGTGCGGTTTGCTCACTTCCGCTCACAGGGCCTCCCTCTCCACAGCGCAGTCACCTGGTGCTTCTCATTGCGCCGGGACTTCCTCTTCCCATCGCGTTATACCCTTCTTTGCTCACCAGGGCTGCAGGCATGTTAAATGCGCAGCTGGGGAAAAAAAATAATCAAAAGGGGGCAGGGTATTGCCTTGGGGCCCCCCAAGCCGCCGGTCCCCATAGCAATTGCATCCCCTGCACCCTCCATAATTACGCCACTGCTTTTCAGTATATGATGTTGATTGGGTGAAAAAACTATTCCATTATTTTTTATTTAGCAAGAAATAATTACATGTATTTTTTCAAACAAAGCACACGCACTATTGTGCCTTGCAATTGAAGGAATTATGGGATCTGTGGCAAATGCATGTGTACAGCAAAGACTGTCTCTTTAATGTCCACATTCATTTGCACTTAGTTTGGTACTTATGTAGTAACTGGGCTGCCGATTTTGAAATCGGGTCCATCGCATCGCATCGCACCCGACCATATCGCATGCGATGCGATGCGATGCGATGCGATGGACCCGATTTTTCCATAGGATTCAATGTTAAAATGGACTCTGTCCATTTTAACATGGAATTCAATGGGAAAAGGGGTCCTTTTCATACCCCTACTATCCAAGTGGGCATGGAGTTGGATATAAACCTGTGGCGAGCGTAGCGAGCCACCGAGCCCGAAGCGTGGCGAGCGTAGCGAGCCCCGCGAGGGGACACAGAATACCGTCCCCTCGCGGGGCTCGCTTCGCTCGCCACGCTTCGGGCTCGGTGGCTCGCTACGCTCGCCACAGGTTTATATCCAACTCCATGCCCACTTGGATAGTAGGGGTATGAAAAGGACCCCTTTTTCCCATTGAATTCCATGTTAAAATGGACTCAGTCCATTTTAACATTGAATCCTATGGAAAAATCGGGTCATCGCATCGCATCGCATGGTCGTATGCGATGCGATGCGATATCGCATCGCATCTGATTGTATGCCTTAACTTAAGGCATACAATCAAAAAATCGGCAGCCCAGATACTACATAAGTACCCTTAGTTTTACACTGCAGAACACTAAGGGAAAAAACGGTACTTGTTTCCTAGCAGGGCGCCCAGATGTATTAAGTACGCAAAAGTACTGAAATCACATTGCATCGCGCTATGTTATAGTCCCATGCGATGCGATGCAAGTTTCCCATTCCCGCTCCCTGTCATTCCTGCCCCCTGTCAGATCCTCACAGAAATCACTCTGAGGTGATATTATGTCGTGAGAAGAAGTGTACCTCAGAGCTGGTGGAGATTTGTTGGATATTTTGAGAAAGTTTTAGTGATTTTTAGATGACCTCATCCGTGATGGCCGTGTTCACGCTGGGGTGCCGCTTGTCTTTGTCACCCTGGTGAGCTTTATATACGCTTGGGCCCAGGAGATGACATCCATCGAAATCTTCCAGGAACAGCTTGACATTTCTAAGAAGATGGCTGTGTTATACAATCGATGGATGAGGAAGGCATGCGGTCCAGGGCACACCGTGGAGGTGGACGAGAGCATGTTCATCCGGAGGAAGAGTAACATTGGCCGTATGCTTTTTGAGGGAATTTGCAGTGAAACGGGACAGTGCTTCCTCACTATGGTGCCAAGGAGAGATGCTAGCTCATTGATGGTGGCTATTGTGGAGCATGTCAAGCCAGGCACCACAATTTACAGTGACTGTTTGAGGGATACAGCACTGAGCAACTTGAACTTGCTGGGTATCAGCACGCCCAAGTCAACCATCGATTTAACTTTATTGATTGTTTATACCCAAAATGTGGAATGGATGTGGGGCACGTGCAAATGGCGCAACAAGCGTCATAGGGGTACAGCACGCCACATGCTAAATTCTTACCTCCAGGAATTTATGGAGAAAAACATTGGGTGGGGATAACCCATTTCAGAGAATACTGTTTGCACTGACCCTCCTTCCTAAGGATGACTAATGATTTTTAAATGATCATGTTCTTGTTGTGATTCTTTGTGATTAATTAATGTTTTAGTGTTTTTAATCGATTCATTCTTGTTCTTATCTTTATCGTTCTTCTTTTTCATCTATTTAAGTAAATTTTACAGTTCTTAGTTAACACATGTCATCTTTACTGTGTCAGCTGTATGATTTTGCAGGTGTGAATGTGTTCCTAAAACACCAGCACTATCCACGCCACCCTGAAGCGTGGCGAGCAGCGGCAGAACGCGTCCTCCGACCTTTTCATACCCCCACTATCCATGTCGGCGTGGAGTTTATTTCATATAGTGTGGCAAGCACAGCACATCCCCTTGCCACGCTTCGGGCTCGGTGGCTCGCTGCGCTCGCCACACTATAAAATCAACTCCACGCCGACGTGCATAGTGGGGTATGAAAAGGTCAGAGGACGCGTTCCGCCGCCGCTCACCACGCTTCGGGGTGGCGCTGATAGTGGGGTTGATGCTAAACAATGGCATTAGGTGCAGGTGCTTACAATTGTAAGCACCCATCACATCTCATACTATGCACACATACATGTTATGCCATCACATCTCATTGTAAGCACCCATCACATCTCATGGCATGGGTGCTTGTACAATGAAATATCACATTGCATCGCATTTGGTGCACTTTCTATGGACATCGCATCACATGCTACTATAACGCGACATGCGATGCAAAGCGATTTCACTATGGAGAATAGCCCAGTACGCATTTACCGTACTGGGGGCCCTGCTATGAAACAAGTACCGGAAAAACTGCTTTTAAACCGATTAGTGGAGACTAGGATCGCCAATGTCGAGATCGAAATAGAAGGGATCCCTGGATTTGAATCCCGGGTTTGGAACGATCAATCCTGGGGCTTTGCAATTGGGCTGCGCATGTGGCATGCAGAGCAATGGGCAGCTGAGGGTATGCTGCGTGGAGTGACGGCTAAGGTAACTCTGCAAAGCCCCATATCTGCCCACCCTGCAGCCAACTGAGCCAGCCTGGCCTCCTGCTCCTTCAACCAGCCTGTGCGCCTGCCCCTAAATTCAGCCAGCCTGGTCTTGTGCACCTAAATTCAGCCAGACCTTTTGCAAAGTTAAGCAGTGTCGCCCAGTGTGTATGGACCTTAAGTGCCCGGAGTGAAGGCTTCAGGCATTTATACAGCTCCCTCAGTAACTATCTTACCTGCGCCCCAGCCTAAAATTTAGCCAGCGCCCCCTACCCCATAAAAATTAACAACAACCCCCCCAGTAAAGTTAGCAACCCCACTGTGCCTTACCCCTCCACGCTCATCGCTTCTGTACTGTAGCAGCCCCCACAGATCTTGTCTGCGGTGTGGTCTCACTCCCAGCTCCCCTCTTGGTAAATACGGACCATCACAAAATGTCCAAACCCATACAGCAGAAAGGGTACTTGTGTAGTTTCATGGCGGCAGGCTACACTACGTTTTCAGCGTAGGCTAAGCTACTTTGTCAGCGTAGCCCAATGGCCGCCTAGCGTAGTCAGCGTAGTGACTACGCGGCAGCCCTGCGTAGTCAGCGTAGTGTCCCACATCAGGCAGCTAGTCACCGCACTGTCCCGGGAGCTGCAGCTCTGTCCCCGGCATCCCTGGCAAGCCTAGTGTCGGTAACCGCTAGATCCCTGCGCTGGCGGATGCTGGCGGAGAGTGGATAATGCGAGCAGCGGCGGAGAGGTGCTCCATCTGTCTGAGATGCAGGTGCGTCTCAGAAACTTATGTGTCTCAGTAACGATTGCCACAGGGTAAGACAACCCTGCGGATAGGGTTAGGGGTTCGGTAGTAAGCTACTGCGGGGTCT
Source organism: Crinia signifera (assembly GCF_055691185.1). Taxonomy (NCBI): domain Eukaryota; kingdom Metazoa; phylum Chordata; class Amphibia; order Anura; family Myobatrachidae; genus Crinia; species Crinia signifera. Next base: position 66,737,995 of record NC_139225.1, on the reverse strand, counting down.
GCGGGGCTATTGTTACGCCACTGAGCTCCCTGCAGCTTTACAGGTTACAGGGAATCAATACAAGTGTAAAGCAAGTGCTACCTGGCGCAAGAGCATTGACAGCAAACAGTACACACGATAATTCCTTTCCTTGTTTAACATATGCATATGAACAAAGCGCACTAAAGTACAGTGCATCAAACAGTAAAAACAATAGAATATTATTTCTCTGTTTGATTCCCAGCTCTGCTCTCACTGCGTTGAATTTATTAATAATCACTTTTGCAAAATCGCACAAAAATCGCACCTCAATACACCAAATAAATGCACTTCTTTTTAATAAGAATTTTGACATGTGAAAACCATAAAACATACAACAAATCAGTTTTCTCTTCTTTGAAGGTGTGCTGCTTCTGACATCTCAAACTGCAATTTAAAAGCAAACTAACAACAAAACAGTTTTTTAACATGTTTTTTTTGTCAGCACCAGTACATAATGTCGGGTTTTAACAAAAAGTGTTGTTTGTTACATAAAATATAAAAAAAAGCCTAAAAGAAGCCATACACACAAATTTCAATAAATATGTTTCTTTTACAAAATACAGAACTACAATTTCAAAATAATTTGCTTTCAGCAATTCAACACAAAAATAATTGTTTACTTCACAGTATACAAATATTTCAACAATTTTTTTTTTTTAAGTAGCAAAATAACTAAAAATGCTTTATTTCAGCATAGAGAAAAGAAAACAACAAGCAAAACAAATACAGTTGAACTAGATATATTAATTAGGAACACCTCATTTTGAATGGCTGGCTAGGGAAGGTTCAACAACCAGTAGTACTACCTCTACTGTAAGCCTTTCATCTGGATGGTGTTGGTGCAAGGTGAGGGGTTAACACTGCTACTGCATCTATTTGAGACTTCAGAGTTATGGAACTCCAGCACAATTGTATGACACCCCTAGAGCCACCAGGAAGGTATTCCATGTGCAGCAGCCGCTCGTTGTTCTCTTATGCTGTCCATACACTTATGCAATCAGATTCAATGCGACATCGAAGTGCCATGTCCATCGCATCCGATCGCATCTTATGATACAAAAAGTGCCCCCTTTCAGCACCCAATGTCGCATTTTATCTAGCGATGGCACATCAGGTGTTGGAAGAGGGCTTGCAGAGGGCGGCGGAGTAGCGTAGCACTATGAAGTAGCACTAGTGAACAGCAGGGGTCAGCGTGGTGGCAGAATTCGAAATAAAAATGTAAACACTGGGCGGTGGCTGAGGGAGCTTAGCCAATCAGAGGACTGCCCAGTGTTTTTCAAGTTTTTTAAAATTCTGCCACCACCGCTGATCCCCGCCACCCGCTAGCGCTCCTTCACAGTATAAAGTACCCATACGGACACTGGCAGCAGTCTCTCGGGCCCCCTCTCCCCAAAACTGACGCTGCAGAAAGAGTTCCCTTCGCCCCTCACCCGTGGATTGCATTTGAACGATCGCATGTGGCTAAAAACCACATGCTATTGGTGCTGCAATTCAATAGATATTATGTGCAGCACATACTATCTATGACATCTGACGGCGGGCCCTTGCATTGCATAGCATGGTCCCTAAAATGTGCATACGATCATTTGATTTATCAAACAGATGTGGTCAAAATCGATTGATTGCATGCAATATCTCATAAGGGCTACATTAGTGTATTACAGTATGTACACTACCGTTCAAATGTTTGAGGTCACCGAGACCTTTTCCTTTTACTGGCCAATCTCGGATATGACTTTTTCTTAGACATTGACACTGGTGATGTGCAGGTACCTTGTAATGAGGCTGGTAGTTGAGGACCTGTGAGCCATATATTTCACCAGCATGCCAGATTTCACTATCTGGTGGCTGCTGGCGGAGGGCGAGCCTGTGGACGTGGATGCGCAAGCATCTCACATGCTTGCACACAGGGCCGGCGCCACCACTAGGCAGCTCTAGGCATTTGCCTAGGGCGCCGGCACCTGGAGGGCGGCAGTTCGCCCCTCACCCCCAGCGAACTGTGTAAAAAAATTGCTGCCCCGGCATCCCTGCAGTGCTGGGGCGGTCAGGGGTGTCCGTGCCGTAGGGGTACCGGTGGCGCCGTCATGTGTATAAAGCTGGCTGCGGCCGGCGGGGTCCCTGTAGTGAATAGCAAATAACTAGCGCTATGCGCGCGGCGGCGCCGGAAGCGCTAGTTATTTGCTATTCACTACAGGGACCCCGCCGGCCGCAGCCAGCTTTATACACATGACGGCGCCGCAGGTACCCCTACGGCACGGACACCCCTGACCGCCCCAGCACTGCAGGGACGGCGGGCAGCAATTTTTTTATACAGGTACCACCCCCCCCCCTCCCTCCCCCCGGCACCGGGGCGCCCCCACCCCGACTCGCCTGGGGCGCTCCGGTGCCTTGCGCCGGCCCTGCTTGCACATCTCACAGGCTTGCACATCCATAGAGGATAATCATGTGCGTGCGCATCTCGGATGTGCTTCCGCCACATCCGCCGGCTCGCACTATCACAGGCTGGCAGATGGCAGGATGGGAGAGGCTCAGATGAAAGCAGCTCCATCTGTACTTGCTCAGTTGTGCACCAGGGTCTTCCACTTCTCTTTCTACTCTGGTTAGAGTCTGTTCTCTGAAGGGAATAGTACACACCGTTGTAGGAAATGTTCAGCTTCTTGGCAATTTCTTGCTTGGAATAGCCTTCATTTCGAAGAACAAGAATAGACTGTCGAGCTTTACATGAAAGTTCTCTTTTTCTGCCCATTTTGAGAGTATAATTTAACACACAAATGTGATGCTCCAGATACTCAACTAGCTCTAAACATCCATTAGTCTTCTAACGCAATTAGCAAACACAATGTACCATTAGAACACTGGAGTGATGGTTGCTGGAAATGGGCTTCTATACTCCTATGTAGATATTCCTTTAAAAACCAGACGTTTGCAGTAAGTATAGTCATTTACCACATTAACAATGTATAGAGTGTATTTCTGATTAATTTAATATTATCTTTATAAAACAAAACAGTGCTTTTCTTTCAAATATAAGGACCTTTCTAAGTGACCACAAACTTTTGTATGGTAGTGTACACACCGGTACTTAGGATGCTGCTATGACTTAAACCTTAAGCAGTAGAGGCTTATACAATTGGCTACAGACCACAGTATAATTGGCTGGATTAATACACTAGAGGCATACATATGACTGGTGGTCAGGATGCCAACCATGATACTGATGCCAGCGTCCCAAGGGGTCTAGTCAGTATATTTACCCGCCCCCTGCCCTAAACCATAAATCTCCCTCCCTGCATACTAGCCCTAACTTCCAAAGCCTGATTCACACCCTCCCCATAATTACCTAATCCATACCCCCTGTACCCTGCTGCCTAAACCTGGGTGGTGGCTTGTAACACTCATGGAGGCAACTACTAACTTGTTCCACCAGTGCCATCATACTTTGATTAATGTCCTTAAGAACATTGTTTTGAGAATAACCAATTCTTAAATTATCTTGAAAGCTAATGATAGCATTTGTTTGTGCATCTAATGCATGTTGATTGAATTCTAATATTCTGGTCATAATACCAAAATTTGCAGCTACATTTATATTCAGATTACTGAAAGTTTTGTTCAACATCAACAAACTTAATTGAAAATAGACTGATGTCACGCATGCACAAATGCTTTGAAATTTGAGACAATTGTGTCATTTGTGTTCATAATAATGCCACATGATAAGGGAATAGTGCCACAGAGGCAAGACAGCAACAGCAGCTGTATGTGTTGGTTGCTCTTGCAAGCCTGGACTTGATGGCCTTGGTTACCAAACCTGTAGCTTAGCAGGAGCATTTCTCAAGAAGACTGTCCTTTTTTTTATTTATTTAGGAGCAGATACTTGCCCATACAAATTTACTCTACTATGCAACTTTGCCACTTAGAAATTTACTTCAGACATGAGAACCTAAAGCTGGGTACCTAGCAGAAAATTGTCGGGGACATACAGTTAATGGGAAGCCTGCATGCATTTAATGATTGCACAAACAAAAAAAAAACAGGCTTTTCAATTGTGACAAATAATGTTCATATTTTTCTAAAAAAAACAGATACAACACGGTCATCAAAAAGTTAATAGTTGCAAGGACCAGTGGCTTCAGAAGGAAGGGGGCTGTGGGCCACACCAGGGTTTCACCCTTGGAGGGGTGACCCCAAAATGCCAACTTCTCCACAGTGACAGGAGCCATGTGCGACAGTGTGACATTCTCCTGCAGCACTCGTCATAGAGGAGGAGTGACATTACAGGCTCTAATCTCCAGGTGCTATGTCATCTGCATTCTCAGCGAGGCCATGTCCACATTGACACCTCTGGTATGGACACAGAGGGGTAGATGTATGAAGCAGTGTTAAGGAAGGAGAACTGATGAAGTGCCTGGTACTTTATCACCGGCCAATCAGCTCCTGACTGTTAAGTTACAGGCTGGGTTTAATAAAGAACAGTTAGGAGCTGATTGGCCGGTAATAAAGTACCAGGGACTTTATCACTTCTCCTGCCTTATCACTGCTTCATACATCTGCCCCAGAGGTCTGCACAAAATATAGGAAATTGTTTATAAAGTACTATGCAAATTAAAGTATAAATTAAAAAGTTTTTATAAATAAAATAACATGCTTCGTATGGACTCAGAGGCCATTTTGACCTGATGTTTGATGTTGTTTATGCTCTATTTGCAGACCTCCAGGTTGTTCTTTACTGGCCCTGCGCAGTTATTGTCATCCAAGATTTTTTTGCCACATCAGGACCTGCTTACAGCTACTTGTCCTGGGGGCATAGTGGCCATACAAGCAGTTATAATGCCTCATGACGGCATTCTTGAGAGCAACATTTTTATCATAGCTGAACGGCATCTTTGACTTGCTTCTGACCGTGGAGCTATCCAGCTCCTCTTCATATTATATGTCCCCAGTCATACTTCTACCACTGTCCTCTGCCATCACTACACAAGCACTGATGGTGAAATGGTTAGCATTACTGCCTCACAGCACTGACACCATGGCCCTGTGCGGAGTTTGTATATTCTACCCGTGCTTGCGTGTCTTTCATTAGGTACTCCGATTTCCCCCATGCTCAAAAAAAATGCTGGTAGGTTAATTGGCTCCAAACACAATTAACCATACAATGAATGTGTGTGTATACATGTGGTAGGGAATACAGATTGTAAACTCCACTGGGGCAGGGACTGATGTGAATGTTTGCAATATTCTCTGTAAAGTGCTGCAAAATATGTCTATATAAATAAATGGTAAACAAATTATAATTTCTTGGAACAATACATAATACTAAATAAAAACACAGAACACTGAGAAAAAAAAAGAAAATAACAAATCCCTCCAATACCACCTTACACATACTTGACGCACACACACACACACACACACCTCAAGCACTCGCAAATAATGACAAGATATACTGTAGCTGTAAATGATAGAAGAAAAAAAAAGACAGACTTAACTAGAACAGGAATACAAGACAATTTACAGACCCAGACAACAATCACAAAATCCAATAACCAACTATCTCCTCCAACCACTGTGCAAACCTCTCAATCACATTACTGCAAACACAATTGCCACCAATTCATGTTTATCCTAGTCTGGGGGCATTTTAACAACAACATGGTGACACCACTGTAACAGGTGTTTGCGTTTTCCGCCAAATAACTGCGACTCTTCTTTAAGACAGGTGGTTATTTAGACCTGACCGCAGCCATGCATTTTTTCTAGGCAAACCATTATCGAATGTGCATGTTTCTGATCACATGCCGTTCGCAAGTTGATTGACAGGAAGCCGGCATTTGCTGGTGGTAACTTCCCGTTTTCTGGGAGAGCCAAGAAGAACGCAGACGGGCCCAAGCAATTTCAGGAGGGTGTGACATCAGCTCCAGCAATGACCAGCCTGTTTCTATCGCATAGGAAGAGTAGGTCCTAGATTACACACAGACTGCACAGAATGGTGAGTGAGGTGCGAATGGATTTGCAGCTATTCACTGATCGGCGTGATTTATGCAAACAATTGGCGGCCATGCATATGGCAGGTTTTCACTCTGGCGGAGCGGTGGCGTGGGTTGTCTGGACCACTCCCCAAAAACTCTGCCTCTGCTCCCCATCACTGCCCCCTGCTAACCATCAAATTGTGATCTCCTCCTTTAGAGTTGCGATAGCACTTTTAGCTTTCCGCATGGATGGAAATTTTTTAACTTCTTTGTGGGCTACTAAATTACAGCCATTATCAAAGGACAATCTGCAAGCCAACGTACTTAGAAAGCATTCCAGCAATAAGGGACAATCACTGATCGCAGCACAAACGACTGTAAATTTCGCCAAATTGTCTTCATCATAAAATTGCAAAGACTTGTCCTTAGTCTTATCCACTAATATTCTGAGTAAGTGGGATCTTTATGTAATAAGGGCCAGCATGCTGTGAAATTGGAGCCATGGAGCTAATTAGCAAATAAGTAGAGAAAAAGACACCAAATAAAAAAGCACATCTTCAACATTTTCTCAGAAGTCCATTAATCTGTACACTGTACAAATCTAAGCACTCATTAAATAAGGATGATAAGGATGATAAGGTTATTCTTTCTCTCCACCCATGCCAGTTTTAAGTATAAATTGGCAGTCAGATGTTAAAAGTAAAATCTTAAAGCTGACATACAAACTAATCAAAATAATCTAAAATAAAACAGTACTTATAAGGAATTCTAAATATATACATTATCAGAACTGGAGATATTTAAGATAAGACAGTGATTATGTGTGTGTGTGTGTGTGGGTGGGGGGGGGGGGGGGGGTCCTTTCAGTGCCTTGCTTCCTATGTTCATAAAGTAATATTTCTAATCTCCGATACATAGTAATAAAGTAATAAACCTAGTGATGATTTATCCAGTTATTCTCAATCAATAGGCTCCATACATGCTAAAATTACAAACATTTCATTTGGTTCCTGATATGCATAGCAGTGCCATAACTAGACATTTTGGTGCCCTGCACTAGAAAGTGAACTGGTGCGCACCTCCCATGGTCAAATTAGGGACAGTGCATGCCGAAGTCCAAAAATGTAGGGGTGTGGCTTCATGAGAAAGGGGTGTAACCACATAATAGTACCAGTTCACATTACACCAGACAGTAGAGCCCCTTAGGCACACTGCTAAGTAGAGCCCCTTAGACATACTGGGCAAGGTAGAGCCCACTACCGTGCACCCCTCTCCTCGCACACATTAGACTAACCTTCTATGGCCAGATTCTTTCTACAGGCATGAGCTGGCCCAGTGGTCAGAGAATTCAACAGCTGGGAACAGATGACAGAGAAGCGTTGGAGCAGGTGAATATTTCCTTTTTATTCCTCACACAGCTGTGTTATTAAAACAGAAAACAAAGCATGCAGCACACATTAGTAATGTGCCACTTCCGCAAATACACGCCACCCCTTCCAACAAACATTAATATACCACCCCCTCTCCCAGCACAAATTAACATGCCATTCCTCCCTCCCAGCACACATTAATACATGGTTCCCCGTCCCAGCACACATTAATACACCACCCTCTCTCCCAGCACAAAATAATACTCCATTCCTCCCTCCCAGCACACATTAATACACCAATGCTTTCCCAGCACAAGTTAACATGCCATTCCTCCCTCCCAGCACACATTAATACATGGTTCCCCCTCCTAGCACGCAATTAGAAGATTAAAACTGAAATACAGATGTAGTGCCTGTCCTCGTTGTGGGGGCTGGCGGTTGATTCGCCATCCTCCAGCCCCCGTAAGGGGACGCGCATGCTCCCCCTTGCTACGGAGCTCCCCCTGGGCCCCGCCGCCTCATTTCGATCCCATTCCCCACCTCCTCACTCCCCCCTAACCCTGCTTGTCTCCCTGAAGGGAGTGTAGTCAGCGCCCCTGTCAGATATGTGTTCCTGAAACACCCCCACTAACCACGCCAGCCTGAAGAGTGGCGAGTGGACGCGTTATGCGTCCCCGACCTGTTCATACCCCCACTATCCACGTTGGCGTGGAGTTTGATTTTAAGTGTGGCGAACGCAGCGAGCCACCAAGCCACCCAGCCCGAAGCATCCGCGAGGGAACGCATAATACATGTAAAGTAATCCTCTGCGCTCGCCATGCTTTGGGCTTGCTGTGCTCGCCACACGGTATAAAATCAACTCCACGTTGACGTGAATTGTGGGGGTATGAGTAGGTTGGGGGGCGTGTAACACGTCTGCTCGCCACGCTTCGGGCTAGCATGGATAGTGGGGGTTTGAAAATGAGGCTCTCTTTGTAGCGGACACAGGCAGGGTTGCTGTACCCTGCCACAATCATTACTGAGACGCAGCTGGAGTGCCTCTCCGACGGCACTCGCATGATCCCCTCTCCGCTGGCGCCCGTCAGTGCAGGGGATCTGGTGGTTACCAGCGCTGTGTGAGAGGCACTTTATTTCTACACTGCAATATAGATCTCACTTTGAAGAAAAACCCCATCCAAATCTAATTCTCTCTACACATGTTACATCTGCCCCCCTGCAGTGCACATGGTTTTGTCCATATGAGAAGGAATTTGCCTCTAAAAGTGAACTAGAATAAGTCCCATAGACACCGCCGTATACACCCGGCATCAGGCGACAAACGGCGTGGTTGATTTTTTGCCCCTCAAAGCTGATAGGCAGGTGATTAGACATTCATCCACACCACAATACCAACCAACCGGAGAGGTTTAAACAGCCACAGACCAGCTGCTCACCCACATGCCGACCGGACAATATTAGTATACCTAACTCAAGGATAATTTCAGGGGTCTGAAGTCTGCCTAAGCAGCGGTATTATAATATTGACACTGCAAATCACCCTTATTATCAGGAGAATCACTGCCACTGCTGATCGTTGCCCCCTCACCAACGGACATACAGTATTATAGGACTTTGTCCACATTAAAATAATAAGCCGACTGGTGAGACAGGAATATAATCTGTCTATGTACTTAAAGGACAATATTAAGGGTCTTTACAGTCTGCCTAAAGTATTGAGACAAATAAACACACTGAATCCACACTTGTATTTATTGACCTGTGAATAAATTGGTAACATTTAGCCACTTCTATCAATAAATCCCGAACATATATATATCCTAATAAAAAGGAGTATACCAATTTCTTCTGTACCTGTAACTCCACAATTGTGGAAGTAATAAGTAGCATTTCTTGGCGTATGTATGTATCCTAACATAAAGGAATACACCAACTTCTTTGCTACATGTTCTTCCATAAAAGTAGAAGTAACAAAGGCAAATTTTTGTGTACATAACACTGAATTGTGATCCCATATCCCATAACTTATGCAAATGCCAGATAAGGGAACAGCAATTGTTTACATACGATTGGGTTCTGTGCCAATGGGAATAGACTACCTATTTATACAGTGTGCTAAATACATTGGTCCTATAGCCACGTACCAATATTGAAGTTACCAACCATATATGAAGGGATAAAGGACATGGAGGCCCCACTGTGTAAGGTCAGCATTGTCAGGACCAGTCCTGAGGAAGCTCCTTGCGAAGAATGTGTTTGGACTATACAGTGGGTTTTTGTACTTTTCAAAAAACTTTTCAAAAGGATGTTTTGTTTACCTCATTGCCTGCAGAAAATGCATTTAGCCACCTGAACATTATTTTTTATTATCATGTATACAAATCAATCACTGCATGTGTGATAGGTGTGTATGCATCTTAGGGCCTGATTCAGGTGAGGATTTAATATCCTTTTTAATTCACAGTGTCTGTGTTTTTGTATGTATGTTTTGTGTCTTATATTTAGCAACATTATTTTAACCCCTTCATGACAGAGCCAGTTTGTGCCTTCATGACAGAGCCCTTTTTTTCAAATCTGACATGTCTCACTTAAGTGGGGATAACTTTTTTTTGCTTTTACTTATCCCAGTGATTTTGAGATTGTTTTCTCGTGACACATTGTACTTCAAGTTAGTGGTAAATTTTGGTCGATACAGTCTGTGTTTTTTTGTGAAAAATACCAAAATATCGTGAAAAAATGGAAAATTTAGCAATATGCAAAATGTTAAATTTTCTGCTTGTGAGACAAATAATCATACCACTCAAAATAGTTAATAACTAACATAGACCATATGTCTACTTTATGTTGCCATCATTATTTCAACCCCCTTTTCATTTTTTTGGACACTAGGAGGCTTCAAATATGACTAGCAAATTCTCAAATTTTCAAGAAAATTTCAAACACTGATTTTTTTAGGGACCAGTTCAGTTCTGATGTGACTTTGAGGGACTTGTATGTGAGACACCCCCATAAATGATGCCATTTCAAAAACTGCACCCCTCACAGTATTCAAAACAGCATTTTGGAAGTTTGTTAACCCTTTAGGTGTTTCACAGGAATTAAAACAAAGTGTAGGTGAAATTTCAAAATTTCTTTTTTTTTGCAGAGTTTCAATTTTAATACATTTTTCTAACAAATACAGTAGATTTTACTAGAGAAATGTGACTAAAAATTGATTCCCCCAATTCTTGTGTTTTCAAAAATATCCTATATGTGGCCCTAGTGTGCACGTTGACCAAACCACAGGCTTCATAATAGAAGGAGCACCTACTTGATTTTGGAGCCTCCTTTTTATGAGATTTTTTTTTAGGCACCATGTAGGTTTCTAGGCACCATAAGTGCTAAAAGTTAGGAACCTTCCCCACAAGTCACCCCATTTTGCAATCTACACCCCTCAGGGAATTCATCTAGGGGTATAGTGTACATTTCAAACCCCCAGGGGTTTCACCAATTTTGGTACAACTGGGATGTGAAAATGGAAAATTACATTTTTTTACACAAACATGCAGTTCTGGCTCAAAATTTTTCATTTTCACAAGGAATGAAGGAGACAAAGCACCCCAAAATCTGTGCCCCAATTTCTCCCGAGTACGGCAATGCCTCACATGTGACCAAAAAATACCAGTGGGGCGCATAGCAGGACTCAGAAGGGAAGGAGTGATTTTTGGATTTGGCAGCACAGATTTTGGTGGAATGAATGGTGGGTGCCATGTTGCATTAGCAAGACTCCCAAAGCACCAATACAGTGGAACCCCCCCACAAGTCACCCCATTTTGCAAAGTACACCCCTCAGGGAATTCATCTAGTGTTATAGTGTACATTTCAAACCCCCAGGGGTTTCACCAATTTTGATACAACTGGGATGTGAAAATGGAAAATTACATTTTTTTACACAAACATGCAGTTATGGCTCAAAATTTTTCATTTTCACAAGGAATGAAGGAGACAAAGCACCCCAAAATCTGTGCCCCAATTTCTCCCGAGTACGGCAATGCCTCACATGTGACCAAAAAATACCAGTGGGGCGCATGGCAGGACTCAGAAGGGAAGAAGTGATTTTTGGATTTGGCAGCACAGATTTTGGTGGAATGAATGGTGGGTGCCATGTTGCATTAGCAAGACTCCCAAAGCACCAATACAGTGGAACCCCCCCACAAGTCACCCCATTTTGCAAAGTACACCCCTCAGGGAATTCATCTAGGGGTATAGTGTACATTTCAAACCCCCAGGGGTTTCACCAATTTTGGTACAACTGGGATGTGAAAATGGAAAATTACATTTTTTTACACAAACATGCAGTTCTGGCTCAAAATTTTTCATTTTCACAAGGAATGAAGGAGACAAAGCACCCCAAAATCTGTGCCCCAATTTCTCCCGAGTATGCCAATGCCTCACATGTGACCAAAAAATACCAGTGGGGCGCATGGCAGGACTCAGAAGGGAAGGAGTGATTTTTAGATTTGGCAGCACAGATTTTGGTGGAATGAATGGTGGGTGCCATGTTGCATTAGCAAGACTCCCAAAGCACCAATACAGTGGAACCCCCCCACAAGTCACCCCATTTTGCAAAGTACACCCCTCAGGGAATTCATCTAGGGGTATAGTGTACATTTCAAACCCCCAGGGGTTTCACCAATTTTGGTACAACTGGGATGTGAAAATGGAAAATTACATTTTTTTACACAAACATGCAGTTCTGGCTCAAAATTTTTCATTTTCACAAGGAATGAAGGAGAAAAAGCACCCCAAAATCTGTGCCCCAATTTCTCCCGAGTACGGCAATGCCTCACATGTGACCAAAAAATACCAGTGGGGCGCATGGCAGGACTCAGAAGGGAAGGAGTGATTTTTGGATTTGGCAGCACAGATTTTGGTGGAATGAATGGTGGGTGCCATGTTGCATTAGCAAGACTCCCAAAGCACCAATACAGTGGAACCCCCCCACAAGTCACCCCATTTTGCAAAGTACACCCCTCAGGGAATTCATCTAGGGGTATAGTGTACATTTCAAACCCCCAGGGGTTTCACCAATTTTGATACAACTGGGCAGTGAAAATGAAAAATTACATTTTTTTACACAAAAATGCAGTTCTGGCTCAAAATTTTTCATTTTCACAAGGAATGAAGGAGACAAAGCACCCCAAAATCTGTGCCCCAATTTCTCCCGAGTACGGCAATGCCTCACATGTGACCAAAAAATACCAGTTGGGCGCATGGCAGGACTCAGAAGGGAAGGAGTGATTTTTGGATTTGGCAGCACAGATTTTGGTGGAATGAATGGTGGGTGCTATGTTGCATTACCAATACAGTGGAACCCCCCCACAAGTGACCCCATTTTGCAAACTACACCCCTCAGGGAATTCATCTAGGGGTATAGTGTACATTTCAAACCCCCAGGGGTTTCACCAATTTTGGTACAACTGGGCAGTGAAAATGAAAAATTACATTTTTTTACACAAAAATGCAGTTCTGGCTCAAAATTTTTCATTTTCACAAGGAATGAAGGAGACAAAGCACCCCAAAATCTGTGCCCCAATTTCTCCCGAGTACGGCAATGCCTCACATGTGACCAAAGAATACCAGTTGGGCGCATGGCAGGACTCAGAAGGGAAGGAGTGATTTTTGGATTTGGCAGCACAGATTTTGGTGGAATGAATGGTGGGTGCTATGTTGCATTACCAATACAGTGGAACCCCCCCACAAGTGACCCCATTTTGCAAACTACACCCCTCAGGGAATTCATCTAGGGGTATAGTGTACATTTCAAACCCCCAGGGGTTTCACCAATTTTGGTACAACTGGGCTGTGAAAATGAAAAATTACATTTTTTTACACAAAAATGTACTTCTGGCTCAAAATTTTTCATTTTCACAAGGAATGAAGGAGACAAAGCACCCCAAAATCTGTGCCCCCATTTCTCCAGAGTACGGCAATGCCTCAAATGTGACCAAAAAATACCAGTTGGGTGCATGGCAGGACTCAGAAGGGAAGGAGTGATTTTTGGATTTTGCAGCTCAGATTCTGGTGGAATGAATGGTGGGTGCTATGTGGCATTAGCAAGACCCCCGATGCACGGTGAAATGATGAACCTAATAATCCATCGATGTGTGGTATATTTTGAAACACTCCTTTATACATAGGCCGGGTTTGTCGGGGCAAGTTTCACAGTGGAAAATAGTTTCCTTTCTTATTCCCTTTTTATAGCAAACTTTGCACCTTTTTTGTGTCCTGCCCTTTCTTGCAGTGGAGGGGATTTCGTTGGGAAAATGCTGCCCTGGTACAATACGGGGGCCAGTACTAGAAGTACTGGGGCCCTCTGCCTGCTGGTTCCCAAATATTAGGCCCTTTATGACTTCCTCTTGAAAGTGCATAAATGTCCCCCTCTGGCCGGTAGAACGGAATAGCACGTAAGCGTTATACAGTGCCATCTGGATGATATACACGGCCAGCTTCTTGTACCAGATATTTGTTTTCCGCAGGGCACTGTACGGCTTCAGTACCTGATCTGAAAGATCCACTCCGCCCATGTACTTATTGTAATCTAGGATACAATTTGGTTTTGAGGTGTGGGTACTGGTACCTCGTACAGGGATGGAGGTGGTACTGTCTCCATGAATTGTTGTCAGTATAAGGACATCCCTCTTGTCCTTATATTTGACCAACAACATATTTTCGGTGCATATTCCCCTGCTTTCACCCCTTCTCATTACTTGGGCAATGTGCGTTTTGGGGAGGCCTCTTTGGTTCTTGCGCACAGTACCGCAAGCTGCTGTACCTCTTGAACCAAGGGCCTTAAACAGGGGGATGCTGGTGTAAAAGTTATCCACATAGAGGTGATAACCCTTATCCAGGAAGGGGTGCATTAAATCCCAGACAATTTTGCCACTAACACCTACGAGGGAGGGGGGGCATTCTGGCGGTTCAATTCTTGAATCCTTCCCTTCATATACCCTAAACTTGTGGGTGTACCCTGTGGTGCTTTCACACAGCTTATACATTTTTATGCCATACCTTGCCCTCTTACTGGGAAGGTACTGGCGGAATTTAACCCTTCCTTTAAAATGTATAAGGGACTCGTCAATACAAATAAATTTTTCAGGGATGTATAGCTCTGCAAATTTGGCACTGAAATGATCAATGACCGGCCTGACTTTGAATAGCCGGTCAAAGGTGGGATCATCTCTGGGTGGGCACTGTGCATTATCGGTGTAATGTATAAATTTATGGATTGCCTCAAAACGAGTCCGAGTCATGGCCATACGGTAAAATGGGGTGCTGTACAGAACATCTGTACTCCAATATTGCCTAATTTGTGGCTTTTTTACTATGCCCATATGAAACACCAGACCCCAAAACGTCATCATCTCTACTGCATCTACAGGGGTCCACCTAGCAAATGATGACGTGGGGTTTTGAGCAATAAACTGCTGGGCATATAAATTAGTTTGGTCCACCATTAAATTTATAAAATCATCAGAGAAAAATAATTTGAAAAAGTCAATTTCTCTGAGACCTGTGGAATCAAATTGGATTCCTGGCATGGCCAAAAACTCAGGAACCTGGGGCTCAAAATTGTCTGGTGGTGGGGTCCATACGAGATCAATTATTGGGGGGGGGGGGTCTCAGCTGCTCTACGGGGGCGTCTTTGAGGGGGTCCCTCATCACCAGAGGAGGAAGAGGAGCTTAAGACGAATCCTTCAAATTCCCCGCTTGCCTCACTGGCTGTGTCAGAATCAGAGGCAAGCATGGCATATGCCTCCTCCACTGAATACATTCTTCTGGATGACTGGGATGACATTTGGGATGACATTTGGGATGACATTTTTATTTTTGTGTTACTGGTAGTGAAATGTTTCAACACGTGTATAGTGTAGGGGGGGGTACAAACTTTATTTCAACCCGGGGGGTATGTAGTGTGTTGTGTGTATGTAGTGCAGAACAAAAAAAATACTTTATACAAAAAAAAAAAATGAAGGGGTTAAAAAAAAAAAAAATTGAAGGGGTTAAAAAAAAAAAAAAATGAAGGGGTTAAAAAAACAAAAAAAAGGTCCTGCGCCAAAAATTGAGCACAGATGTTGGTCAGTAACGTCTGTCACTGAACAGCGCTCAAAGGCAACAGGAATTTGATCAAAAAAAAAAAAAAGTAGATCAACCCTGTGCCGAAAAAGCTGATCAGTGATGTACGTCACTGATCAGCGCACAGTGGCCACAGGACACCCACAAAATCACAGTGTGTGTAAAAAAAAAATTAAAAAAAGACCACACAGCACCCACAAAAAAAAAAAAAGGTGATCAGTGATGCGACACTGATTACCAGTGAGGGGCAGCAGGTGCACAACCTTTGGTGCAACTGGCAGCAACTGACAGGTATATATATAAAAAAAAAAAACCTCTGCACCCCCAAAAAGTTGCTGATCACCTCAGATATAGTGATCAGCACAAAAGGCGGGGGTAGCAGACACAAAATATACACTCTCTATCACTCTCTGTCACTATCTCTCTCTATCTCTCACTATCTATCACTATCTATCACTATCTATCACACTGCAGCAGCAGCACTGACAGTTATATGTATAAAAAAAACCTGCACCCCCAAAAAGGGGGGGTAGCAGACACAAAATATACACTCTCTATCACTCTCTGTCACTATCTCTCTCTATCTCTCTATCTCTCACTATCTATCACTATCTATCACTATGACACTGCAGCAGCAGCACTGACAGTTATATATATAAAAAAAAAAACCTGCACCCCCAAAAAAGGGGGGGTAGCAGACACAAATCTCTCTATCTCTCACTATCTATTACTATCTATCACTATCTCTCACTATCTATCACTATCTATCACTATGACACTGCAGCAGCAGCGACAGTTATTTATATATAAAAAAACCCTGCACCCCCAAAAAGGGGGGGTAGCAGACACAAAATATAGCTCTCTCTGTCACTATCTCTCTCTATCTCTCTATCTCTCTCTCTCTATCTCTCTATCTCTCTATCACACTGCAGCAGCAGCAGGAAGTCTCAGGAAGTCAGATCCAGGAAGCGTCCAGCACGCTACAAGCAGTGATCAAGTGATCAGGTAAGGTATTTGCAAGGATCAGGTAAGTATTAGCAAGGATCAGGTCAGTATCACGGCAGATAGGCACGGTGACCGCTCTGCACGCTACTCCAGACCGGAATGGCGTCTGCAGCGCAGTCACCGGTAGTTTAAATGTCGCGCCTTGGCTGTGATTGGTCCGTGGGTCCCACGGACCAATCACAGCCTTGGGGGCAGGTGGGGTGAGGGTGGGGTGAGGTGTCATCGTCACCGATGACCCCCTCATGCCCCCTGACGCCCGGCGGTGATTGACACCTGTGTTACCAAGCGTCTGATTCGCTGGTAACACAGGAAAACGCTGTGAATGGCTGTTCACACTGAACAGCCAATCACAGCGATCGCCGACGGGGGGGCGACATCGCAGCCCCCCCTGGGCATGCAGGGACATGTCTGCTGTCAGGGACAGCAGACATCGTCCCTCTGTCACTGCGTCTCGAGACGCAGTGACAGTTTAAAGTCATGACGTATATATACGTCATGTGTCGGGAAGTACTTCCCGGCCATGACGTATATATACGTCAAATGTCGTGAAGGGGTTAAGTATCTAAATAAAAAAGTTACATTTTACTAAATTCTTTCCAGTACATCACACAGAGACATTCTTTTTTCTCTTTGCTAAAATGTGTCCAATTTGTGTCCAGTGGTAGCACACTCTCAATATAATACCAGCCTAGTGTGGTGAATACATACCAATGAGGGGGTCTCGAAACTATATATTGATATTATCTTCCTGTGTGACTGGCAACACCTTCCCTTTCTTGCTTTGAAAGCTAGTCTGCTACCTTGGGATTGGCTCTGTGTTTGTGCAGGTGTGAGAGAAAGAGATGTAGTTTCACTCGCAGCCAACAGATGGCAGTATTTCTGAGACACACAAGCGGACGCTACACATAAATATTTAGATTATATACACATAATATAAAAATTTTGTGAGCCACAGTTAGACTTTCCTATGAGAGTCTAGGAATTCCTAGTATTGGTGTTGGTTTCAGCTGACGCTTGGAGGGAGGGGAAGATAAATAGGTTTCCTAAGGAGTTACAGGAGAGGCAAATTGAACACATATTTGAAATTAATCTGCTGTTATAAATCTGTACTTTTATCTCTATAGTTGTAAAACTGGAGAATAAAATTCTGGCACTGAAATTGGAGAGCTTAAACCCGAGCGTCCATATTTTGATTTTAAAACATCAATTGTAATAGCAGAATATGTATGCTATGGCAGAACCCACAGATGAGGCCGGATTATTCGGCTAATATGGTATCAAAGACTGGGCCCAGGAACAGGCTGGAGGAAACAAGGATAAGCCATAGTCATTGCAGACAGAAGTGAAGTGAATGTAAACAAGTTGGTGTGAAATCAACCAGTAATGGTCGGGCAGGTCCAGTAATAACCATAGTAGCAAACTGAGATAACAAGTAAAAGTCACAAAAATCAGCCAAGGGATGTATTATATTTATACAACTAGAAACAACATTTATAAAACAATTATGGATATAGCAGACCTCTTAGAGTCACTGTAGGAAGGCTTTCCTCATAAGCTTGCAACCTATGTATAATTCTTCTGAGTCTTAGTAGCAATGTGCTTCATATTGGTGTATGGGGGTATACCAAAATCCTATAAATGTGCTTCATATGTTTAGCTACACATCATGGCCAGGTAATGCTCTTTGAGCAATTAGAAATCTCTGGAAAAAGAACTAAACCTTTATAGTTAATAAAATAACTGTAACAGGCATGCAATGCAACAGGCCGATGACACATATGAGGCCAAGGTAGGTCTTGTAGTGGTGGGGAGGGACATGGACTCTTATACCCCTTTCAACCAGGATTAGGACATGGGTCCATTCCAGGAGTGACCACATTTGCGGTCTGAAAGCTCTGACACTGATCCGGTGAGGTGGAACGGCGGTGCGTTGTTGTGGGGCGGGGAGGAGGCAGCGCCTGCAGCTAAAACCAGGACCGGCTCTTTGAGTATGGGGCTCGTAGTAGCCATGGGGTGGGACCCCACACCGTTTTTTTTAAATTATTTCTTTATTCTTTTTTTTTACACAGGGCAGCATTGCAGGGATCAGACTGATCCCTGCGATGCTGTCACTTTGTGTACATATTTGGCGGCCATATTACATAAATGTACCCCTTTGTGTCTTCTCAGTTTTTCTATATATCTCCTTATATCACCCCAGCTTACTCTGTCTTACTGCTTCTTCTAAGTTATCCTGCTGATTCTCATAACACTTCACTTACTACTCCCCACTAGCTGCCAGCTTGGAAACACAGCACAAAGTACAATGAACTCAGGACTAGACCACAGAACGAGAGATTTGTTTTGTGTGAAATGTTTTCTTTGGACTGGTTTATCCTAATGACATTGTAGATGGGAGACAGGGGGAAAACACAAGAAAGAGTGATAGGCACCATGGGAGGATGCAATAGAAGGTTACATGGGGTGCAGAGAGCAGTTCTCAGTGAAAGCCACTCTGTATAACTATTGATCTAGGTCAGGCAGCAATCTTCAGTACTTTAGATCAATCGTTTCCGGGGAGAATGGGAACTGCTAATGCATTCTATAAAAAGCAGACAGAAGAACCCCTTCACTGCCAGGGGTCACCCAGAGGTTTGCACATATTTGCAATGTCCAGACATATGTGGTTGTATTAATGTTGACAGAAGATTTTTCACCTCTCGATTGGGACTACAATGCTAGCCCCATTTTAATGTAAGCATTGAGATACTGTATTAAATGTTTTATAATTAATTTAATTTAGGCAATGTGACAGCAGAAATCCTGTAAAAGCCTTAAAAAATAGATGTCAATCCAAAACTGAGGAGCCTATTTATTATTAATTAAAAATTCACTGATCTCCTGAATAATCAAAAGTATCACTAAGGCAGCCATTCGTTATACAGTTGCCTTATGGATACTGTTATGGAGCAGCACTTGATGGTTCAAAACACCTGCAAATTACTCAATTTAAAATGTCGACAAACATGGATGACTTGTCTATATCGTCCATATTCTCATACAAGGACCATGCTCAATGCATTCTTTATGGTCTCACCCAATTAACAGTCTGCATTAATGCTGGCATGTTATATGACATCATAGAGACTGGCCAGATCTCTGCGAGAGACCCATGTCTTCTCATATATAGCCTCAGGCCAAGCTGCAGATGTATCTGTGATCTGTCTCTTTATTAAAGTGATGGAAGAGCCTAACTAATGAACAATGACAGATCTGACATCCACATAGAACCCATTTATAAGAGTTGTTAATCTCCATTACTCTCCATTACTTATGGGACTTCCTTGGAAGATAAAATCACCAGACCTATTACTATTAACTTGTCTTCTATATGTTCACTGCTATTGAAATGTAGAATGAGAATATCCTTCTTAATGAGTAAGTCAGTGGTCTTATCTCTAACTAACTAGAACTATTCAGTGTCTACTTTCTTAGGTGATACATCTTAACATATTCCCTTGCTTTATGACTAGGGAAATACTACAAAACCAGATCCCAGGATCCTGGTCAGATTCTAGTGTCCAAATTTCCCAGATACTTTGGTGCCAAATCATGTGTATTACTGGGATTGTTAGTCGTTGAGACAGCCACTAACAATGACTGATTGCAGTCTCCATTACTTGCTGCTGTCACTCATTCGAGTAAATTTACTGAGATAGGAGTTCTACTGAAGATGGGATGTCGCCAATAGAAACCAATCACATTCTACTTTTTATTTATTTAGCACCTTCTAGAAGATAATAGATAGAATCTGATTGGTTGATAAATTTAACCCATTGGGAAAGGAGTGAGTGACATTCTTCTTAGTATATAAACAGAGGCGTAGCTAGGGTGGTGCCGGCGGAGCTTGTGCTCCGGGCGCAGAAAGTTGACATGGCGCCGGAGCCACACACCGTGAATGGCAACCCTGCCCTGCTGTATACCACCCTCCCGCTGTCTGAGTTAAAAGTCTACAGAAAAATGGCTGCCGGCCTCCTGCAATGAGGACATCTAGTGCAGGAGGCCGGAAGCAGGAAGTAGCATGTGTCTGCGTTCCACGGACTTGATTGTCTGCTGCCATCGAGAATGGAGGGCGGCACTTTGGACCCCCCTGGATTCAGGTCAGCACCCTCGTCCCCCCTGTCCATGCCGGTTCAGAGCCGACCGCCCCCTAACCACCCCCACTTGCTGAGAAGTTTTTCCTCCATGTGCCATTTCTTTTCTGCCCACCCAGTGCCGCCGGGGGGAGGAGGGCTGCACCGGCCCTGGGTAAGACAGGGGGAGCAGTCTGTGGTGTCCTATTGGTAGACAGGGGGAGCAGCCAGTGGGGTCCGATAGACAGGGGGGCAGCCTGTGGTGTCCTGTTAATATACAGGGGAGCAGCCTGCGGGATCCTGTTATTATACAAGGGGAGCAGCATGAGGGGTGCTGTTATTATACAGGGGGAGCAGCCTGTGGTGTAATTTTGATACAGGGGGAGCAGCCTATGGGGTGCTGTTTTTAAACAGGGGGGGGGGGGGGGGCAGCCTGTGGTGTAATTTTGATACAGGGGGAGCAGCCTATGGGGTGCTGTTTTTAAACAGGGGGGGGGGGGGCAGCCTGTGGGGTCCTGTTATTATACAGGGAAAGTAGCCTGTGGGGTCCTGTTATAATACAGGGGGAGCAGCCTGTGGGGTGCTGTTATTATACAGGGGGGGGGGGGGGGTCAGTCTATGGTGTCATTTTGATACATGGGGATCAGCCTGTGGGGTCCTGTTATTATACTGGGGAACAGCCTGTGGGATCCTGTTATTATACAGGGGGAGCAGCCTGAGGGGTGCTGTTATTATACAGGGGGAGCAGCATGTGGTGTAATTTTGATACAGGGGGAGCAGCCTGTGGGGAGCTGTTATTATTCAGGGGGGGCAGCCTATGGTGTCATTTTGATACATGGGGATCAGCCTGTGGGGTCCTGTTATTATACAGGGGGAGCAGCCTGTGGGGTCCTGTTATTATACAGGGGGAGCAGCCTGTGGGGTGCTGTTGTTATACAGGAGGGGCAGCCTGTGGGGTCCTGTTATTATACAGGGGGAGTAGCCTTTTGGGTCCTGTTATTATACAGGGGGAGCAGCCTGTGGGGTGCTGTTATTATACAGGGGGGCAGCCTATGGTGTCATTTTGATACATGGGGATCAGCCTGTGGGGTCCTGTTATTATACAGGGGGAGCAGCCTGTGGGGTCCTGTTATTATACAGGGGGAGCAGCCTGTGTGGTCCTGTTATTATACAGGGGGAGTAGCCTGTGGGGGTCCTGTTATTATACAGGTGGAGCAATCTGGGGGTGCATATATAGAAATGTAATAGGGTGGCGGGCGTGGCACCTTGCTCCGGGCACTGTGGCACCTAGCTACACCGCTGTATATAAAGCACACCGGTACTTATGTACTAACTGGGCTGCCGATTTTGATATCGGGTCCATCGCATCGCATCACATCCGACCATATCGCATGCGATGCGATGCGATGGACCCGATTTTTCCATAGGATTCAATGTTAAAATGGACTGAGTCCATTTTAAAATGGAATTCAATGGGAAAAGGGGTCCTTTTCATACCCCTACTATCCATGTGGGCATGGAGTTGGATATAAACCTGTGGCGAGCGTAGCGAGCCACCGAGCCCGAAGCGTGGCGAGCGTAGCGAGCCCCGCGAGGGGACACAGAATACCGTCCGCTCACCACGCTTCGGGCTCGGTGGCTCGCTACGCTCCCACAGGTTTATATCCAACTCCATGCCCACTTGGATAGTAGGGGTATGAAAAGGACCCCTTTTCCCATTGAATTCCATGTTAAAATGGACTCAGTCCATTTTAACATTGAATCCTATGGAAAAATCGGGTCATCGCATCGCATCGCATCTGATTGTATGCCTTAAGTTAAGGCATACAATCAAAAAATCGGCAGCCCAGATACTACATAAGTACCAGCACACCTTCTTACTGCTGGCTAGTTACAGAGAGAAAGAATGTCACTGTAGCCTGCTGTAGACAGTAGTAGTAGAAAGGGGAGAGAGAGAACTGAGGGGGGAATTTATTAAAATTCCGGATCACAGTTGATACGCAGTATGAACGAGTACGACCGGTATTGGCCATGATGGGTACAAAATACAACTTGAGAATTCAGCATATTTAATAAGCTGCCACATTCTCAGGATTCATATTTTCCGAATGTGAAGTCATTCGTATTTGGCTTCTGACAGCCGACAGCCAAATATGGATGAGTCTGAAGCATTATGAATTTAACATGTCTATGGACAGTTCCCACCATAAAAGCCTATGTTAAAGTGACAAGTCTGGCTGGTCAGCGCCTGCTGGGTCCTGGCAATTAAGACTGATCGCAAAGTCAATTGAAGTCAACCACAATTGACTTTGCGGTCAGCCTTAATGGCCAGTTCCAACCATAGTCGCCTATGTTAAAACTTTAACATAGGCTTTTTTGGTGGGAACAGGCCATAGACAACCATGGTAAATTCATAACATGCGTGTCTATGGAGGAGCACACAGCCCATGAGGTTCTGTGCTCCCCTGGAGCTCACTCCTCATAGGCTTAAGTAAGGGGTGATTCAGGTTGGTTTGCAAAAGCAAATTCCTTCTTTAATGGACAAAAACCATGTGCACTGCAGGTGGAGCTGATGTAACATGTGCATTGAGACAGGTGTTTCTCCTGTAAGACGGTACCTGATGTGTTCTTCAACGCCATGTTATTCGTTACACTTATGTTTTTTACATTGTTACAGATGTTTATTTAATAATTGTTATACCATAATATTAAACAATCCAGAAAAACAAAGGACAAAAATAAGGCTACTCACTTTTTTATGTACTACCATAAATATCCATCACAATACTGTATAGTAACTAGTACTGCAATGAATATTTTATAATACAAAAACAGAAGTGGAAAACAAAGGCTATAAGTAATCCTCATCATATGCCAAATCTACAACTAACCAAGAGAAAACAGAAGTGAGGCACCAGAGGCACTGTAAGAGAGGAAGGGACACATACTGGTATGCAGGCTCCGATTGGACCCTCTTCTCCCTGGTGGTGCTGCAGACTCTGGCATTGTGCCAGATTCTACCCTACAGGCACAGGTCCCGGAGTACTTGGTGCCCATGCCTTGTTTTCTGGGAGATCTGTAATGTGCATGAGCAAATCATCGTAAAATGGCCACAGCAACCATTTTCCAAGTGATTTTTTTCCTGCTGCACTGCAGATCTTGCACCCATTATAAATATCCCAGTGTGAGGCACATAATCTAAGTTTTTCCATTATAATTGTATTTATGCATTTTGGTAAATGTGTATAAATATATCCATGACTAAATATAGTTTGTGACCTATTTATTAAGCCATACAGTATGTCTTGTGATTATAGCAAATTTAAGTTTCACTGCTCTATATATTATTTGAGATTTTTGTAGACTCCAGCATTTGCCAAGGTACCACAGTTTACAATAAAAAACCTCACCATGCCCAGAGTATGGGAATGGCAGTACTGGCCTAATTAACTAGCATAGCATATTGGACATTGGCCCTTATTCAGATCTGATCACAGTACAAATTTGTTCTCAAAATGGGAAAAACCATGTGCATTGCAGGTGGGGCAGATATAACAATTGCAGAGAGAGAGAGTTAAATATGGGTGGGGTGTGTTGAAACTGAAATGTAAATTTCAACATAAAAATTGCCCATTTTGAGAAAAATCTGTACTGCAATCAGATCTGAATAAGGGTCATTGTCTCGATTAGCTAATGCCATCTTATTTCTGCCTAAATGGAATGCTGGAGAGGGACCCTCTGATCTTTTCCCTGGAGACTCGAAGCTCCTCCCCTCCCTCCTTATGCAAATGTTCCAAATAAGGGCCCTTATTCTGATCGGTGCGGCCCGATCAGAATATGCGGCCGCGACCGTGCAGGCGAATCCCCGCCTTCCATACGGATCGCCACCTGCCGTCCGTACGCGGATATGTGGCGATCCGCATGAAATTGGACGGGGATACGCCTCCTCCATGGTGGGAGCAGCCCCTGCATTCGATGGTCGCCGAACATCGAATGCAGGGCCGCACGCTCCACCAGGTCCCGCAACACAAGACCACACGGACACTTGTCCGTGTGAAATCTTGTATGGGGGCGGGCAGCTGACATCCGGCGATGTCAGATGCCCACCCCGTACCCACGCGTCACGGCCTCATTACCATGCATACGCCCCGCGTTTGCATGGGAACGCCCATGAAACGCGGGGCGTATGCATAGGGTAATGAGGATAAGTAGCCCCTCACGCCCCTCTTCGCCCCCTGTGCGGCGTATAGAGAATCCTTGCGGCGAAATCGCCTGCACATGCGCAGAGTGACCTCTGCACATGCGCAGAAGATAAACATTGGCGGCCCGTACGCAAGCGGGAATATCCGCATCGATCAGAATAAGGGCCAAGGTTATTAAGTAAATCCAGGAAGTATACTGACAGCTGTGTCTCCTCAAAGGGACAACATCTTATGGGATGCTTCCAACAAGTTTCTTGACAAATTGCCCCAATGTAACATCTCTATTCAAAGTATTTTGCAAACAATAAGAGATGTTATTTTACTAGGCAAAATTCCAAAACTTAAATAAGTTTCTTTATAATGTCTATATTTTTCCTAAACAGAGACAAAAATTATAGCATACTGTATGTCATATACACATAAATACTCAGCAAATATGTTCTAGTGCCACGAATTAAGCTTTTATGTCTTTTAGTTTTTTTTTATTTTGCATAACATCCAAAATAAATATAGTTCTGCAAATACGCTGTATGCAAGAACTCATCATTTGTGTCCTTGCTAAAGGTGCATACACACAGAAGATTTGGGAAAGATCCAATATGGTTAACGATTTCCTTAGAACTCCTGGACAAACGATTTGGTGTCAAATAGTGAACGATTGTACAAATGATTACGCATGATTGATCAATCCTTAACGATGGTGGAGGGGAGTGGGAACCAGTCAATCAGCTTTTACCAAAATTTTCATTCTGCATAAACATGAAAAGATTTGAACACATTGCAAAAAAAAAGATTGGTCTATGATCTTTCTACATGCATGACAGATCATAGACCTCTATTAACAAGCTGCGAGTATACGCATCAATGTCGCTCATACACATGGAATAGTTGTTCCAATCTATTGGGAACGGCCTACATTGAATGCTAAATCATTCCATGGGGTGAAAGTGAGGGGGAATGGGGTGCAACCAAGTTCCACCACCTTTTATGATAGGGGGAACTGAGTTCCACCTCTACCATAGCCCTGAACAGTAATTCCCACAGAAAAGCCTGTCCCAGTGGCTTCTTCTTCTGGCACAGCTTATGTGATGTCATGCCATCACTGCCGCTGAAGTGACTATGAGCCACTAAGAGGAGCAGGCACTGTGCTTACTGAAGATAGGGAGAGAGGGTGCTGGAGGGACCCAGAGGTGGGGAAGCTGCTGAGGGACATGGACAGTAAGCTGCTGGAGTGACAGAGGCAGATGTGTATAAGTAGGACAACTGTGGACATTATGTGTGTAGGGGCACTTCCGTGTGATTTAAAATGAATCAATGGCCCCTCATGCGGTGTAATGTGTATATGAGTGTACTAGGTGTGAGGGTGTGGGGGTCCATGTAAGGGGAAAGGGAGGTCCACCACCTCTCCAGCACCACTTTAAGCCCTGACCTTAAGATTTGTTTGACTCGGAATCAGGACCTTCATGTGGACCACAAAAGAAAGGAAAAACAGATAGATAATTAAAGTTTGCATATACCTTGACTCCAGTACAAAGATGAAAGCTATTTATTTACCTATAAGATATGTATAGTTCTAAGGCATCCACATAGAGTTGTTGTACCTGGCACAGTTCCCTAACTATATAATAGTATTGGTACCACAGGGTACTTGAATAGTTTATTATGTAACATAATGTAGTAAGTGATGCTCAGTATATAAGTTTAGGATTACATAGAATGAGTACTGTGCCTATCACTGATTTCATAATGACATTAAGCAAATGTGGAAGCCATGGAATATTTGTGATTATTACATATCTAAAATATTGTTTTATATAGTATCACATGACCATTTGTAACATTAAAACTATGAGCTAGGAAACTAATTACATTTTGCATTCCTAAAATTTCAGCAAAGAATCAACCATGAGAGTAGCTCTAGTGGGTGAGAGTGATGCCTTTGCTATGGGGCTAAGAGGTTACGGGCCTCCAATAGGGCTTTGCTCCCCTACATGTAATAATGTAGCATTGACTTCAACCAGGGCCATCTTATCAGCATCATTAGCCCTTTGCAAAGCAATGCACTGGGGCCCCTACACTCCCATTCATGGGAATCAATAAAAATATAAATAAAAATCCTAAAATACTCATCCTGTGGTCTTGTGCCATCTCTCATTCCTCGGGATGCTGTCGACAGTCAACAGTAATTAGGCCGATACTCAATAGGTGGACCAAAGAAGGATAGAAAGTCCCCCTTCTGCACGATTCAGCTGCCAGTTAGTACCATTAATGAGGTGTCCCTAGACAAGTAAACAATAACAGAATGTAAATGATTCCTCCCCAGGTGCAGATATATGTGAATAGTAGAATAACAGTGGTAAGACAAAAAACTATGCATTTTAGAAAAGAGGTTCAGTCTCCTCTTTTCTGTCTCACAATGCTCAAAATCAAGTAAGATTGATGTGGGAGATGTCCTCGGGACCTCTAGGTTATTAGTAGGTGCACTCCAAAGAGGTGAACATATGAGGGAAGAGAAACACATAAGCTGCAATATTTTCTTTTAATTAATACAAAAAATACATAAAAACATCCAAATGGAGCCTAAATAGTGTTCAGTATAAAAAAAATACAAGGGTTATAATTACCAGAATGTATTGAGAACTCTTGTTAAGGAAGTTTTCATACAAGATGTAAATGTGGTTCCCAAAATACTGCCCAAGTACAGCACACAAGTCCCCACGTCTGGTTAAATAAGAGTCCATTCAATTCTACCATCCACTTTGCTCCAAGGAAATCGAAAACGTTTCCATCCTCCTGGGATCTTTATCAAGATATAAAGAATAGCTAATAGTCCAGGCTTTTTTATGCCATGTGCTATGATAAATAAAGGAAGTGACATCACTTCCAGTTTCAGATGTTATATACACAAATAAAATACATCAACAGTGTTTAGTAAAATATTGAGTACCAATATATTTAATTAAAAGAAAGAACCTTTCCTCAATATGCATTCATCACCAAACAGAAAGTGACATTTTTAAAGTGTATGTATCCATTGTGGACTCCGCGCCGGAAGTCCTTGTTCATTCTACAGTCTTCCTGGCTTTTGGGATTTGCATGTTAATCACTGGAAGTAGGTAATACTACTTCCGGATTTCGCAAAGATGTCAAGAGAGAAGAACTGATTCCACATGACCCCAAGTCTGGGAAATTACAAAATGCAATATGCCTATCACAGCCCAGAAGAAGGGAAGAAATAAAGATAAAAACTATATATAATTTAAAACCATATTGAAGGAAGGTTCTTATAATGTTAACAATACAATAAAATAATCTAAACAATACAAAATGGTAAACCTCATTACAGATATTGTCGATGTTATGAATTTCCAGAACAACGGTAGACCTATTTGTTCAGTATATGTTCCAAACAGTTTTCATGGTGACATTAAAAAAAGTTCCCCGTTTAATGGGGTTCTTTCATATTTGATAGTCCGTATATTGTCGAGATCAACAAAGAAGAAGCATGCACACATCAAATCTCCAAATCAGATAAATATATTAATAAGTGTATTATGTCAAAGGACTAAAACTCAACGACCGCAAATAAATATTCATTTCAAAACATCAAAACTAATTGTGTGGAATATGTAAAAAGAGTGCATCATACAGGTAGTAAAATGCCAGTGGGGTGTATATAAACAGAAAAGGTCTTGTCCATATAAAACCACACAATAGTAAAAACATGTGGGACCCTGGGCTGCTCATTATGCCTATACGTTAAGATGGCCCTGGCTACAAGAGTCATTAACATTGTTTTGTTTTTAAAGAAGACGGGGGACGTGGGAACATGATTTCAGGATTAAGAGGAAAGTAAGCTGGCTGTTGTCAGTACACGCAGTACCCATTCATACAGTGTAACAAATATGTTTTCCTGCTCAACTAATTGCGGGATCTGGCATTGTGCAGTTGTACCATCAGCATGTAATAATTGTATTCATCTGTTTTGCTAAATAAAATTTCAAATCCAATATCAACGCTGTCATTAACATTTTTGTTTTTTTAAAGTGACAAAATACGTTGAAAAGAAATATTATAGATTGGGACATAAAAGGAGACATAGCTTGACAATGTAAATGAAATACATAATACAGGTAGATACTGTAGGTCACAAGAGGCAATGATGTCACATGATTAGCATAAGGGAGTAGGAGAGGCTTAGGGCTTGAAATTAAATATACAGAAGGGTTATGATTAAATGTCAGAGTAGGAGAGGCTTAGAGTCTGATTAAGAGTATGAGGCAATAATTATATGTCTGAATAAGAGAGGCTTAGGCCTTGAAATAAAGTATAGGGTTATGATTAGATGTCAGCATAGTGCTAGCCCTAGCGCCTGTAGTAAAGAATAGGATCATGATTAAATGTCTGAGAAGGAGAGACATAGTCTAAAGCTAAGTATGTAGAGAAGACTAAAGTTCCCAGTGGGGATCGGTTTTGAATTTTGCTAATGCTTAGAGTTATTATTCAAAGATAAAGCTTTTTTGAAGGATAAGTTTACATACAGTAACAATTAACAACTAGAATAATTACTCATTTGTATGTAATGATAAAAGTCTGGATGTATGATAGGACTATGGGCCGAAGTCAGTAAGGCTTGCAGGTGTGTGAAAAATGCTAATTGTCTATTTTCGCACAACTGTACTTACGCATATAAGTGAGGGCTTGTTGTCGCACCTCAGAATGATGCATCTGCAGTCTGAGTGACATGGGGTGGATGGTGACAGGGCATAGCGTGGATGACGGTGCATTAGGTGAGCTCAGTCCGGACAACGGAGTCGTATACAGACCGTTTTTGGGACAGATCTCGGTGGCTGTGTGACATCACATGCTCCCCTATGAGATGTAAAATAGTTGCCTAGCACCTTCCTTTGCAGCTAGGCTGCACAGGCTGTAGGCTGCCATAGTGACGTGAGCACTTAGCAGAATAGAGATTTCTGCAATGTGACTGAAAAATTTAGCAATCACATCGCAGGGAGGAACCCGGTTTGTTGGGTGGCCTTGCCCTGTACTCGGCAGCAGTTGTAGTTTGTTGGGTGGCCTTGCCCTGTGCTGGGCAGCAGTTGTAGTTTGTTGGGTGGCCTTGCCCTGTACAGGCATATCTAGCCTGCTACTGATGTCACACACCCTCCCCTTATAAGCTTTGGCACATCTGCATTTTCTCTGACACTCTGAGGGCGAGATTTATAAAATGGAGAGTGATAAACCAACCTATCAGCTCCTATCAGTCTGAGACATTGAAGTTAGGAGCTGATTGGCTGGTGGTTTATCAGTCTCCTTTTTATCACTTTTTAAGCTTAGTACATCTGGCCCCCAGCATTTTTTTTTGACACGCCCAGCGTTTTTTTTTTGCCACTCCCTGAAATCGGTCAGTTTCCACCTCCACATGCCCACTTCCTGTCACTCACATTGCTAGTGGCCAGCAAACATAAATAGTTGCAGGAGTTCATCGCAGCATGGCCTTACGCTTTCATGCTGTGAACCGAACTTATGCGCAGTGTAATAATAATAGCCAGCTGTGTGAATCCTCAGCCATGTGATCAGGTCTGAAGTAGGGGTGAGTAGGTTCTGATTTCCGAAATACAAATACCACCAGACACCCCAGATCGAAGTACAGACCCTGTTCAGGGATTCCTGCCAGGCTCGGGTCTTAGAACGTGGCAAAACATCATCATCCTGCCATTGGATCACACGAGATCCAGAATTGTTAAAAGTCCCACGCTGTCGCCGACTTCTTTTCACTCAAGCATTGGAGTGGGAAGTGAGTGGACGGGTCTCTGGTTTTGTGGTGGTCTGTGGGGGTGGTGTCCTGGTGTATAAGTCCAGTCCTGTGCTGCTGTGCTGCCTAGTGTTGGTGTCCTGTGCTGCCTAGTGCTGGTGTCCGGTGTTGCCATAAGTCCATTGGAGCTGCTGTATATGTCCAGTCCAGTGGTACAGCCATTAGAGTCCAGTCTAGTGATACTACATACATCCAGTCCATTGGTAGTGCCATTAAAGTCCAGTGATACTGCTATATAAATCCAGTCCGGTGGGGCTCCCGTTAAATTCCAGTGATATTGCCGTTAAATTCTTGTCCAGTGATACTGCTGTTTAAGTCCAATCCAGTGATACTGCTGCATAAATCCAGTCCAATGGTACTGCCGATAAAGTCCATTGGTACCTCCATTAAAGTCCAGTCATACTGCCGTTAAAGTCCAGTGGTACTGCCATTAAAGTCTAGTCCAGTGGTACTGCAGTATAATTCCAGTCCAGTGATACTGCTGCATAAATCGAGTCTAGTTATTAAAGTCTAGTCCAGTGATACTGCTGTATAATTCCAGTCCAGTGATACTGCTGCATAAGTTCAGTCCAGTGGTACTGCCATTAAAGTATAGTTATACTGCCGTTAAAGTCCAGTCCAGTGATTCTGCTGTATAATTCTAGTCCAATGATACTGCTGTATAAGTCCAGTCTAGAGATACTGCTGCATAAATTCAGTCCATTGGTACTGCCATTAAAGTCCAGTGATACTGCCGTTAAAGTCCAGTCCAGTGATACTGCTGCATAAGTTTAGTCGGTACTTGTGAGTTATCTGGACGCCCGATTTTTTGATTGTATGCCTTAAGTTAAGGCATACAATCAGATGCGATGCGATGCGATATCGCATCGCATCGCATCGCATGCGATCATCGGATGCGATGACCCGATTTTTCCATAGGAATCAATGTTAAAATGATTCCTATGGAAAAAGGGGTCCTTTTCATACCCCTACTATCCAAGTGGGCATGGAGTTGGATATAAACCTGTGGCGAGCGTAGCGAGCCACCGAGCCCGAAGCGTGGCGAGCGAAGCGAGCCCCGCGAGGGGACGGTATTCCGTGTCCCCTCGCGGGGCTCGCTACGCTCGCCACGCTTCGGGCTCGGTGGCTCGCTACGCTCGCCACAGGTTTATATCCAACTCCATGCCCACTTGGATAGTAGGGGTATGAAAAGGACCCCTTTTTCCCATTGAATTCCATGTTAAAATGGACTCAGTCCATTTTAACATTGATTCCTATGGAAAAATCGGGTCATCGCATCGCATCGCATCCGATGGTCGCATGCGATGCGATGCGATGTGCCCGATCCGACCCGATTTAGAAATCGGGCGTCCGGATAACTCACAAGTACCGTTTAGTCCAGTGGTGCTGCCAATAAAGTCCAGTCCAGTGATCCGCCAGACTTAGCAGCACCCCTGGGCTTACACAAAAGATTTAGCAGCAACCATGGCTTATACAGCAACTCTTTTTTTTGTGGGGTCCCAAACAAACCAATTATTTAAGCCATAGTTATGGCAGACCCTGTCACTGAAATGGTTTGTTAAACACTGCATGTCCTGTTTATGTAGGACAATTTAATCTCGCACCTCTTTATTTGGTGGCGGTCCACATGATCCAATTTTTTCAGCCACCGTTGTGGCAGACCTTGTCGCTGTAATGATTTGTTTGTTAAACTGTGCATGCATACAACATAAGGGTGGGTAAAAGGACCAAACGCAATTCTATCTTACACCTATTTTTTTGCATTATCTGCTCTTTGGATCATTTTTTGTCAGTTTTTAAAACTGTCATAATGTCTGCCACTGCTGTGCCACTCCTAGATGGGCCATGTGTTTGTGCCACCCACTTATGTCACTTAGTAGCATAGCATAGACATCCAGCTCAGTGCAACCTCTTGGCCTAAATACAACATTGGCCCTTATTCTGGTTGGTGCGGTAATGTCCGCGTGCATTCGTGCCGCCGATGTTTTGTGTCTGCGCATGTGCAGAGGCGTCTCTGCGCGTGTGCGAATGAAACGCACGTCCAAATTCCGCATGAAAAGTGTACACTACGAACAGGGGGTGGAGAAGGAAGTGAAGGGCTGTTTGGGCTCATTACCATATGTTTACACCCCGCGTTTCATGGGCGTTCCCATGAAAACGCTGGGCGTACGTATGGTAATGCGGCCGTGACGCACGTGTAGGGGGCGGACATATGACATTGCCGGATGTCAGCTGCCCGCCCAGATCCCTGCTTTTGCACGGAGAAATGCCAGTGTGGTCTGAGGTTGCGGGAGCTGGCGGACCACACGGTCCTGCATTCGATGGTCTGCGACCATCGAATGATGGGGGAGGTTCCAAGAGATGGAGGAGGTGTATCCGTGAGAAATCCACTCGTGCTTTGTGCGGTCAGTGGCTTACCGCATTCGGACGGAGTGAGCGATCCGTACGAAAGGCGGGTTTAGGACGCACGGTCCTGCCCGCATATTAGGCTCCGTCCGCACCGACCAAAATAAGGCCCATTGTGAGGTGTCCACAAAAATTCTGTGATTTTAGCAGTTTCTATGTTTTTTGCAAAAAAAAAATTCAGATGAAAACACAAAACACAGAAGGGTGTTGTTTTTTAGAACAGTTCCAGGTCCAAAACAAGGCCAGAGATACAGTGGACACCCCTAGTCTGCATTTGGACCAAAATCCATTGTAAGGGGCACCAAAGTCTCTATGCGCTTACCAAAATAATAAGTCTCTGCCGGTCCCGACAGTAAATATAGTAGCAATGTTGCACAGTGAGGGGCAATGTTACTGCTTACTTTGCTGTTTGCATTTATACTGTATTGTGACATATGATTTAAGCAAGAAAAGGGTATGAAAGTCAGTATTATTGCTCACAATTTACCAGAGGTTAACCAGCTCCTTCTTTTACCAAATGTGACTCAGTTCTACCAGGTCACCCATCCAATTCCGTTAAATTCCATCATCTTCAGCATGAGAGCCCTGAGCAATCCAAAGAAAATGAAAATAACAGTATTTGCCATTTTCTTTCTTATGACTAATGACTAGTAGCAGAATTAGGTGGGACTAAAGTGGTTTTCTGACCTTCTCAAGTTAACAGACTGTATTTAGTGTAATTATATTGTGGTCTTGGAAATGTATGAAAAGGCTATTAGAGTGGTTGCTCCCATTTAGAGAAATATTGCTGATGTATGGCCACATCTCTTGTCACTCACAGTTCTACCCTGTACACGATCATCTGATCTCTCGGTGGGCTCCATCGTATAATATGTGACATTGCCACTGGAAAATACTGTAGGAGTATGCTAGGCACATGCTATCAGATACAATGTCGGTCAGCATGACAGACATTTTATTTGATGGTCTGAAGCCAGCAAATATTGGGCCAAATGTAATAGGGTGCGATTTTTAGACATGTGCCAAAAACACACATTTCGATGTGACCAAAAAAAATCGCACATTCAATATCACATCCTGATGTTTTCATGTTGAAATCATAAAAATCGCAACTGTAGAAGGGTGCTATTTTTCAAATCACACACCTATCTATATTAAAAAATCGCCAAAAAATAGACCTGCTTCTACCAGGCAAATCTGACAGAAACATGGCCAGATTACTGAGATCTGTGCATGCCTCTGTCTGTAAAACTGTACAAGTAAAAAAAATGGTGAGGGTTTCCCTCCCTCTTCCCTGAGCATAACCAGACCTTGGCTCTTTGAGCTGGCCCTGGTTTGAAAATAAAGGGGGGGGGGATAAACTGGGGTCCCCCATATTTTAAAAACCAGCATTGGGCTCTTCACTGGTCTTGGATCCAAAATTAAGAGGGCCAAAAAGTTTAGGGGTCCCCCTCATTTTGTACCAGCACCAAGCTCCAACAGCCAGCTGGGGGACACTTTTTATGTTAGGTAAAGCATTATCATCCTGGCTGGTTAGCTCTGGTTGGAGTCGAACCCCATATCTACCCCGTTGAGGCTGAACCCTGGGATTATCCCCAGCAACCCCTGGCGGTGGATGCAGGGTTGATAGTTGTGTCAAAAATAGAATATATTAACTAACATTGGGTTGTGCTCTGGAACTGTAAGTCCTCCGGTAAAAGCCGCCATTCCGGTCGTCCCCCCGTCCCCCCCCACCTCCTTGCCCTTGTGCATAGCTGCAAATATTCCCAGTCATACACCCAGGGGGAAAAGTCATTTGCAATCACTCACCATCAAATGGTTTTCATTCTGTTTGCAGCACTGAGTAAGTCTAGACATACTCAGCACTGCAATCATTGTGGCGAGATGGAGGCCGCTGCTAAGGTCAATGGCCCTCTCTCCCCATGGCAGTGCATTTTTAGGCGGCACTCCCAGAAAACACCCGGGTGCTGTCATTCTATAATCATCATAAGGGTCTGAATCAGGCCTCAGAACCAGCTTAGAGAACCAGGGCTAGTAAATAAAAAATTGCACATTCCTGTTAATAAAGAATTGCTAGAAATGTCAAATGATTCCACCCTATTGCATGGAAGATTTTCAGACGACTTTTTGCACCCTATTAAATGTGGCCCATTGTGTCCAAACCCTGTGAGATACTTCAGTGTTTCGTCACACAACAAATGGGTTCCTCCTCCGTGGAGAAACAAGGGAAATATCGGGAGGTTGGCCAAGGCAGCGCATACACTGCTATATGCAGCTGTCTGATGATTGCAACTATACAATAATTGTTGATCGGTTGTGGCCATACACTATGCAATTATAATCCCAGGCACCAAAAAGCTGCAGATATAGATGATAATTGCTAACAGCTGGCACCTCCTTTGTTCCATTACATTCAGAACCTGAATAAGAAGAAAACATAAGGTTGACTATTTTGCCTATGTAAAAAGTGTAGGAGAGGAGAATGAGGAGCAAGCCATATTAGCATATAAAGTATGCCTTCATGTTATTGTTTTGTGTCGCAAGAACATTAATAAAAATGTAAATCATGTGCTTAGTATCAAGTGAATTTTGTTTTATTGATTGCAATTGAGATAAACGCTTTATCCAAACTGCAAGCAGATCTACAGATGCTTTACATTTAATAAGAACATAATAATGTTCTAATGCTGCGTACAAATGTTTGAATGTAATGATTATCATACAGCATTTGCATAGCCTTTGTATGTTACTGTATGAAGTAAAATAGGGGGTCATTCAACAAAATGTTACTATTGTAAGGAATTTCTGTTGCTGTGATAGGAATCTGCACTCATCACTAATTGACAATAAAAGAACTGCACATGGTAGCCAAGCAGTGCCGGACTGGGGCATGAAGGGCCCATCGGGAGAATGCAGTGTTAGGGGCTCCTGCTTAGTGGCATGGCCCGAGCTCCCTGATAAATATCTGTATATAGAAAATACTGTTAGTGTATGTATGATCATGTAGAAGATTAGCAGCAGCAACGCACTGTAGAAAATACAGCATAGTACTGTGTAGCACAATGTTACATGTATTATTTATATTTTAAGTGAGGTCTAGAAGCTGATCCTTAAGGATAAGGTGTGTGTGTGGGGGGGGGGGGGGGAGGGGGAGGGGGGCATTGAGGGGTTTTCCCTGTGCCTCTGTGGGCAGTCCAACCATGCAGCCACGTGATGCACAGGTCACCAGGAACAAGGCTCCCAAGGACATCTCTTTTGCGCAGGTGCGAATCACCAGAAAAGGGTGACAACTGCCTTTCCCCCATGAGATTCTTGCTACTGCGCTGCCGGCACCAGACCAACAGAGACGTGAGTATTATGATGGGTGTGTGGTGTGCAGGCCCCTTAGACCCAACATTATAGATATGTATTCCAGTGAAGGAAGGTGTTTTTGCGCAGCCAGGGACAGTGGAACTGCATCCAAGGAGGCAGCCGCTGGTCTCGGCAGCTCCTGCAAATGGGACAAAAGTCATATTTTTCTGTGAAGCCCATTGCTACACATTTCCTGACCCTAACTGGCTTCAACATGTCAGTCATGTTGCAGCTCAGAGAGCCCTGCGACCATCATTGTAGACACAGATTCATCATAGATATAGGTAAACTATCAGGTTTGTTTTTATTTTTTGCCCACCCCTGTTTTCTGTGTCCTGTTATTCTTTGTTTTGTTGTTTATTCCTCATTTAATTTTCCTTGCAGGTCAGGCGATGCTAGATGAGAAAACACTGGTCACTGGGCACAATAATTGGCATTAGAGTGGACGTGGGACCTGCCCCTTTGCTCCAGGACAGGTTTATGCCTCTTTCTCAGTGGTGGTACCAGACATTTTTTGGGGAAAGACTCAGAATATGTAAAAAAGTTGGAGAATTGTCTTGGGTCATAGATCCAATCCCTATTATTTAGTGCTATTTGAGATGGGATATTGTTATCAGCTTAAGTCATGATGTACCAAACTCTTACGGTACGTCCCGCCACACATCACACTGATACTAATTGCATACTACATGTTCTAACAAATGCAATCAGTAATACAAAGAGCAGCTCTCCCGAGCAAAGGCTGTGTTTGGGATCGGCGGCGGTTATCCCATAGTCCATCTGCGTATGCCAGGTCAAGGTGAAGGTGGTATTTATTTGAAATATTGCAACATTGCATCATCATACAGTATATATCAAAAATATAATTATGTATAATCACACACACACACACATATATATATATATATATATATATATATATATATATATATATATATATATATATATATATATAAATATATATATAGCAAGGTGTGTGTTGACCTGGCACTCCCCCAGCTGGTCAGGGACCCAGGTGCCTTCTGGAACAGTTGTGCAGGAGTAGGCAAAGAAGCAGACAGCGGCACTCTGGGAATTTTCAAAAACGTATATTAGTGCAAAAATAGCATACCAACGTTTCGGGGCATAAGGTACCCCTTTGTTCACCTTGACAAAGGGGTACCCTATGCCCCGAAACGTTGGTATGCTATTTTTGCACTAATATACGTTTTTGAAAATTCCCAGAGAGCCGCTGTCTGCTTCTTTGCCTACTCCTAATATATATATATATATATATATATATATATATATATATATATATATATATATATATATATATATACCTTTAACTTCATTTTAAAGAAACCCACTCTTGTTTCCTTATGCCCACCTGATCCTTACCTGCTTTATTATCCATACACCCATTCCATGCTCTCCCAATCATCCCCATACCCCCTAATCTATTCCTCTTTCATCCCACGATAGACATCCCACCTACCATACCTACACACGACCCATACTCACATCCATACTCCACCTTCCAAGCCCTTTCTTGTCACCACGATGCCCTTCAACTTAATTATCACATCAGCATTCCTTACCCTTGCCATGTCAACGTGTCACTGCGACCCCCCACACAATGAGATTTTTTTTGCAAAGTTTGGGTAATATAAATGGGAGTGGTTGTAAAAACACATAAGTATCATGGGTGTTTTTGGGGGCATGTATTGGTCATCAGCTGTGATCAACTACACAGAGAGATTTCATCACTACTGCCGTGGTCATGCTGTGTATCCCAATTATCATCCAGTATATCGAGACAC
This sequence comes from Crinia signifera, assembly GCF_055691185.1. Lineage (NCBI taxonomy): Eukaryota > Metazoa > Chordata > Amphibia > Anura > Myobatrachidae > Crinia > Crinia signifera. Next base: position 66,699,830 of record NC_139225.1, on the reverse strand, counting down.
ATGCGGGCCAGCCTCCCCGAGCAGTGTATGCTGCTTTGCTTGAGTGAATGACAATGTCTCCTCCCCAAGTAAGAAAAGCAGATCTGTTGAAGAGACAGCTGAGTAATGCTTCGGCTTTGCTGAGTCCCCTGTCGGGATGAAGTAATACACTGCAGCCATCACACATGCACATTTGTCAGCACACCTGAGGATACCATGGAGGAGGAGAACACCACTGGGCCAAATGGCAAAGTTATTTTAAATACTATGCATATACATAGGTGTCAGCGTGATACTTAACTGTTATGGCAATTAGTGTAATTTTTAGGTCAGAAATTGAAATAGCCCCAGCCAATCCTATGGATCCTTTTATAAACAGTATACAAGTTGAACTTGATGGATGTACGTCTTTATTCAACCTTACTTACAGTACTATGTTACTATTTTAAACTTTCTGTATTGCCGTCAAACCCTTGTATTTTATTGCTTTTTGGCAAATTACCGTTAATGATAGGGACTGATTATTATTATAATTACTTTCTGTTGTTTGCATTGTTTAATTTAAATAATGAAAATGACAGATGGGTTGCCATGGGCATGAATACTGCAACATTTTGCAAAAAAGTATCAATACAGCAGTTTCCAGAGAAGAGATTTATTTTAGAAATATCTCAGAGCCAATTCTGATTGGCTGCTACAATATGGTGTTCTTAGAAACACTACAGTACAGTTGGAGCCCCTGTCAACTTTGTTCCTTAGGTCTTGGCTCATCATGGCTAGCCATGGCTATCCTATTGTTCTCAGCAGCAATACAATACATAGAACAATACAGTAGGGGATTAGCATAGTAATCCTATTACTCACTTAATCCAATTAACAGGCTAAATGAGGAAGGCTCCATTTATTTATTACGTTACCATTGATGTTCGTGGCTTTCTAGAAATAGTCTACGGCGCATTTGATGTGAGGTTTGCAATAAACCATTAATCATTACCTAGTGATTGCAACACATTAACGCAAGGCATATAAACTTCCTAACACTTGAAGTATCTTTTTACCTGGAATAAATCCCTCAACATAGTAAACCTTACAATAAATAACAAAATAATGACATACTAATTTTCATCAAATTAATTTATGATATTAGTACAGTACAGGGAAAGATAGAAGAACAAAGACAAACAGAACAACAACAGATATTTGCTCGCCAGGATGTATGGAGTCCAGTTTATACTGTAAATCCAAAATACTGAGTTATTTGTGAGGAGAGCGCACACAACTAATGTAATATAGCAGATTCACTAGAACATCCGTTCTTTCTGCCCCTAGACAAATGTGAAATGACAACAAAAAACAAGAAGGATGAAAGGGAGGGAATTTCAAGAAGACAAGAGGCAGTCCTGCAGACTGACACCCACTGATACGGCCTGACACAGATCTCTGACCCTCAGCTGAAACCTCTGGGAAATCATCATAAATTGTTGGGCCCGTGACTGACAAATAGGCAGTGCCCCCTTGGGGGCAGAGTGGGGTTAATGTTGGCAGAGCTTTCATGGGATGGGTTATCAATTGATGCATAAACAAGGTTTTTTTTAAATAATGTTTGAGTTATGTGTGTGTGTGTGTGTGTGTGTGGGGGGGGGGAGGTGTTATTATAACATATCAATCTATTATTATTAAATTATATAATATCCTACCCCTCCTCTGCCACCTCTGTATGATACAGAAATATACTCATTGCAGCTCTGCCTCTCTCTTACACACACAAAATGTATACCCAACCACCTAACTCTCAAACACATTTACCCAGCTCTGCCACAGCCACCTCACAAACATACTTATAGATACAGTACCATAGCTCTACCTCAACACTGTCAGCCAGAGTATCCTAGTACATACCTCCCAACTTTCTATATTCTGTCATTTGACCTATTGCGTAAGTGGTGCGTACGGTCCAAGAAGGGGGCAGGCCATGGGATGATTGGGCATGGCCTTGGGTAGAGGAGCGTGGCCTAGAGCAGCAAACCCCATTTTTAGCATTTTTGGGGGCGTGCCCAGCACTCCCCTAACAACTTATACATGGCACCTCTAAGCGATCACTGCTGCTCTGGTGATCTCTGGCTCCCCCCAACTGTCTCCCCTCCTTCCTGTGGGACATTGCCACCCACTGGAGGGACACAGAGTCAGTCTCCAAATAATAGGACTGTCCGGCTGTAATCAGGACAGTATGCTAGTATGTTACTTAGGCTGCCATTATGTCTCACTTCTGATGGTGGCAGAGCTACGACAATTTGATAGCTATATCCTTACACCATAGCTTGCATCAGTACAAGGTGGCTGCATCCTGAGGAAATGCTCGCAGTATTTACCTAAAGTAACGGAGATAACAATAAGCATTTAAGTTAATGGTTGTTTTTAAGACTAAATGAACTTAGGCAATCAATCTTACAATGATTCCATTGGGAAATCAAAAATACCAATATAATGTTAAATATATTGTTTGAAAGAGAAATAAAAGGGAAATAAAATAATTATTTTCATATAAAAAAAAAATATGCAAGTAATTATTGTTCTGTAGAAGTTGCAAACCTTATTGCTAAGAACCTTGAAGAAATGAAGATGATAAAAGATGTTCCTCTATGCTTATTAAAGCACTGGAGAATAGATCTGTGTACTGATGGTAAGCAGAATCACCCAAATCAGGCAATTTACACCTCTTCCACGTGTAATAAAATTCATTGATGTCAATTTTCCCAACTGTTCGTTTGACTTCAGCTGTTTGTCTTCTGATTGGCAGAAGTTTCAGATGGCTTTCTCTCTGGTATATTTTCCAATTCTGATCTCAGTGCAATGTCATATAGGTGGTAGGATGACAAATAACAATTTGCTATAAAAGGGTGGAAAAAAATTTACAGAAGAGTAATTGACTGGCTTAAATGACATTACCAGTTGTGGGAAGAAAAGTCTGTTCAACAATTGCTGAAAAATATCAGCTTGGTAAACAGTACTCTCGTTATAAACTCATTATTCCCGTGCTAGTTTCTGTCGTGCTGGTCTGCTCATTGTAGTAACAGTGCATATAAATAAGACTTCACATATTGAATATGTAATATAGTGAGAGTAATGAGGCATGCAGACTGCTTTAGCAAGAGCCTAATTTACCTAAGTAAAGTAACAGAGCTGAGTTATTCGGAAGTGCCAGTTTCTTCAGCTAAAGTTACAAAGCAATTTGGTGTGAATATATTTTAGTGGTTGTTAATGGGAAGGAATTCAAAAATAAGGAAATTGATACAAGAAATTGAAATGCAATTCTCAACCTGTCCCAGTGCTAGACAGCCTGGGCTGTCTTCCACAGTACCAGGGAAACCATGAGTGTGAGGCTAATTGTCACAGTGCACACCAGCATGCTTGCCGAACCAAAGTCAGTGGCAGTTAGCTGCAGTAGCAAGCTTGGCAGCAGCTATGCAATAGGGTTGGCATCAGACTTTCCAGGTTACCAAGCTCAAAACTTTTCAAACATGGTCCAATAAGGTGACACTTCTTAAGGGTGACACCGTGCTTGCAATAAGCATCAGTTTGGTTGTGATAACATACAATGGGCGGTATTCAATGAGGCTGATTCGCCAGGTTTTTATGGCGATTTTGTGCTGTAAGGTGAATTTTTGACTAAAACGGTGAATCACCCTATTCAATGACCAGATGGCGAATACATTTCAAGGTTTTTTTCGCCATGATTCACCGAGTAGCAATCGCTCTCTTTTTATGGTGAAGTGGAATGTGAACTTTTAAAATAAAGTGTTTTGTTTTTTACATTTGGTGTCAAAAAATCTGAAATTTTATTCTGAGGAGGGGCATGCTATTTTTATTCATGTGCTGTAAGCACATGAATATATATTTAATTAAAAAAAAAATATATATATATATATATTTTTTTTACACAGACCAGCCAGCAGGGGGCCGGAGCCAAGCCGCTCATTAGATATTCATATATTCACTTCACCCGATCATTACATTTGCATGATCGGGTGTAGTGAATATACCCGGTCCCCTGCTGGCACCCCCGGGGGGCAGCCTGTGCTGCTTGGCACCTGGGGAGCCCACATCCCCCCCCCCACAAACGTTCTGGGGCAGGCAGGGAGACTTCCATCTCCCTGCCTGCCGCCGTCCTCAGGCTCCCTGCGGCATTCGCCGCAGGAGTTAAAATTCGCCGGTCAGGGGCAGCGAGCCCCTGACTCGTTGAATACTGGAGCCGGCGAGGCTCCGGAACATGGCGAGCAGTGGCGAATGTGCAGCGAATCCTAAACAGGATTCACTGCACATCGCCAAAATGCTCATTGAATACCGCCCAATATGTTTAAGTGATCTAAAGGTTCTACCTGTCCAGCCAAAATTAATTTTAGCAGGTGTTTTAAACTGTGAGGATTATGGGGAATATTTTGGTTCATTTCGCTCAGATGCGAATTCGCATCCTTGAAAGTGAACCAGATCCCGCCTTGCAAATAGTGTTATGCCGGCCCAAAATTTGCAATGCGCGTACGTTCGCAGTGGCTGTGAATGAATTTTTTACAGAAACATCCATTCGTATGACACTGGGACCCTCCCACATCTTTCGATGGACACCGACCATCGAAAGATGTGGAAGGTGCATGCATATGTAAGGTTGCCCTGAGCAACCTTACACATTGCCTGTACGCTCGGGGGAAGTGGGCGGGCAGCTGACATCCGGTCAAGTCAGCTGCCCGCCCCCCACATGTCCGTCACTGCCGCATAAGCTTGAGAATGCCCAATGTTCTCATGGGAATGCCCATGAAACGCTGGGCATTCCCATATGCTAATTGCCAGCCCGGCCCCCCCTCCCCCCCCTGCCCTCCACCCGAAAAGATGGGTGCGTGCACTCCTTTAGAGTCCCAACTTTAAAATTAGGATCATGGAGTAATGTTATGACAAATATTTGCTTAACTATTAAACTTTGTGTAACTAACTTTGGTAAGTAAGTAATAGAACAGACATTTTTGTCAACTGAAACCTTTTTATTACGTTGCTTTCCAGTGCGTATAAATGCATGCCATGATTTCAGATTGAGAACTTCATGGATAATAAAAGCAGACATATTGCGCCCAGAGTCACCGTTCCCCTTTTATTCATTAATTAATCATTTACATACAGTATTAATCTTACAGAGTCGCTATTCTCACAAAGTGCCTATGGTATGCACATTGGCCCTTATTCTGGTTCATTCTCAAAGGCAAATTCCTTCTTAAATGGACAAAACCATGTGCACTGCAGGTGGGGCAGATGCAACATGTGCAGAGGGAATTAGATTTGAGTGGGGTTTTACTTCAAAGTGAGATCTATATTGCAGTGTAAAAATAAAGCAGCCAGTATTTTCCCTGCACAGAAACAATATAACTGACCCAAATCTAAATCTCTCTGCACAAATTACATCTGCCCCCCACTGCAGTGCACATGGGTAATTTGAGAAGGAATTTGCCTTTGTGAGTGAACCATTATCTAAAGAAATCTGCAACCTGAAGGCTTTAATTCAGCCCAAAACTTATGTTTAGTTCCTGTATAATTGTATATAAGTTTATGCCAAATTATTCTGTTAAGATGGGTACACGAGAAAGCGTTAAACATTTTGGAAAGATCTCAGTGAACAAATTTGAGACTTTCCTGCGTAATCCATGAGAAATATAAATTTTAAGAACAAGCAAATGCAAAGTGCAAAAGAATGTATGATATACTGTAGTCACATGTATACTACAGATCAATTAGTGGACCTCCCATTAGGCACAAGCATAGAGGTGAAACTTGCTGGGGGTGGAACTTACATGAGAGCCCTGCTATGAGGATGAACAGATGAGGTCTAAGCCTTCTATTTTATTGTTGTCATTACGCTTTGTTTTTATTTTGTAACTGGTGAGGGAGCGGGTTCAATGGTCTGTACATTGTGGTGATGGTGGTGATGGGTTGAGGTTAGTGTTGCTTTTGGCAGGCAGAAGGCCCAAACATGAAGAGGGCAGTAACATGAAGTGGGTGATTGATAATGTTGCGCTTACGGGACCCTTAAATTTGCCTCTGCTAGAGAGTTTGGATTCATGCAAATCTCTAAATATGGCATTTTATTGGTTATTGTCTCTCACGTGTTTTGAATAGCCGAACCCACACATCTGTAAAAGATGCAACCTCTTATTGTCTCTTGTGCTACACTCTCCTGTAATAAATTAACCATATGGCAAGGCCTTTTTTTTCATTGGTATAGGAACCCTTATATGAAAAAAATTAAAATAAAGTCTATGGGTGCAGGGCCGGTGCTAGGGTTTCCGGCGCCCTCCTGCAAACCATAAATTTTGTGCCCTTTCAGATTGCCATTGCAACAAGCTGCAGCCCGATTGTGGGAGCATATGCAACACGCGATCCTATGGAGGATATCGGGTGCATGTACATGTATGCATACACCGTCTCAGTGCTGTGTCCGCAAAATGTTGCAGGCACTAAAGGTGCCCATACACGCTGCGAGAATCACATACATTATGGGCTAGATCGCATCGCACGGCATGCATGCAATGTGTGTGCGATGAGATCCGAAAGCAGTACAAAAAGTCTGCAGGAGCGCACATTGCATCACACGCTGCTATTCCAGCGTGTATGGCCACCTTTAGGCACATAACTCAGCCCATTATTTAGAAAGTTTCTAAATTAATATTAAAAAATCTACAATTATTAAAAAAATTGTTATAAACATGTATAATAAAAGACTCACTGTTCTTTTGTGTTTAACTCTTGTGCAGTCCCTCCTCTTCTATCTGCGTAGGCAGGATGCTGAGGATGCCATTACACCCCTCTCGTGACTGAGGGGGAAAGGAGGGGAGAGAAGGAGGAGATGGAAGAAGAGGGGAGGAGATAGAGGGGGCGGAGTGTTGAGGACTGGCAGTGGCACTGGCACGGCACACTGAGAAGAGGGAAGGAAGGGTGGCGCTGCTGCCTGTTCATCATTTGATTGACAACTGACAGGCGCAGGGAGCAATGGGTAGGGGGCGGATCCAGACATTCACAGACAGAGCTACATGCCTCAGTGCAAGTGTCCGTGAGGAAGAGGGGGCAAGTCACAGGAGGAGGACAGTGTGTGCGTGGTGCAGGGAGCTGCTCAGCCTTTCCATACTGCCGCCCGCTGTCAGACAGGCACTGCAGGCGGGGTGCAGGAGGCAGTGACAGTGAGGGCTGAGGCAGCTTTAGCAGAGCAGGGAGGGAGACAGCGTCTTTTCAGCATGGCGCCTCCCTGCTTTGCAGGAGCTGCTGAGTGGGTAGCGCCGGCCCTGTAGGGGTGGGATGTACTAAAGAAAAGCAGTAAAAAAACCATTTTTCTGGGGTTTTACCGCATTTCAAATTCACTAAAGCCCCTCCCGGCGGAGCTTCACTGCGGGGGTTATGCCAGCTCTAGATGGCGTAACCCCATAGAAGCCTATGGGCTGCTCTTCATAGCGCTGCTGTGTGAGGGATCCAAAACGGATCCCTCCCAGCATGCCCCACTACTGTTATCTTCTCTGCGCATGCACAGTTGGACTTCCCCGTCAGAAATGAGGAAGTTCAGGCAGCGGCGGGGATCGCAAAGGGCAGCTCTTATTGGGAGAGTTGCCATTTGCATTACTCATCGCATATAGAAACATAGAATTTGATGGCAGATAAGAACCATTTGGCCCATCTAGTCTGCCCCTTTTTTATCCTTCAGGTAATCTCAACCCTTTTTGATCCTTATTTCTTTGTAAGGATATTCATATGCCTATCCCAAGCATGTTTAAATTGTTCTACTGTCTTAGCCTCTACCACCTCTGATGGGAGGCTATTCCACTTATCCACTACCCTTTCTGTGAAGTAATTCTTTCTTACATTTCCCCTGAACCTACCTCCCTCCAGTTTCAGTGCATGTCCTTGTGTTCTATTACTTCTTTTCCTTTGAAGAAAATTTCCTTCCTGTACTATGTTAAAACTCTTGATATATTTGAAGATGTCTATCATGTCCCCCCTTTCCCTTCTCTGCTCCAAACTATACATGTTAAGATCTTTTAGTCTATCCAGGTAAGTTTTGTGATGTAGGCCATGCACCATTTTAGTTGCCCTTCTTTGCACACTCTCCAATGTATTTATATCCTTCTAAGATATGGTCTCCAGAGCTGTACACTGTATTCCAGATGAGGCCTTACCAATGACCTATAAAGTGGCATTATTACGTCTTTTTTTCTGCTACTGATTCCTCTCCCTATGCAACTAAGCATCTGACTAGCCTTCCTCATTGCTTTGCTACATTGCTTTCCTGCCTTTAAGTCACTTGAAATAGTGACTCCTAGATCTCTTTCCTCCTCAGTAGTTTCCATTATAGTACCCTTGATACTATATTGAGCCTTTGGGTTTTTGAGTCCCAAGTGCATCATTTTGCATTTTTTAGCATTAAATTGTAGTTGCCATGCTCTTGACCATTTCTCAAGTTTACTTAGATCATCGGTCATTTGATTTACCGCTCCTGGTGTGTCTACTCTGTTGTATATCTTTGTGTCATCTGTGTCATCTGCAAAAAGGCATACTTTCCCTTCAATACCATTTGCAATGTCACTAACAAAGAGCACTGGTCCAAGTACAGATCCCTGGGGTACTCCACTGGTAACATGTCCCTCCATAGAATGCACTCCATTTACTACAACTGTCTGTTTCCTATCCTGCAATCAGGTTCTTATCCATTTAATTGTTTTATAATCCAATCCCACACTTTCAAGTTTATTTAGTAGCCTGTGATGTGGGGCAGTGTCAAATGCCTTAGTAAAGTCTAGATATGCCACATCTACAGCCCCCCCTTCATCTAGTATTTTGGTCAAGAAGTCAAAAAAGTAAATAAGATTTGTTTGGCATGATCTCCCATCAGTAAAACCATGCTGTTTTGGATCCTATAAGTTGTTTAATTTAAGATATTCCACTATTCTTTCTTTTTAGTGTTTCCATTATTTTCCCTACTACTGATGTAAGGCTCACTGGTCTGTAGTTACTTCTTCTTCTTTGCTTCCGCTTTTGTGCAGTGGAACTATATTTGCTCTTTTCCAGTCCTCTGGAACTGTACCTGTATCTAGTGACTGGTTGAATAAATCTGTTAATGGCGCTACCAGCACACCTTTTAGTTCTTTTAGTATCCTTGGAGGCATTCCATCTAGCCCCATTGATTTATCCACTTTCAATCTTGAAAGTTCTGTTAGGACTTTCTCCTTAGTAAATGTACTTCCATCTACCTTATTTTTATGAAAGTCCTTGCAACTTAACTGTGGTCCCTTCCCTTCTCCTTCTATAGTGAATACGGAACAAAAATAATTATTTAGATGATCTGCAATTGCCTTGTCTCCCTCCACCAAATTCTCAGTGTCTGTCCGAAGTCTTATTATTCCTCCATTTGATTTTCTCCTTTCACTTATATACTTAAAAAAGTTTTGATTCCTTGATCTACTGACTGAGCCATTTTCTCCTCAGCTTGTCTGTTGGCACGCCTGATCACCTTCTTAGCCTCCTTGCTTCTGGCATTATACACTTCTTTGTTGTTATATAGTACATATGCGATGAGCATTGGCACAATGGGCATCTGGATTTACTACAGCTTAGTTGTACATCTCACCCTTTGACTTGTTCGCTTAGTACTTTGGATTTCAGGGCTGACACTGAATGGGTATGGCTGGGCAAGCAGTGGTCTGAGAGCTGCTGGTTCTCTTATGCTGTCATGTACTACATTTGCAAAACAAAACCATATTTTTCAACATTTACAATACTATGGCCCTTATTCTGATCGGTGCGGATATTCCCGCATTCTTACGGAGCGGTCCGCACGCCACGGTGTTCTGCCGCGTGCGGCCATCGCCCGTAGAAACGCCCACGTGTCCTCCGCATTCGGACGGACTCACTCTTTAAGAACAGGGCGTGTTTACGGACGACATACAAACCATGCGTGTGCGGGAGAAACACTCAGATTCTGCACGGTATTACAGAGTATTACAGAGTATGCTCGGGAATACCGCATCCGAACGGGAGCCAAGCGGTGCTACCGCCCGTAAGCGGAGTATTTACGCCAAACAACCCACTATTATGTATCTTCTGCAATACATCACATGACCCACTTATTCAATTACCTATCCTCATAAAAAACTGCTTATTTTGAATTGGAATCAATTAGATGCCAATATATCCTTACAAGCATGCCTAACACATACATTGCACACATTAACCCTTACAGCAATTTAAGTGCCATGGTTTGTTTTTTTTGGTATTTTTATTTTTTTGTCATTGCATCACAGTGGCATTGACAGTGAAATTTATATAAATAAATTGCTTTACTTTACAACAATTGTGTGGTTTAATTAGTACATGTCGCATACACATGTGTATTGCTAGTATTAATATTCAGTCATGTCCATTGTTAGCAGGTTTAAAGTGTGTCAGAAGTACAGCATATGTGGGTGATTAGTAAGGTTTCCTTGAAGCAGCAATGGTTTCAATTAAAGCACTGACAAGCGTCCTATTAGTGATTAATGAGTAAAGGAGTCGATTTTATTGGGTTCAGGTGTTAATGCTTGTAGTCATTAGGCGGTCCGTTCGCCTCCCGCAGGAACGAGTGGTGTCCGCAAAGCAATAGTGGCCTTTTGGACACCGCACATTTCTTCCCTTTTTGTTCGCGTGCATTCGGAGTGCTATCCGAATGCACGCCCCCCAACATAAGTGTACTCCCCCGTGTCCGCCCATGTTTCCGCCCCGTTTTGCCCACTTTGAAACTACGCCCATGTGTCATTCCGCATGACGCCCATAATACGCCCATATTTCCCGAATGATTGCGGTGACCAGTTTTGTACGGGATTTGCCCGAACAGGTACGGAGTCAAGGCGTGGCACATGCGCGTGGCGTTCTCCACGCATGCGCAGACGCCGTAAAGACGCGATCCGAAAGTATGCGGGAAAGTACGCATCAATCAGAATAAGGGCCTATATCAGGGAAGATTATCCACTAAAGTCCACAAAAAAAATATGATGCTGGTGATAAATTTTAAGTGGCATTGGAACTTAGAATAGTTCCATTAGAGCTTGATAGTAACCCTACACCCGGAGTGCCTGATTGCAATCATATTTACCCAGAGAAAGGGTTAGAGCCTTTTTCCAGCATTCTTCCTCTCTAACTACTGTAAAAAGCGGAAGCCATAATATATACATTTATGCATCCCTCTTTAAAGAGCTAAACCAACAAGGATCTTAGTGTTTTTTCCTCCAAACACAGCTGGTTCTGCTTTTACAGCTCTTACTGAAACGTATTTACAAATGCCTCTCTGGCATCTGTGCTGTTTATACTGCAGTGTTGTGCTTTGAATTAGCCCCTCCAAATTACATCTTCAAAGACTTCCAAGTTCAACAGCAGTGCTCACGTCTTCCTTTGGCTTTGTTACCTTACCTCATTGCCCCAGCAGAGTCTATATTCTATCATGTGTTTCTCTCAGGGAATCCCAGCCTAGTGCATCTATTCCATCACTGTGCAGAAATTATTTGGTGTTCTGATACAGGAAGATGTGAGAAACCCTATTCATCTCCTTATGTCACATATCTTGGAGATTTATCTAAGAGTCTATGACCCTTTGGCCTTACTAATAATGAGTATCACATTATTGCAGTAATTCGCATACCCAGAACAGAGTACAGTAGGAGAAATGTATTTTTCCTTTCTGGAAGTAATTTGCTTAAGTCAGAACCAGTGTTGAGATATAATCAGAATAGAGCATGAGATATCTATTCTCAGGAGGTAATAGGCTAATTATGCATTCCAAAGGTGAACTACCATTATCAGATCATTATCCAGCTATTTGTGAGCGCTGTTGATGGGTTGGTGCTGTGAGAGCAGAAAGGGTTAATTGAAGTTCAGATCCCGCAGATAGACTGAGGCTGTAAGTGAGCCAGGCAGCCGGTCTGGGTTAAGCAGCAGTTCCTGACATACATTTAATGCTGTTGGAAATGCGATTCCAATCAGGTAATATGAAAAAAAAAAAAGTCTCTGCTCTGCCAGAGATGCATAGCGGACAAGTCTCCCCCTATATATTCTAAAGTTACCCAATGTAACCCTTTAAATGTATAACGCATGTGCTTTGCTTTCCTGTAATGCAGACATTTTGCTACCACTAAATGGAAAGAGACCGCTTATCTGTGGTAGCTTATTGCAGGTGATTACTGACATCAGTGCAAATTTCACCCATTTGCCCATCAAGGAAAGCCAAAGTATGGGAGGGAATATTAAATGAGCATATGTTTGTGTGTGTGTTTATATTTATAGATAGATATGAGTATATATATGTAATTATTTGTATATGTATATGACATAAGTGTCATAGCTGTGCTTTTCCATCGTTATGGCACTTATGTCTACTGTCCTGATGAAGGGGTGTCAACCCCAAAACTGTTGACCCATCTTTGCTGACTTTGCTTTTGCCTTCACTATGATTTGAATACACTTTTTTACTACGAGTGAGTGCCGCCTCCTGTCCTCTTTTCATCAAGGGAACACCTCTCCTATATCAACATATAAGGAAGGCACCTCCAGTATTACAAAACGTTTATATATATATACTGTATATATATATATATATATATATATATATATATATATATATATATATATATATATATATATACACATATATATGTGTGTGTGTATCTAGTGTCTGTGAGTCTCTGAAACACTGCCATCTGCTGGCAGGGAGTGAAACTACATCTCTTTCCCACACATGCACAAACACAGAAGGTAGCAGACTAGCTTTTGAAGCTTTTGCTTCGAGCGTGCTTACTAGTATATACAGTATATATAACAGGCGTGGCCTACGTCGCTCCTGTTCCTGCTCCCCAGACTTGTTCTCTGACTGTGGCTTCTTGTCCCCCGTCCAGCAAACCAGCGTGGCGGTGCACAGTAAGAGGTCCGGCGGGTCCATTGATGGTTCATGTGAGCAGATTTGCCTGAGTTTGTTTGATATAAACCGTGTGGTCTCCAGCCCACAGAGTGCATAATCTTGATACAAAGCTTTATTGATATGTACTGTGGACAGAGGCGTAGGGAGGGCGGAGCCACCGATTGATAGACTGGCGCCGCTGGGCCGCCCCCCCTCCGCAAATGATCCCTGCTCAACAAGATAACACAGTACTATGCGGGCAGCAGGCAGCGTGCGCCGGCGTCTGCACTGCTGTCTGGCGCCTGCCTCCTACCCTGCTCGCCCGCCCGTCCCTGCCGCCAAGCATCTGCCGCGGCTGACACACAAATTCCTTTTAATTGCTGCTGCTGCTCGGTCCGGCTTCTGGGCAGCGCAGCGCAGTAGCACTCCAGACTCCTCCCAGACTGGGTCACATGCCTCTGTGACTCACTCCCTCCTTCCTCCCTGGCTACAGCAGCGTCATCAGCCTTCCCAAGCGCTGGCTGTAGCCTGGAGAAGGTCTGCTGACTGCTGCTGCCGGTATCTCTTCATTCAAGGTGGAGTTTCTTTTTTTAACAGCCAATAGTATTGTTATTAAACATAGATTTACACATGGGGTTTGGGGGATTCGTGGGGCCCGGGGGAGGGGGGGGGGTCTGAGAGTTAATCTCTCTGGTTAATGCTGCTGCCCTGGCCTGCTGTGCTGTATATACAGTATATCTTTATATATGTATAAGCATCTTATATAACGCTGCAGATTCCGTTACAGTGTCTTATATAGCACAGCAGATTCCGTTACAGTGTCTCATATAGCGCAGCAGATTCCGTTACAGTGTCTTATATAGTGCAACAGATTCAGTTACAGTGTCTTATATAGCGCAGCAGATTCCGTTACAGCGTCTTATATAGCGCAGCAGATTCCTTTACAGTGTCTTATATAGCGCAGCAGATTCCGTTAAAGCGTCTTATATAGCGCAGCAGATTCCGTTACAGTGTCTTATGTAGCGCAGCAGATTCCGTTACAGTGTCTTATACTGTATAGCGCAGCAGATTCCATTACAGCGTCTTATATAGCGCAGCAGATTCCGTTACAGCGTCTTATATAGCGCAGCAGATTCCGTTACAGTGTCTTATATAGCGCATCAGATTCCGTTACAGCGTCTTATATAGCGCAGCAGATTCCGTTAAAGTGTCTTATATATCGCAGCAGATTCCGTTACAGCGTCTTATATAACGCAGTAGCTTCCGTTACAGCGTCTTATGTAGCGCAGCAGATTCCGTTACAGTGTCTTATACTGTATAGCGCAGCAGATTCCGTTACAGCGTCTTATATCGCGCAGCAGATTCCGTTACAGCGTCTTATATAGCGCAGCAGATTCCGTTAAAGTGTCTTATATATCGCAGCAGATTCCGTTACAGCGTCTTATATAATGCAGTAGCTTCCGTTACAGCGTCTTATATAGCTCAGCAGATTCCGTTACAGCGTCTTATATAGTGCAGCAGATTCCGTTAGTGTCTTATATAGTGCAGCAGATTCCGTTAGTGTCTTATATAGCGCAGCAGAATCCGTTAGTGTCTTATATAGCGCAGCAGATTCCGTTAGTGTCTTATATAGTGCAGCAGATTCCGTTACAGTGTCTTATATATAGCGCAGCAGATTCCGTTACAGCGTCTTATATAGCGCAGCAGATTCCGTTACAGCGTCTTCTATAGCTCAGCAGGTTCCGTTACAGTGTCTTATATAGTGCAGCAGATTCCATTAGTGTCTTATATAGTGCAGCAGATTCCGTTAGTGTCTTATATAGCGCAGCAGAATCCGTTAGTGTCTTATATAGCGCAGCAGATTCCGTTAGTGTCTTATATAGTGCAGCAGATTCTGTTACAGTGTCTTATATATTGCAAATGTAACATGCCAACACATGTTAACCACGCCCCCAATTCATTACCAGGGGGGGGGGGGGTGCGAAATATGCCCTTGCTCCGGGCGCCATGGCACCTAGCTACACCGCTGACTGTGGATATTTTAGCTTAATCCATTAAAACTCCTTTTAATGCACCATGAAGCGCTGTTTTTCCTCCACTTTCCAATAGATTTCTACCTATGTGGCTCCTACTGCTGTAATGAAAACGGACTCTTAGAAAATGGCTGCCCCCATACTGCAGCCAGTAAACTGTCTGCAGTATGGGGGCAGCCATTTTCTAAGAGTCCGTTTTCATTATAGCAGCAGGAGCCAGCGCCGGGAGATACGGGACCGTGACAGGCAGATGCGGCCGGACAGCAGCGGGTAAGTGGTAGCTATAGCCCCGCAGACCCCCGGCGCCCACAGGTTCTCTGCGCCTCCCCGCCACCGTGGGGGGCTGCGGAGCTATAGCTACGCCACTGATCAAACAGATATGAATTGGTCACCCCACCTATTTAACCAATGTTTAAATATTTAGCCAAAGATGTCTGGAAGTTTCATGGGAATAGTGGACAACAACTAGAACTATTCAGTTAATCATTTATTAATTAATTAATTTATTACCAATTATTTTTATAGCGCTCACATATTCTACAGCACTTTATAGAGAATATTTGAACATTCACATCAGTCCCTGCCCCAGTGGAGCTTACAATCTATACATATCTGCAGATATATGCAACCAAGATCTCTGTATTATCTGATTATTATGTAGATATTTCTCACTCAGTGTGCAATTGGGATATAAAATGTTTTTTTCCTAGCCAGAATTACCCCTCCCTTTTGGCACCTGAGTGACACACCTCTGATTGAGCAGCTTCTATATTCCCTACCACATGTACACATATTCATTCTAGGGTAATATTGTTGGGAGACAATTAACCTACCAGTATATTTTGGGATTGTGGGAGGAAACCGGAGTACCCAGAGGTAACCAGCGCAAGCACAGGGAGAATATACAAACTCTGCACAGTTAGGGCCATGGTGGGAATCAAACTCATGACCTCAGCGCTGTGAGGCAGTAATGCTAACTATTATGCCCAGTCCGTGCTGCCCCAGTTAGTTTGCTAGTCATTTTTCATGCTTAACCGATGAGCATAACATATCCATGCTTGCACATTTTTTTTTAACCACAGATTTAATCACTCCATGAGTATCTTCTATTTTGTTTATCCTCAATTTTCACATGTCTATGTATTTACCTGTTATAACGTGCCAAAGAGTTTTGGCCAATGCTGCACATAGCTGTGAAAGAAAGTCAATAACTCAGAGTTCTGCCTGGAATATCATGTATTCATGGATCAAAATCACAATAAATCCACAAAACATTTGAGCAAATTATTTTATAAAAATAGAACTATTCGGCAAATCACTTCAATAATTTAGCAAAATAGAATAGAAATTCTCTGTTCTTTGGAACTGATCCATCTGGCCACTTCTGTTGTATTTATTATAGATGTTATATCAGTAGTAAAAATATGCAGCTGAAAGCTGTGTAAGCCTAATCAAGGCAATAAACAGGAGAGCTCCAGGAACCATGGAAGTTAAATGACGCACCACCTTCTCCTCCCTCCTCTGCCTTCCAGAGTACAGGACGTGAGCTGGGAGATGCTGGCGTGGGGAACCAGCAATGCAGACTCTCTCTTTCTGCATAGATTCTGCAGACATAGACCCTCCTTCCCTCAAAAACTGAAAAAAGTGTGAATCACCACCAGGAGATAAAGGCGCTAGAGAGATGGGGTGGTTTGTTGTTAGGCAGCTCACACGTAGGGGGGTTCAATCCCCTGAGGTGGATACAGGAAAAAACAAACAGAATGTTTGTGTAGAGCGCCAAGGTGTAATTAAAACACTAAATCATTTTTAAGTAAGTAAATTTGATCAATTGGGTATCACAAAGTAAAAAGACATTTAATTATCTCAACAAATTAAAAACACATTCAATACAATGCACGTTAATTTTACACCTAAAAGACTGATAATTGTGCTTTGGTAAAATAAGGCATACAGTAAACCACTTGTCAATAAATATGAAAATAGATGTAGGATACTTAAGTGAGTCCCGCTTGTTCCAAGGTAATGCTACTTGATGGTTTGGTTTTTTTTTGAAGTCCCAATATGGAATGGGGCAAGGTGGGGTGCAGGAGGGTGGAAGTCCGGTTTGACTTGTACTTGTGGGGATCCAGTTGGTCCTGCTGGAGGCCTTGGTCTCTTATTCCACTGGTGGGCAAGATGTAAATACCTCACTGCAGGGATGATAAGGCTCCAGAAGTTAGCAGGTAAGAGTTCCCAATTTGTACATCCAGGTTGGGGGTACCAGCGTGGAATTGCTGGGTCCGTATATATAGGCTGGTAGCTGGTTCAAGGGGTGATGGTGGGTATCCAAATGGTGGTCAAAAGGCAGACAAGGGTTAATCTTACGCGTTTCATTGCGCTCTGAGAAAGTTGCCAGAGCGCAACGAAACGCATCAGGTTAACCCTTGTCTGCCTTTTGACCACCTTTTGGATACCCACCATCACCCCTTGAACCAGCTACCAGCCTATATATACGGACCCAGCAATTCCACGCTGGCACCCCCAACCTATATGTACAAATTGGGAACTCTTACCTGCTAACTTCTGGAGCCTTATCATCCCTGCAGTGAGGTATTTACATCTTGCCCACCAGTGGAATCAGAGACCAAGGCCTCCAGCAGGACCAACTGGATCCCCACAAGTACAAGTCAAACCGGACTTCCACCCTCCTTTACCCCACCTTGCCCCATTCCATATTGGGACTTCAAAAAAAAAAAAACCCATCAAGTAGCATTACCTTGGAACAAGCGGGACTCACTTAAGTATCCTACATCTATTTTCATATTTATTGACAAGTGGTTTACTGTATGCCTTATTTTACCAAAGCTAATTATCAGTCTTTTAGGTGTAAAATTAACGTGCATTGTATTGAATGTGTTTTTAATTTGTTGTGATAATTAAATGTCTTTTTACTTTGTGATACCCAATTGATCAAATTTACTTATTTCAAAATTATTTAGTATTTTAATTACACCTTGGCGCTCTACACAAACTTTCTGTTTGTTTTTTCCTTCCAAAACTGTCTGCCACCTTACAGGAGACAGATGCTAGAGGTCCAACTGGACCTCTAGCATCTGTCAGGGGAGCGCAGCACTACAGTGGGCCTTATGTGTGTAAGCGGCACTACAGGGGCATCATGTGTTTAAGCGGGACTAGTGGAGACATTACGTCTGGAAGTGTACTACAGGGGCATTATGTCTTTAATCAGCACTACAGTGAGCATTATGTGTTTAAGCAGCACTAGTGTGAACATTATGTGTGTAAGCAGCAATAGTTGGGGCATTATGTGTGTGTCAACACAAGGGGCATTATGTGTATAAGCAGCACTACAGGGGCAATATATATGTAAGTGGCACAACTGTAAGCAGCACTAGTAGAGCATGTGTGTACGCGGCATAACAGGGGGCATTATGTTTTAAGTGGCACTAGTGGGGACATTATATGTGTAAGTGGCACTACAGGGCTTATGTAGTAAGCGGAACTATGGGGGGGGCATTATTTGTTTAAGCAGCACTACAGGGGGCATTCTGTGTGTAAGTGGCACTACAGGAGGCATTATGTGTGTAAGCAGCACTAGTGGGGGCATTATATGTGCAAACAGTACTAGTGGGGGCATTTAATCTGCAAGTGGCTCTAGTTTGGGCATTATGTGGTAAGTGGCACTACAGGGGGCATTATGTGTGCAAGAAACACTACAGGGGGAGTTATTTGTGTACAGTAAGTATGTGACTTTAGTGGGGGCAATATGTAAGTTGCACTACACTACAGGGGTCATTATGTGGCACTAAAATGTCATGGGGGGGGGGCGCAAAATGTAAAATGATGCCACTGCATGTATAGCATTATCCAAAAGTGTCAGAATGCTGGCACCTCCAGGAGAAGATGCAGAAAGCTGCATTTTTTGGCATGAAAACCCTGTCAATGAGCCATTAGAGGCCTTGCTGTGGGGCATAATGTGTAAGGGGCATTTTTGTGTGGGGGGGGGGGGGGCACATAAAATTGTGTCAGCAGTATAATTGTTTATTGACATAATATATAATATATAATACATTACAGTATGTGGCATAAAGTGAAATAAGCATTACGGTGTGTGGCATAATGTGTAAAGGGCATTATGGTGTGTGTCATAATGTGGTGCAATGCATAATGTGTAAGTGGCATTGCTATAAAAAGGGAAAATTACATACCCTTACTCTAAACACTATGTCACCGAGCTACACCTCTGTGCCAGATATAATAAGTGGCTAGTTATGTAGCTGATGAGTGGGCTATTTGTTAGCCATTAAATGGTTTATACTGACAGGTTAGCCTATTGCAGGGTAGCAAGTGAGGGTCGGAGTTTATAAAAGGGAGTCATGTTTCAGTCATATACTCTTTTGTTCCCTATTGTGTTTCATGGTATTGTAAATCAATTCAGACAAAGGCTCAGCTTTGAGGGAAAGCATTGCTTCCCTACAGCCAATAGGGTCACAAGTGGTAATTGCGAGGCACCTTCATTTTCTCATGGTGAGCTTTTTCTGCCAAAAGGGTGACAAGAGCTTCTTCATTAAGTCTGGGTCCTGTAGTGCTATGCTAATGTACAGTAAGTCTTTGCTAGAATTTAGTTGTGCAATGTTTTTGTAGGCCCCCATTATTGAGATTGCATCATATTAATAAAAGTTCTGACCTTATGTAAACCCTAATACTTGAGTCTCCTGTCAATATTTCTAGTTTATTAGTTATTGGTGTATTATACTTATTGATAACAAATCCTGAAGTTCGCAGCCTACAGCCAGATTATGAAAGAAATACAATAGACTGCACTAATATTGAATGAATGGTAATTAAGGAATGCCAGTAACCTAAAATTTAAACATGGTTTAATGTAGATATAGACATATATAGCAGCTCAGGTTAAAATCAAGGTATTACATATATTGTGCACATAAAAAACTAAAAATAGGTAGATTTCAATGAAAAAATAGGGGGGATTTGATACTTCCTAAAGTGACTAAAAATTGTGTCCATACGGTACCGTATATTAGGCAAAGAGTCCAGCTGGATGGAGGGCAAAGAATGATGAGCCCGCTTGGATCCGTTCCTATTTTGCCTCAAATGTGAGGGACCTGGATGGCTGGGGGAGGGATTAGCAGCTTGATGTTAAGGAGTGAATAGAACTCCTGCTGTTCCTCGGATGCCAGGGAAATAACCTGGTTGTAGATAATATCCCCAAATCGGTGCCAAAACAAGGTCTGGAGGCTGGTCCGGTCTCTCGGGTGATGAAAACTGTTAGGGTCTTGTAGTGGAGGTCAGTCACTTAGGTAGGTTCACCAACGCATTTCGCTCTATAGTAGAGCTTTTTCAAGCAGATCTTAGCGATCTGCTTTTTTGAGTGTCCAGGTTTCACATGCCTAGGATAGGTAAGATGATTGCATTGACCAGTCGTGTTTTTGTTGCAATGCTTGGTACTCTTTACCTAGATGGGCGCCCGCGATTGAAATCGCGGGCGTCGGGGGTAAAAATCGCGGTCATCGCGGGCATCGCGGGTAAATCGCGGGTACATCAAAATCTGCTACCCGCGATGACCGCGATTTTCCCATAGGGAACAATGTTAAAAAGGCTGATTGAGCGCGATTTTCATGTAAAATGCCTCAATGCCCGCGATTTGGCCATAGGAATCAATGTTAAATGGGCCACAGAGCCCAAATAGGCACAATTAACCCTTAAAATGTCCCCCCAAATTTTTACCGCCACCCCACAATCCACGCCAACCCGAAGCGTGGCGAGCGCAGCGAGCCCGCGAGGGGCGGCGGTACGCGTCCTCCGACCTTTTCATGCCCTACTATCCACTAGGGCGTGGAGTGAGAATAGAATAGTGTGGCGAGCGCAGCGAGCCACCGAGCCCGAAGCGTGGCGAGGGGACGCGGATACCTTCACAGGTAAACGCGTCCCCTCTCCCCTCGCGGGCTTCACAGGTGTCCGCGTCGCCACGGACACCTGTGAAGCCCGCGAGGGGACGCGTATAACTGTGAAGGTATCCGCGTCCCCTCGCGGGGCTCGCTGCACTCGCCACGCTTCGGGCTTGGTGGCTTGCTGCGCTCGCCACACTATTCTATTCTCACTCCACGCCCTAGTGGATAGTAGGGCATGAAAAGGTCGGAGGACGCGTACCGCCGCCCCTCGCGGGCTCGCTGCGCTCGCCACGCTTCGGGTTGGCGTGGATCGTGGGGTGGCGTTAAAAATTTGGGGGGACATTTAAGGGTTAATTGTGCTTATTTGGGCTCTGTGGCCCATTTAACATTGATTCCTATGGCCAAATCGGGTCCATTGAGGCATTGAACAGTAAAATCGTGTCCATCGGGCCTTTTAACATTGATTCCTATGGCAAATCGGGAGCATCGCGTCGCGGGCATCGCGGGTACATTTATGGCCGGCCGCGACGCGACCGACGCGATTTCCATGTTTAACATGGGTTTCAATGGGAAATCGCGGGCATCGCGTCGGTCGCGTCGCGGCCAGACATAAATGTACCCGCGATCACCACGACGGGCGCCCATCTAGGTAAAGAGTACCCAATGCTTATGTCGTTGCTCTTCCATATCTTTTTCAATCCTTGTGTAGCACCATGGCCAAGTGCAATTCGGCGTTTGATTTTAGGACCCCATTCACCCGTACGGTCGATCTTGGAACCAAGGAAGATAAAATCTTGCACCAATTTGACTTCTTTATTATCGACTGATATGCTTGCACCATTGTTTGCAGTGCTCAATGCTTTGTGCTTTGACTCTTCTGACCAGATAATCCAGATCTTTTCACTCTCGGCGAGCATTGTCTCATGATCATTTCGACGTAGAGTTTGCACAGTGACAGGATGCATCCCTGCAAAACGCCTTTCCCAAACTCAAACCAATCTGTATATCCATATGCTGTCCTAACAGCTGTCCTAAAAGCCCATTTGCTTTAAAAAATTTCATAATTTTTCATGATCTACACAATTGAATGCTTTGCTGTAGTCGATGAAACAGAGGTACACATCCTTTTGGTACCTGTGTGTCTTCTCCATGATCCACCTCAACGTTGCATTTTGATCCTCTTGTTCCTTCTCCCTTGTGAAAACCTTATCTGGGAGTTGCATATCTGGGAGTGTCTGGTTCCTGCTCAGTCTGGCCGCCCTGGTTAGCCACTCGGCCTGCTCCATTGCCTGCATATAGGCTCTTTGTGTATTCTTGCCACCTGCACTTGATATGTTCTTCATTCAATAATAGTTTGCCATTTTGATGTTCGCTGCCTTGAATTCTATTACGCAGAATTTGAAAAAATCTCAATAGACATGCATTTTGGAACCCTTCCTGTCAGAACTGTAAAAGGCATATTTTGGCATGAGTCTTACTGATGTCTTGGATTATGACAGACTAAAAAGTGAAATCTTAACTATCCTAGAGAAATGTTTTCAGCGCTAGGGCATGCTGGTGTGTAGTGTAAAACACAGCAGCCACCACAATGGTGAAGTGCCCACCTCCAAAGCTTTAATAAGAATAGAAAAAGTACATGGGGCGCTTACTTATACAACCGATCACAGTAATAAGAAAAAACTAACTTATTGCTCTCACAGATCACAGAATAAGTAATAAATAAAAAATAAAAATAATAATAAAATTAAAAGAAGTAAACTAAAAAATATGGTACTTGAGTAGTTTCACAGCGCTAGTATGGCGCTGTGCATCTGAGTCCCCTTGCAAGGCTCGCTTCGCTCGCCCACGCTGTGGGCTCGGTGGCTACGCTCGCCACGCTATTTAAAATCAACTCCATGCCTACATGGATAGTGGGGGTATGAACTATCCATGTTGGCATGGAGTTAAGTTACTTTTTTTACCATAGTTTGTGGCGAGCGTAGAACCCGGAAGTAGCCATGCTGGCACCGTGAAACGACACAAGTACCAAAAATATAAATGAATAAAAATAAAAAAAAGAACACAATATATGCTGAATGCAAAGTTACATATAAAGTGAGCAATTTGCATTAAAAGTTCAATTGTGAGTAATAGCAAGCTTGCTGGTGTTATATAAGTTGTGCACTTGATATATAATACCACTTTCACATCGCCGACACGTTTTAAAAACCGGTATTTAAAACGGTAATTAAAACGGGTCAGAGCCTTAACATTGCAGCAGATTACCGTTTTAAATACCGGTTTATACCCCTTTCACATCGCACTTTTAAAACGGTAAATTGCCGTTTTTTTTTTCCCTTTTTAAAACGTTTAAGCCTGCACTGTGAATGCATAGCATTGTACACATTCACATTGCACAAAAAACGGCAAGGAACCGTGTAGGACTCTGCTTTTTACACGGTTCGAAATGCCAGTTAACTTTAAACGGTAAATCGGCTGTGGTGCATTCACAGTGCAGGCTAAAACGTTTTAAAAAGGAAAAAAAACGGCAATTTACCGTTTTAAAAGTGCGATGTGAAAGGGGTATAAATGACCTCAGATCCACAATCAGAATTATATAAATACAATATTCCATGTTTTGTATGATAGCAACCAAAAGTTGGAAAGGCAGCGAGTAATCAGAGGTGTATCAATGGTTTATCACAGCGGGGCTATCCACTGAATAATGGATTAAAAAAAGTGGGTAATATTACCTCCAGGTGGGTAGTCAAGTGTCACCATTCTTATCCATGCACTAATGTCCTCAGGCAAACTGAAGCTCCCGTAAGGACTGGATTAAGGGGGGGGGGGTCATGTATTCACCCCCTCCCGACAATTTTTTTAGCTAAAGGTTTTGTGCATGGGAGTGGGGTAGTGCTACAGCTTCACCTATCTGCCAATGTGACAATGATTAATGGTGCTGAGCATCGGGAGCCAAGGCACACTGACTGCACAAGTGTGCATGGCATTACTGAGAGTTGACTAAAGCTGGGTACACATATGTACAATCGTCGGGCCGTTCTTCCGATCTGCGGACGAACGGCCGTTCGATTGTATATATGTGTACGCTGTCCCGATCCCTTCGTTGCGATCGATAAACGGCCAAAAACGCTCTTGGCCGTCCACGGTCGGTCGGTCGCAGGTTCTTTGCTGCTTAATATTCTTCCGACAGGACGGCTCCATATTGAAAGAAAAGTGACATGTGTACGCACGTTCGATCGATATGCAGCCCGTTCCTGCGATCATTCCTCCCAAAAGCAGCACGCCCATGTGGGTGTTGACTAGCTGCGTCATCCCTCCATCAGCGCAGCATGTAAACAACAGGAAGTCTTCTCCCCCGTACTTTCCGCGCCATGCGGTTAAAGAATATTCGTTGTGTGTGCATTCCTTTTGAAATAAATAATCGTTGTGTGTGCATTCCTGACAGATATAGTTATAGAAGATAGATAGATAGATAGATAGATAGATAGATAGATAGATATGTGATGTTCATTGTTCTGCATAAACACTTAACATTTATTAAGAAATACTGACAAAAAATACTGTGAACACTTTGTTTATTTGGGTGGTCGGACCTGAACAGAGTATCACATACAGGTGCTTGCGTTAAGGTGTAGCAGGAACGCCCACCCACCCAAAAAACATAAAAACACATTTGAACATGGTGGTGTATGTAGTGGAAAGCGGTCCCACGGCAGCAACGCATCACATGGGAACATCCCGGCCTGCTCACATGTGATGCGTTGCTGCCGTGGGACTGCTTGCCATGACATAAGTGCCACGTGTGAAGGTTTAGCAGGAAAGCCCACCCACCCAAAAAACATAAAAACACATTTGAACATGGTGGTGTATGTAGTGGAAAGCGGTCCCACGGCAGCAACGCATCACATGGGAACATCCCGGCCTGCTCACATGTGATGCGTTGCTGCCGTGGGACTGCTTGCCATGACATAAGTGCCACGTGTGAAGGTTTAGCAGGAAAGCCCACCCACCCAAAAAACATAAAAACACATTTGAACATGGTGGTGTATGTAGTGGAAAGCGGTCCCACGGCAGCAACGCATCACATGGGAACATCCCGGCCTGCTCACATGTGATGCGTTGCTGCCGTGGGACTGCTTGCCATGACATAAGTGCCACGTGTGAAGGTTTAGCAGGAAAGCCCACCCATCCAAAAAACATGCAGTATATCAGCTGTGGTACCTGCCAAAATCTAAATGTGCAAATGGACATATTTTCTCTATACAGGTGCTTGCGTTAAGGTGTAGCAGGAACGCCCACCCACCCAAAAAACATAAAAACACATTTGAACATGGTGGTGTATGTAGTGGAAAGCGGTCCCACGGCAGCAACGCATCACATGGGAACATCCCGGCCTGCTCACATGGGATGCGTTGCTGCCGTGAGACTGCTTGCCATGACATAAGTGCCACGTGTGAAGGTGTAGCAGGAAAGCCCACCCACCCAAAAAACATAAAAACACATTTGAACATGGTGGTGTATGTAGTGGAAAGCGGTCCCACGGCAGCAACGCATCACATGGGAACATCCCGGCCTGCTCACATGGGATGCGTTGCTGCCGTGAGACTGCTTGCCACGACATGCACCATGCTTCTGGCCTCCAAATAAACAAGAAGGAGAAAAAAAGTTAAATAAAGTACACAAACTATTTTTTGACTTTACAATGCAAACCGTTGTAAATTTTCTCATATAAAGAGTGTACTACTGCTACGCCTTTTTGGATTTTTGAAATTTTTTGGGCTACGGTATGGACTTTTCCGCTTAGTTCTTGTAGACATTTATGGACTTGTGTCATGTTTTCTTGCATTGTGCTTTCGTCGCTGGACGTCAGGGGCGGATTGGGAATTAAAACCAGCCCGGGAAAAATCTTGAAGCAGCCCTAAGAGGGGGGGGGGGGGAGTGTTGTTGCGCGCCGGAGGCGCGCCTGAATTTTTAGGGGGTGTGGCCTATCAATATGGGGGTGTGGCCTATTCCAACAAGGCCATGCCCAATTTTTGCCGCTGTGAGGGCATGGCTAGTGGCTCTCTTAGCTGCTGGCTATGTCCCCAGCCCCTCAGGCTGCAGAATAGGCGCATGCGTACAGCGTTTATTCTACAGCCTGTGGGGCTGGGGAGATAGAGATGGGGGGGGGGGGGTGACAGGGGGTCTCCCAACACAGTAGAGTGGCAGGGTGGAAGAGGATGCAGGGAGGGAGGGGGGGATGGAGGGTGCCGTAGAATGCTGGGAGGGGAGATGCAGAGTGGCTGAGAACGAAGGGAGTGAGGACTTACACAGGGTGGCACAGGACGCAGAGTGTGAGGGGGCATGGTGGCACAGGATGCAGGGTAGGAGGGGGATGCAGAGTGGCAGGGGATGCAGGGAGGGGAGTCACAAAGTGGTGGAGGAGACAGTGATGCCCATTATAGATATGCCATACACCGTGATGCCCATTATACATATGCCACACATCCTGATGCCATTATACATATGCCGCACACCGTGATGCCCATTATACATATGCCGCACACCCTGATGCCCATTATAGATATGCCGCACACCCTGATGCCATTATACATATGCCGCACACCCTGATGCCATTATACATATGCCGCACACCGTGATGCCCATTATACATATGCCGCACACCGTGATGCCCATTATACATATGCCGCACACCGTGATGCCCATTATACATATGCCTCACACCGTGATGCCCATTATACATATGCCTCACACCGTGATGCCCATTATACATATGCCGCACACCCTGATGCCATTATACATATGCCGCACACCGTGATGCCCATTATACATATGCCACACACCATGATGCCATTATACATATGCCTCACACCGTGATGCCCATTATACATATGCCACACACCGTGATGCCCATTATACATATGCCACACACCGTGATGCCCATTACACATATGCCTCACACCGTGATGCCCATTATACATATGCCGCACACCCTGATGCCATTATACATATGCCGCACACCGTGATGCCCATTATACTTGTTCCGCACACCGTGATGCCCATTATACATATGCCACACACCGTGATACTCCATTATACATATGCCACACACCGTGATGCCATTATACATATGCCGCACACCCTGATGCCATTATACATATGCCGCACACCCTGATGCCATTATACATATGTCGCACACCGTGATGCCCATTATACATATGCCGCACACCCTGATGCCATTATACATATGCCGCACACCGTGATGCCCATTATACTTGTGCCGCACACCGTGATGCCCATTATACATATGCCACACACACATGATGCCCATTATACATATGCCTCACACCGTGATGTCCATTATACATATGCCACACACCGTGATACTCCATTATACATATGCCACACGCCGTGATGCCCATTATACATATGCCGCACACCCTGATGCCCATTATACATATGCCCACACCGTGATGTCCATTATACATATGCCCCACACCGTGATGTCCATTATACATATGCCTCACAGTATGAACCTCTCTCTCACACTTTAGTTACCTTAAAATCAAGCTGGCTGGCACTTCATCTACTTCTTCCTTTCATTAGATGTGTGCTCCCGTGTAGCTCCGCCCCCTTCAACTCGTGTAGCCCCGCCCCTCAACTCCGTGTTGCTCCGCCCCCTTTCCAGTCCCTGCTGTCATGACTGATGACACATGAAAGTGGGTTGGAAGCCAGGGAGAGAGCTCTGTGCTGCCGGCGCTGCTGCCTCTAATGTAGTGTGACAGTGTACTGGCAGCCGGCAGCTACAGAGTCTGAGGACAGAAGCGGCCGGGGATGTACAGCAGGGAGAGAGCCTCCCTGCGCAACCATCCTCACAGTGAGTGCTTGCCACACACAGAACCGCGGGAGCAGCTGCGTGCGGTCGCACATGCGCACCAGCACTCCCGCGGCCATTTTTATTTCTGTAATAGCCGAGGCTGCCCGCAGCCATATTTGTTTGGGGCACAGTGCTGCGGCCACGGACGCCCGTTAACCGCAGAGATGGCGGTCTGCGGCCCCGCCAATGGGGTGAGCGGCCTTTTAGTGACTATTAGGGGCCGGCCCACCGGGAAATGGCCCGGTTTCCCGGTGGTCCAATCCGCCCCTGCTGGACGTGTCAGGTGATGGTGTGTTCTTCTCCCCCTCTGCACTGACATCTGAAATCTCGATGATATCTATAATAAGTACAGATAAAGAAAGGTTTACCTTTCCACAAATGATACGTCACTATCCCATAAAGATGATTTGCAGTATACACTCACCATCTACACTGCTGGTGATCGCAATCACTTGGTGGCCCTCTGCGGTCCCTTCCATCGGCTGCGCAGCCTGGATATCATCTATAGTGACAAGGTAAAGTGACATATTACTACCCCTTGTTGTGTGTATAAAACATGTGTTGTTCTGTTGGTGTGCTGGTACAAAACCTTACCTGTTGTACTCTCCTTCTTTATTTTTAGGTTGGAGGCCCTGTCTCTGCCTTCCTCATGTCTTCTCCTGGGATGGATTTCCTCTGAGTAAAAACAAGCAACATGTCAGCAAAACACACAAAATGTAATGGATCATGACAGTATATTAATAAAGCTACCTAGGGCATTGGACTCACTTCTTTTAATAATTCCACGAATTTTCTTGAGCTTGGCCTGCTCCTTGTGCTTCAGGTCCGACCACCGTTTTTGGAGCTGGTATTTGGACCTTCTTTTCCCAAACTTCTCCTTTATCTCCTTGCATACACGCTGCATAATAATTTCTTTTCTATAATTTGTCTTGGGGTATGTTTTTCTCGAACAATCGTAGTCCCTTCTATCCAGCATTTTGACCATCAGTTCCACCTCTGCAGATGACATGGCGGATGCGCGCGTCACTTTTTTCTCCTTGTTGTCAGCGATTTCTTTATCTGTTGTTATCAGTGCTGAATTGGAAAACAAAGGTTCTGTAGGTTCTGTACTGGCCTCCCCCATATGCGGTGGCGCCAGACCCTCCGACATGGCTCCTCGATGTCCCGTGTCTGTGTGACGCGAAGCACGTGAGTGGGGCGGAGATTCGTGTGCTCATCCAATCACTGTGTTTCAAGCCACGTTCAGCACGAAAGAATATTCCGTCGTTGCTGTTGGATTGATCGGAGCAGCGCAGCGAATTTTCCGGACTGTATCGACAATTATTTCGGTGAGTATTAAAACAAAATGTGTAGTTTTCTATGACAGGGACTTCAATCTGTGGGCCATGGGTATGCTGGGGCTTGTAGTGACCGTGTATCCTATGTCCCACAGAGTTTCAACTCCTGTACTATAGCTACAGTATATCTAGTGGCCCACAGACTGAACACCTGTACATTAAATGGTTTATGGTGTGCTTTGTGTATCAAGAAAATAATATGCCTTTTTATTTTATTTTTTGGAACAGAAATTCAACCATGGCAGAAAAAAATGTCGAGTTCATGAAGGATTTCATTGAGGCCTACAGGGATCAAAATTGTCTCTGGAACACAAAATCCAGAGACCATTCCAATCGGCAGAAGAGGCTATCTGCTCTGGAGGAGCTGGTGAGGGTGAGCCAGACATACTACCCCACAGCAAATGTAGAGTGGGTCCGGACTCGGATTGCCAATATGAGGACCGTCTTTAAAAAAGAACTGAATAAGGTTGAGTCCTCAAAGCGGTCTGGGGCAGGGGCAGACCAAGTCTATGTGCCCAGGCTGTGGTACTACGACCTGCTGGCCTTCACGGTGGACCAGGAGCTGCCCAGGGATTCGGTCAGCAACACTTCAAGGAACCAGCCTGCCCCCTCCACCTCCGCGTGCAACCAAGAGGTTTCTGATGACACCATTTGCGGCACAGTAAGTAGACGGATTTTATTTTAAATTTTTTTTTCAAACCAGATAAATATAACAGCAAGTACAGTATAAAAATTGTGAACATGTACAATTAAAAGGGGGGGTATCGCCCCCTGCAACTGACCTCTCTGTTGGGCACAACAGAGAGGTCAGTTGCAGGGGGCGATACCCCCCCCTTTTGGTTATACATCGTCAATTTGACCTTCTCTGTGGCCCTAATTCTGGTTCTTCTCAGTGGTGGAGCTATACTCTTATCCGCCTGAGAACACAGTGATCAATATTCAGACATCGCAAGTGCATTTACCACATTTTTTGTATTTGGAACTTTTGGTTGGCATTGGTAATCCCTGGTATCTACACTGTTGTAGTCTTTCTGGCGCGGATTATTGTAATATTTTTTGTTGTCTAAAATTAACGGAATAATATCATTCTGCCAATCCACAGCGCCAACACCAATAAAATACTGCATGTATTCATCCCTGTTAATTTAGCACGCATAGATGCATTTCTGGTGTTTAAATTAGTATTTGGTATGTCTGGTATCTAAATAATTAGTTTCCAGAGATGCCAGTCATAACGCCTCTTCAACTAGCTCACTTTCATCCATGGCAGCAACATGGTGGTGTATGGGCTGCGTTCTTCTGCGTAGATATAAAAATATATGGAAGTCTTAAAAATCGATAGTGATACATCATTGTCATCTTGTTTTGTTACAGCCATCGCTATTTGCCGAGGATGAATCTTCGGCATCGCTGGAGGTGGCATCACAGCTGCCTTCACCGGCCCTCTGCTCCACCCCCACACCAACCGCCACGACCAGCGCTGAACCGCAAACAAGCGCTCAACCTCCAGCAGAAGCGCCATCAAGAAGAGGGCGCAAAAGGCCGAGGCAGACTCCAGATGCTGCGGACGTGGCAACCACCAAGATCCTGGAGTCTGCCAACAGATTGATGAGCATGGATGAGGATGATGCGGACCGGGTGGGGAGTGTATTAGCTGACAATTTGCGAAAGTTGGACCCGGCTACAAGGGTGGAGGTAGAGCGCATATTTTATGAGACGCTGTACCGGGCCCGTGTGGGGACTCTGTCCCGGCACACACGTCTCACCGATGAGACCCCTCTGCCTAGGGTTGAATTTCAACCCATCAGCCCAGCTCCTATACCCCAACAAGCGGTATTTCACCCGGTGCAATATCCCCAGTATCAACATTTACAGCCACCAACTGGGCAAAGGCAGCACCAACCGGCAACGTTGGCTAATACGCTCCCACCAGGTCCACCTGGTGGCCCCTTCCAGAGTTTATTGGAAAGTCCATCTCCCTCCCAACCACCGATGGATACAGGGGATTATGGGGTGGGACAAGTTTACCACCATATGTAAATATTTTATATAGTTTATTTAAGTGCATTATTGTTTTAAATATTTTTATGTTTAAGTATTTCTTTATTATTTATTTACTTGTTATTTATGTTATATTTTTTATAAGTTTATAAGTTAATAATTTATATAAAAATTAAAAATTCTGTAATCTAGTTGGTGTCCGTGTGAAAATATCATTTACCATGCAGGGTGACTATAGGGCACAGATATACATACGTACAAAGTACCAGGAGAAATTGGCATAGAAATAGGTGTGGTGGAGCAACTACTTGCTAGTACATAAACACCAGTACTGGGTACAGTCTGCACTCCAGGTGCCGTGGCATTGTGCCCTCCAGGAATGCCTGGCACCTGAGTACTACCACTCACTTGCCGTGATTCGGCCTCCACCTCCCCCTCCTTGCTGCAAGAAGACGCAGAGGACAACTTGTGCGGAACTGTGAGTATACAAATTTTATTGGCAAAATATTGATTATTACACACCAAAAAACAATATATTTACAATGACAAAAAGGTACATTTTTAAGCAATCATGTCATTCTGCCACTCCACAGCCCCAACACCATTGAAATAATTCAAGTACTCGTCTCTTGACAACTTTGCTTGCGTTGATGCATTTCTGGTGTTTAAATTAGTTGCCAAAGCTGTCAGACCAATAGGCTCGTCAACAACTTGGCTCTCGTCCACTGTAGCCCCCAGTTGTTGTGTGTGCACCGCTTTTCTGCGCATGTAGTTGTGCAGCACACAACAGGCCAGCACCACTTTGTCAATCTTATCTAGGCGCAGATTGATGGGACTGTGAAAAATTCTGAATTTATTACTCAGAATCCCAAACGCATTTTCAACCACTCGCCTGGCACGTGACAGGCGATAGTTAAAAATGCGTCGTTCCCTGTTCAGTGCCCTTTGTGGGTAGGGTTTAAGGACATTAGGGTGCAATGCAAAGGCCTCATCCGCCACAAAAACAAAGTTCAAACCGTGCTCATTTTCAGTCCGCTCTGGCAGATTCAGTTCATTTTTTTTCAGTTGGTCGTGGAAAAAGGTATTCTCCAGGGCTCCTCCATCTGAAACTCTACCATTTTTCCCAATGTCCACAAATACAAACTCGTATCGGGCATTAGCGATGGCCATTAGAACAATGCTGAAGAACCCCTTATAATTATAATAAAAAGATCCACTCTTTGCAGGGGGCATGATCCTGACGTGTTTGCCATCGATAGCTCCACCACAATTAGGGAAATTCCATAGATCACGGAAATCACGTGCAATATTTTGCCACTCCTCCTTGGTCGATGGAAACTGCAATATAAAAGTATATGCGTATTAATAATCTGTTTGGTTGATTTTAGACCCATCAGCCCCCATTGCAGCCTCAAAGCTATTACCCGCCTTATCAAAATGACCCCCCACCCACTGGTGTAAAAGATTAAATCAACAGGCATTGTAAAGATATACATATAGGGTACAGGTATGTGCACAGCTATACATATGGGGGACATGTATGTAATTTCCATATTTACCTTCATGTATTTGTCCTGAAGAACTTGGACGATGGCATCACAGGTGTCTGGTATTATCAACCCCAGCGCTTGAGATGATATTGCGGTGGTGAATCTCAGGTCGGCAAGGGTCCTGCCTGTTGCCAGGTAACGCAGCGTTGCCACCAGTCTCTGCTCTGCAGAAATGGGCCTCCTGAAATAGGTGTCCTCTCTCTCTATTAAAGGGGTAACCAGTGTCAGCAGCTCCATAAAGGTAGCGTCATCCATACGGAGATAATTCCTGAAATCATCAGGATTGTTCTCCCGTATCTCCTGTAGCAATGGCATGTGGGAGAAGGTGTCTCTCCTCAGAAGCCAGTCTCTGGTCCAGCAGCTCCGATTCTTGGTCCTTTTTCTTTTTTTAATAGCCCGCAATCTAATGGCCATAGCAGCCAAAATGCACGCACGAGCCTTCCTTCTCCTCAAGCTCATGATTAAAAAGGCCCAAATGCACCGATAGACGAACGAACGTACGTATATCCAGTACAGCTAGCAATGATCTGAATAGTCACGGCTCTATTCACTGTACTACACGAACGATTCTTTGTTCCGTGATCACGCCTCGTTTTGGTATGCTCTTTTAAATCCAGCCCATTATGATAATGTTGTGTACATTTTTATCGTGCGAATAGCCAGAACGGGAGAGTGTGTACGGTGGTACAATCTTTTTCTTGCGATTGTTTGGACGGGAGTACATCGGACGTCGCAAGTAAAATTGTACATATGTGTACGCGCAGATCGGTCGTATGTTTCGGACGGCCGAACGTGTATTCGGTCGATCGAACGGTCGCAAGAAAAATTAAATTGTACATATGTGTACCCAGCTTAAGTCCCATGAGAATTTGCACAAGAGGTCAGCGGCTGAGAGGCTTGTGCTGGGCTCTGCTTGGTGGAGCTAATCATTTGCTTCTCAGGCCCATGGAGGACAGCAGCAGTGGACTTGTCATGGGAGGGTTTTTAATCAGAGGGAGCACTGAGCCTGTCAGCGGTCCTACAGAGTTAGGTACAGAGGGACAAACATAGGTTTTTCAGGGGGATTGTATATATATATATATATATATATATATATATATATATATATATATATATATATATATATATATATATATAACCCCCCCCCCCCCCCCTGCAGTTACTCAATGACCAAGTGTTTATACTGCCTTTACCGGCATTCGGGTTCCTTCAAAGACACATTTCGCCATGCACATGGTGGCTTTTTCAATCTGGAGATTTTTCAATCGGCAACAATCATGCCAGGTTTGAGGTCAGGATTCTGGGCATCCAGCACCATCCACAGCTCAACAGAAACTTTTAACTTTGATGCCAATGGTATATTTGTGATGGGGTTTTTAGATTGTGGATGCAGTTCTGATGTTTGATGTACAGTATAGTAGTTGTGTTTGAGTTATGCTTTCAAGGCTAACAAGTTATCATGCAGGAGGGACTTTGAATGAGGTAAAATGGAAGCCAGGTGAAAGAAATTAAGATTTATTGTACCCAAAAAGCTGATATGATGCAAGGATACAAGATGGTAGATGAAATTAGTGTTTGGATTCAGGTTAAAGTCCTAGGTAATAACAATTATGAGATATAAGAAAAACCTGGATATAACAAAAGCACAGAAAAAACAATGTCCCAAGAATCTCGGGACCAGGCAAATATAACAACAGAATGCAGACTGTAACACTGGAATGCAGTTACATGTATGCTGAGGCAGGGCTGGATAGAAGATAACCTAGTAGCAGTCCTCAATAAAACTAACATGATCTGCACAGGAGTGCTTCTGAGCTGGGCCTAAATAGCATGTCCAAGGTGTAGATCACAGCTGATCATGATCTGAAAGGAACCTGCTATTCAGGCCCTTGGCAGAGTGTAACCCCTAGAGGCAGGAAGGAGAACAATGCAAAGAAATCTAATAAAGGTTGAGTACCCCTTATCCAATTATCCGTTATTTAAGCTTAAATTATTCTGAAAACCATAGTCTCCAAAATGTACTTTTTTGGGGGGTAAAACACCTACTGGGTACATCTATAACTGGCACTACTGGGGACATGATATGTAACTGGCACTACTGGGAACATCTGTAACTGGCATTACTGGGGACATCTGTAACTGGCACTACTGGGGACATGATATGTAACTGGCACTACTGGGGACATCTGTAACTGGCACTACTGGGGACATGATATGTAACTGGCACTTCTGGGTACATATGTAACTGGCACTACTGGGGACATGATATGTAACTGGCACTACTGGGGACATCTGTATCGCACTACTGGGGACATGATATGTAACTGCCACTACTGGGGACATGATATGTAACTGCCACTACTGGGGACATCTGTAACTGGCACTACTGGGGAAATGATCTGTAACTGGCACTAAATATGTGCAAGACAATGATTGCTTGGCATTCAAAGTCGTCAGTGACTTAGATAGTACACAAACTTTGTTTCATGTTTTGAAACCTTGTTTCATGCACAAATAAAATATATTTATGTGCATTTCATGTGTTTGATGTGTTTGTACAACATAAATGCAAGATACCTCAAGATACCTCATTGAAATATAAAAATATTCCAAAATACGGAATAATCCGTTATTCAAAATTCTTCACGTATCAGGTATCAAGGGATACTCAACCTGTATCTAAAAGTGAAAATGTGTCCTTCTGTCCTTCTGTCTTTCTATAGAAATAGTTTACAATTGATGAACATGAAATTTTACGTGCATGCGTATTAAAACACAACAATGTCCACATTGAATTGAATTACTGTTATTTTTTTATCAATTAAAAACACAGTTAAATATATATTAAAAAAATGGACATATGTGTCTATGTTCCAGCATAACTCTAGAATCTTGGAGCAATTTACATCAAAATTGGTACACACATGACTTACAATCTTGGAATACTGTGGGGTATCTTGAAATACTGTGGGGGGTAACACCACTAGCACCCTGTGGGGGTCCAGCCAGTACACAAAGTGGGTCAGCGAAACAAGGTATCCAGTAGAACTTTGGAATGCCTGGAGCAATTTACACCAAACTTGGTACACATATGATTTACAATCTGGGAAAAAACATTTATTGGATCCAGATTAGGTTTGCAGCCACTAATACCTGCAATCCAGATACTGCTGGGGTCTCAGTGTGTCAGAGATGCAAGATATGACAGAGTTATATAACATAAAGGGGGTAGAGCTAGTAATGTAAATTGTACAACCAAACCCAAGCAACGCCGGGTACCTCAGCTAGTCTATTATATATTATATAAAAGCAAATATTTGTCATTCTGTTCTTCTGTCTTTCTATAAAAATCTACAATTTACAAGAGAATATTGTGAAATTTTAGGTACTTGTTTCCTAGCATGGCCACACCGATTCTAATCGGGGGCATCGCAGGTAAAAAAATCAAATCGGTCGCATCGCATGCGTGCTAAAAAATCGCATGCGATGGTCCCGACACGATGCCCCCGATTTCCCATAGGGAACAATGTTAAATGCCTCAATTTACCCAAATGAACAGGGAACAATGTTAAATGGTCCAGAAACCCCCCAAAACACCCCAGAACATTGAAATGGCCCCCCAAAATTAGTTAACGGCACCCCACGATCAACGTGAACCCAAAGCGTGGCGAGCGGCGGCGGTACGCGTCCTCCGACCTTTTCATACCCCCACTATCCACGTCCGCGTGGAGTTGAGAATAGAATAGTGTGTCGAGCGCAGCGAGCCCGAAGCGTGGCGAGCGCAGCGAGCCCCGCGAGGGGACGCGGATACCTTCACAGTTATACGCGTCCCCTCGCGGGCTTCACAGGTGTCCATGGCGACGCGGACACCTGTGAAGCCCGCGAGGGGACGCGTTTACCTGTGAAGGTATCCGCGTCCCCTCGCGGGGCTCGCTGCGCTCGCCACGCTTCGGGCTCGGTGGCTCGCCACACTATTCTATACTCAACTCCACGCCGACGTGGATAGTGGGGGTATGAAAAGGTCGGAGGACGCGTACCGCTGCGCTCGCCACGCTTCGGGTTCACGTTGATCGTGGGGTGGCGTTAACTAATTTTGGGGGGCCATTTCACTGTTCAGGGGTGTTTTGGGGGGTTTCTGGACCATTTAACATTGTTCCCTGTTGATTTGGGTAAATTGAGCCATTTAACATTGTTCCCTATGGGAAATCGGAGCCATCGCGTCGGGACCATTTAATGCTTATTTAGCTGCATGCGACGTGACCGACGCGATTTTTTAACTTTTCAATGCATTTCAATGGGAAATCGGGTCCATCGCGTCGGGGGCCATCGCATACCACTATTAAGGGCACAAGATCAATGCGATTGTGGCCGTGCTAGGAAACAAGTACCAAATTTTACATACGAACATATTAAAACACAACCAAGGCAACTAAAAAAATTCCAATTTGAAATTAATTACTGTTAATTTCTTATTAATTGAAAACCACACTTTTTGTTGTATGCTTACAGCATTACTCCGGAATGACTGCAACAATTTACAACAAACTTAGTTCACATATTACTAAGAACCTGGGAACAAAAACTGTGGGGGTAACACACCCCTAGCAATCCTATGGGCAAGAGAGCAGCACAGATTATTTCAGCAGACAGCATTACTCTGGAATGACTGCAGCAATTTACACCAAACTTAGTACACATATTACTTACAATCTGTGAACAAACAATGTGGGGGTAACGCACCCCTAGCAATGCTAGGAGTGGGACAGCAGCACAGAGTATTTCAGCAGACAGCATTACTCCAGAATGTCTGCGGCAATTTACACCACACTTGGTACACATATGACTTACAATCTGGGAACAAACACTGTACGGGTAACACACCCCTAGCAACCCTAGCGATGATGCAGGATCACAGAGTGTAATAAACTGGAATTTTGTTCTAATGCTTTAACACTTTCTTCTTTTACAGGTTATTCTTCTTTGTTCATTCACCACAAGAACTGTTCCAACTGCGGTAAGTATAGGTAATTTATTTTATAGATATGTAATTAATCATAGATCTGCAACATTTAAAACATTTTAACTCAGCAATTTTTCAGCAATAAGTTACTATTGATATCACACAAATTTAGCATCAATATCTCCATCAATACAGTTAACCTCTCCTAAAACAAACAATTACACATAGGATAATATAGTAAAATTCATTCACTTGCTTATAACATGTCAATTACATTAAAATCCATAAATAATACTCAGCAGTCAGTTTTGCGAGGTTAAATCACACTATTTACCCAGTGTTCTGGATGTCTTTCTTTGAAGTTTAAAACTTCTGATACAATGGGGGACATTTACCAAAATGGATTCGTAGAAAAAAGGTGTATTCGTAGGGAGAAATACACCTTTTTTTTACGAATTTGTATTTTCGGGATTTACAATCCCAAAAATACAACAATTCGTAGTCCTAAAGATGGAACATTCATATTTGTATTTACAAATACGAATGTCTACACCATCGATAGAATACGACAGAAATCACCATTCAAAAGAATGGTGGTTTCTGATTTACTAAGCAGCCGTACTGATAATACGGCTGCTTAGTGGTGTAAAACAGGCATGCAAATACGACAGGAAAATAGAACACCATTTTCATGTCGTATTTGCGTTTTAGCCTGCACGGATCAGTCAGATCCGTGCAGGCTTCGGTGTAAAAAAATAGAAAAATAAATAAATTAAAAAAAAAAACGGCGTGGGGTCCCCCCCACAGCCGAAACCAGCACCAGGCTGACAGAGCCTGGAGCCGGTAATTAAAAATCAGGGAACCCGACAAATAGGGGTTCCCCGATTTTTAACAACCAGCCCCAGGCTCCTTCTCTGGGGCTGGTTCCCAAAATACGGGGGACAAAATGACTAGGTGGTCCCCCGTATTTTAAGAACCAGCCCCAGGCAAAACCAGCCAGCAGGGTAATGCCACAGCCGGGGGGAGACTTTTTATACAAGTCCCCCCGGCCAAAGCATTCATCCCTACCGACCAGTCAGCCTGGCCAGGGGCCCTGGGGGAGTGGGGACCCCCCCAATAAAGGGGTCCCCCCCCTCCAGGACTTACCTGACCAGGCTGAAGCCTGGTGCTGTCCTCGATGCCCCTGGGCGGTGGGCATCGAGCTGATGGTATGGTGTAAAAAATAGAATAAAAACCATTGTCTTTTACTGGTGAACTATGAGTCCCAGCAAGCCTCCCCCGCAAGCTGGGACTTGGAGAACCACAAGTCCCAGCCTGCGGGGCATTAAAGGGCCCGCTGGGTCTTGTAGTGCCACAGTAAAAGAAAGAGTTAAATAAACACACTGACACACGTGAAAAATAAAAGTTTAATACATACATAACACATACATACTGATACTTACCTTTCTTGATCCCGTAGGTAGCCCTGGTCCTGATGTCCTGTGTCGTCCATGTCGGCTGTCTGCGTCGTCCTCCAGGTCCATGTCGACGGTCCGTGTCGTCCTCCAGGTCCATGGCGGTGTCCGGGTCCGAAGAAATCCATGTTGGAGCTGTGGAAGGAAATCCTACTCACCTGGTCCTGCGCTGAAGAAGTCTTCTCTTGATCCGACGTAGTCCAGGTAATCTTCAAGCTGTCGCCGGTCCCCGCTGTCTGCGCTGTCTCTGCATCGCGCTGAGGAGAGATGCTGAAGTTTCATATTCGGCGCCTCTCCTCAGACTGAATTCTATTGGCCGCCTAGCAGGCCAATCAGGAGCCGAGAAAGTCGGCTCCTGATTGGCCTGCTAGGCGGCCAATAGAATTCAGTCTGAGGAGAGGCGCCGAATATGAAACTTCAGCATCTCTCCTCAGCGCGATGCAGAGACAGCGCAGACAGCGGGGACCGGCGACAGCTTGAAGATTACCTGGACTACGTCGGATCAAGAGAAGACTTCTTCAGCGCAGGACCAGGTGAGTAGGATTTCCTTCCACAGCTCCAACATGGATTTCTTCGGACCCGGACACCGCCATGGACCTGGAGGACGACACGGACCGTCGACATGGACCTGGAGGACGACGCAGACAGCCGACATGGACGACACAGGACATCAGGACCAGGGCTACCTACGGGATCAAGAAAGGTAAGTATCAGTATGTATGTGTTATGTATGTATTAAACTTTTATTTTTCACGTGTGTCAGTGTGTTTATTTAACTCTTTCTTTTACTGTGGCACTACAAGACCCAGCGGGCCCTTTAATGCCCTGCAGGCTGGGACTTGTGGTTCTCCAAGTCCCAGCCTGCGGGGGAGGCTTGCTGGGACTCATAGTTCACCAGTAAAAGACAATGGTTTTTATTCTATTTTTTACACCATACTATCAGCTCGATGCCCACCGCCCAGGGGCATCGAGGACAGCACCAGGCTTCAGCCTGGTCAGGTAAGTCCTGGAGGGGGGGGACCCCTTTATTGGGGGGGTCCCCACTCCCCCAGGGCCCCTGGCCAGGCTGACTGGTCGGTAGGGATGAATGCTTTGGCCGGGGGGACTTGTATAAAAAGTCTCCCCCCGGCTGTGGCATTACCCTGCTGGCTGGTTTTGCCTGGGGCTGGTTCTTAAAATACGGGGGACCCCTAGTCATTTTGTCCCCCGTATTTTGGGAACCAGCCCCAGAGCAGGAGCCTGGGGCTGGTTGTTAAAAATCGGGGAACCCCTATTTGTCGGGTTCCCTGATTTTTAATTACCGGCTCCAGGCTCTGTCAGCCTGGTGCTGGTTTCGGCTGTGGGGGGGACCCCACGCCGTTTTTTTTTTTTTTATTTATTTATTTTTCTATTTTTTTTTACACATTGCAGCCTGCACGGATCTGACTGATCCGTGCAGACTGCTAGAAATAATTTGTATTAGCGGCCGTATATACGGCCGCTAATACGAATTCCTACGACATCGGTGGGTTACAAAGCAGTCG
The DNA here is from genome assembly GCF_055691185.1 of Crinia signifera. Lineage (NCBI taxonomy): Eukaryota > Metazoa > Chordata > Amphibia > Anura > Myobatrachidae > Crinia > Crinia signifera. Next base: position 66,659,264 of record NC_139225.1, on the reverse strand, counting down.
TATATGACTGCTTTGTAAATCCCCCTCCGGAACAGGACTTTGCATACGACTTAAACAGTCGTATGCAGTCGTAGGGAAAATACCAATACGAAAAACTAGGTTTTTCATATTGGTAAATTTCCCCCAATGTATAATTCTCTGTTACTGTGTAACAATTCCCTAGTTTGTGATGGCTTCAGCTGGAAAAGGATTTTTCCTGTTCACTTTCTTAGTTTGTACTCCCACACTCAGTAAAGAGCTAGGCTGCGACGAGAGGCTGTGAAAAGAGATTGTGAATAATGCACCTAGAAGCGTGGACGTGTACCAGGGTCTTTTCATATGGGCTTAATGGGCACTTGCCCAGGGGCTCCAGGTGTATAAGGGCCCTATCCTGATAGCTGAGGATCCCCTTTTTCCAGGGATACCAGAATTTTAAAAATCGGCCCTGGGGAACTGGAGATATCCAACTTCAAATTAGCAGTACACATCTGACCTGTTAATTGCAATTCATATTTCTCAGGTTCCTCTCTGACTTCTGAGAGTATATTCCAAAAGCTGGGACTCTTCCCTTTATGTGGACACCAGCGGCTTGTCTCTATCATGCCCAGAACCAGAGATATCAGCCTTCCAGCAGCCAGTCCCTGCTCCAGCTCCAAACGTCTGGTGTACAGTTTTATATTTTTGTCAATGGATTGCTCTGGCTCCTGACGTCTGATCCCCAAGTTCCCAGCACCTCCTGAAAGTTGGGACTCTAAGTTTTTATACTATTGAAGGCTAAGAAATCTATTTCTAGATAATGGCGACCTGAAAATGATGAACATGAAGCCCACTCCATTATCCAACCCTCCCCTGCGTATAAAACACCCCATACCTCCATAGAAGTCATTTACAAGGGACCTTCATTCAGCTCAGAGCCCCTTACACACATTAGTGTTCAACCTCCCACCACCTGTGCAGTAAAGGAGTAATTAGCAGAAGTTACTGCTTCAGGTCCTACATGTTAAATGGAAGATAGAGCACCCCCTGCCACCCGTGGGACATCAAAGCTGCTGCTGATATCACCCCCCACCCCTAGGAGGGAAGAATGGGTAAGGTCCCCAGTGCATTCCTTTGCCCAGGGGCCCCTAGGAGGGGGGAATGGGTAAGGGCCCCAGTGCATTGCTTTGCCCAGGGGCCCACACTGCTGTTAAGACGGCCCTGATGTGTACTGCTACATCTGAGAGGAATCTCTATAAGAAATTACTAGTATCCAAATATAGATGAGCACCAGAGCAGTTAGTAAGAGCTATTATACTTGCAAAAGTGCTGGTAAATGGTGCTGATGATTCAATGTAAATGTATATATCTCTCATTCTTTTCCCCCCAAAAAATGTAACATTTTAATGTGGGCTAGGTGAAATGCGGGAGATTGCTAGACTAATGAGGGAGAGATGGAGAATGCTGCTATTTCAGGGAGTCTCCTGCAGAATGCAGGAGGGTAGGCAACTATGCACTAACACCTGAGTATACAGATGGTACCTCTCACCTAAGGTACTGTAGGTGCCTGCCAGTGTGGCCTTCTGTCCTGGGTCCTGCATTGCATCCAGCACCGAGTCAACCTGCTCCAGCTGTGGCCGCCCGACGCCTCAGCTGGCTCTTCCCCCTACATGCTGTACGCGCCGGCACAGTTTCATGACGTCGGGCAGCATCATTCAGCGGGTATGTCTGCATTGAGCAGCGGGCAGCGGGCATCCAAGAGTTCCGCGGCGGCTGCCCAAATTTAATTAAATGTCCCTCATGTCCAGCGCCTGGTTCTGCCCTGCTGCCGGCACCGCTGCATGTCATATACTTTGACAGGCACAGGCTGTGGCAGCTGGCAGCTACAGTATCAGAGGAGATGAGGTAGCGCCTTCAGGGGGCGGCGCCTACCTGCTTTTCAGGCTTTGCTGAGCGGGTAGCACCGGCCCTGGAGACTATTATTGATGAGGTTATTGCGGTGCCAGCTACTGATGAGGGGGCGCATGTGATGGAAACTGCACAAGGGCCCAATCCTCTCTTAGTGCGTCCCTATAATGTCACTATACACTAAGCAATGTTATATTTAGATTTAGATTGATCAGTAAATGTTTTATACTGTATTTAATGCATGCTTGTTTTTGTGAAGCATTTGACCACATTTTAAGTATTAAACAATGCAAATTGTTATTAGGCCAAAACTATGTTATCATGAAAATATTAACAAAAACATGACACCCATCAAATGTGCATATTATCTATAGAGCTCCAAAAGGAAAATAATTAAAACTTGAGATGAATTCCCTGAGACAAACACAAGGGAAGGGTGAGAATCATTACAGATGTACGGGCACATACATTTCCTTCCCTTGTTGTTCTGCTGCATAAAGAGCCTTTTCTTGTATATTCTGCACCACTTATTTATTCTGGCAGCTCTGGCCAGCACCTCCGACCCATCTCCGTACCCAGAGGACCACATGAACCGTCCAAGATGGGGGTGCAGCATTCCTTTGCAAGGAAGCTGTGGATACAAGACTGTGACAGAGTGCAAATACAGAATCTGCTTTCAGAACAATACAGGCAGCTCTTGAAAGTCCATATTTGCATTCTGAAATCATTGTGAATGTTCTTTGTGCAAGGATAATAAACTCAAGTGAATGTGAATGTGCCCAAGAGGGTCAAACTCTTATGAGGCTATATCTTTTCTTCTTCTCCTTTGTATTTAATATGCAACACTATGTCCATACAGAAAATCCTGTTGCACCAAACATTAAATAAAACTGTTATTGCAGTAGGGACTGGCACAGACAGTTCAGCCTTGAAAGAGAGACATGGTATGTGGCTTAAACAATGAATAATGTACATTTTTAAACACTTTTGATTCTGGTATACGCACCTTCTGTGACTGTGGTTAGTTTTAGTAACGGGTGGGTTATAAGCCTTTCCCTATAAATTTGATGATATGGGGCGGGATGTATTAATATACATTGCCACCTGGCCGCCGCGATGCCAGTGCATATGTACTAACATATGCGGCTGGCATCGCGGTGCGGTGACAGAGGCCCCCCGCGCGATACCTGTAATGTGGTTTGCGGGGGTCTCTGTCACCTCCTGCTCCCTGTTAATAGGGGGAGGATGGGTTTATCTTCCAGGTCCAGGAGGACCTGGACTAAGGTAAGCCAGAGGGAGGGGGAGAGGGGGGTTGGTGGGTTTGCGGCGGAGGCTGCAAAAAGAAGCCCATAGGCTTCTATAGGGTATCGCCACCCAAAGGTGGCGATACCCTAGTATGCAGAAACATGGCGGCGGGGTGTTAGTACATAGGAAAATGCAGTAAAACAGGGGTTTTACCTAATTTTCCCCTTAGTACTGTACATCCCGCCCAAGGTCATAACGGAATCCTCTTTATATAATGTAAGCATATAATAGAATTTAGATAATTTAAAAAACTGTAAATTCCACTACAACTTGTAGAGAGTGATATTTGGTCATATTTTCACATTAGATTTGTTATACAGTATTACAGATGGTCTATCTGCTGATGGTAGAGGTGTCTGAGCATTCTCAATAATATGCTACCTGGTCTCTTAGACCAATGTTGGAGATGTTCTAAGGCCATAGGCATGTGCAGCACATTTTATTAAGGGGTGCATTGTCATAGGGTTTGCTAACACTGCCCATTGGGTGTGTCTAACACCACCAATCAGGCGTGTCTACCATCATCTATTGGCACTCACTACAATATAAAACGTCTCTCAGCCACAACATAATCTGCTGCCTATTTCAGTTTTAATCTTCTAATTACTATAAGTACATGCAAATAAAGTCAAAAACATATATGGATGACATGGATATGACACAGTGATATGACAATGGTCTAGTATTGCTATCAGCAGGGTGGTGTTCATAAGGGTGTGCACAGCATTATGTCTGTGCACACCTCACACTCAATGTGCGCACGCCTATGACTAAGGTCTCTAGTACTCCCATCCGCATTGCAGAAAGCTGCTGGAATTCTAGCTCAAATGAAGCACATCTCATAGGAGGCCACATGTGAATCACTCCCACTGATCTCAGTCTTTTGGCTCTTGAATCTCATAAATACTCCGCTCTAGAAATATAAGACATTATTATTAACACTTGTGAACAACAGTGAGGACAGTGCCAAGGGGAGAGTTCCCTAATCTGCGATCTAAGGAGAGAGGGGATCGCCCAGAAAAAAACCCTCAGTATAATTTTATACAATAAATAATCTCCAGCGTGGATAGAATAATGAACCTCTGCTGGTAAATGATGTACCGGAAAAAAACAAATGTCTATATTACTGTGTAAACAGTGGATCAAAGTCCTGTACTTAACAGAAAAGTAATAATCATTGGGAAATCCTCTTACCCCTAAAATATATTATATTGGTTTAAGTGGACTGAGTTTTATATGCTAATAAAAGGCTGCTACCTTGGCAGACAAAGTACAAGAAGTCTTAGCCAATTGGCTGTGCTGGTTGGAATATAAAGTTGCAGGAAGCTACAAAAGTTACTTTGTTACCTCTCAATGTTGAAATCTTTAATAATTTGCCAATAAATAATATATTGTTATTAACAGTCCTCCAAAATGGGATACGCTTGGAAAATAAATGATCATTACTTATGAACATCCTTGATAAATAAATGTTTATATGCATCATTGTAGTTGAATTCCCAGACCTTTGTCCCCTATCACCCCTTAATCCTTCCTATTCCTACAGTATTTGCTTTATCATTAATATAATGGTTGCGGTTTGTTAGACACCCTTTTCCATTTTGTTTATTATATACTGTATGGAGAATATATACTGTATATATTTTGATGTTGTAAAAACAGAAAAAACAATGTCTGGTTACACAAAGCTGATAAATCTATCCAGGACAGTCTATACAATCATAGATACAATGTGATTGGTTGATCAGGGAAACTTCTCCAATAGTCCTCCCTTGATAGATCAACCCCCTAATCGATTTAAGGAAAACATTTTATCAAATTTCTCAGGCTGTGGTCCTGGCTCTTTAGTAGAAGTACAAAAATTATTTTAAATTGAGTAATCGTTTATCAGTTTTTCAAAAAACAAAGAAATAACAACAACCAAAGGAAAATAATTCTCACAAAGAAAGTGGGAGGAGTCAAAAGTCATATATACTGTAGAATGCAATGAGACCATCACATAGCCAAATACATGGGATGCAGTCAAAATCCCGACGGTCAAAATCCCGACAGGGTCAAAATCCCGAATGGGTCATAATACCGACAAGGACAAAATCCCGACAAGGTTAAAATCCTGACATTAAAAATCCGGACATGGACAAAATCCTGACATTGAAAATCCTGACAAGGTCAAAATACATATAGAATGTACCCTTTTTAAAGAGTTTTGGGCAAGCCCTTTGGGAAATAGCCCAGTTTCCAACCCAATCCAATCCTCCCCTGCCTCTATGATAAAAATCTGTACCTGTGCAGAAGCATATTTTGAGGAAAGCCACCGAAACTAAATATGGTTAAACTTGGATTCAGCCTTATGTATAACATTTAAATATTTCCCATGCTGCACTGTAACATTAACCAAGGAAGTCCAGACCTTAAAGTCAGGTGCAGAGGAAGCCATCTAACATCTGGCTAGACAGACTCAAGCCAATTTACACAGATTAATTGCGTATTGCCTAGTATGATTATCCAGGACATCATTGTTGGAAGCCCCAAGGCAACCAAACCTACAAAAGGTGTTAAACTGCATTGGGAATTCCTGTAACAATCATAGCATGGACCACCTGAACCCAAAAGGAGTTCGCCACCGGGCAATGCCAAAATAGTCAATGCCAAAAGTAAATGCCAAAAGGTTAGGACCTACTGTATCTTGACATTTATGGCATGCATCGGAAGCCCTCCCATCAAATGTTACCATTGTAGCTGGAGTCAGGTAAGTTCTCTGTAGAATAAACAATTGGATTTGTTGAACTACAACCAAAGCAGTACATCCCCAGGGACAAGCAAGTGCTTCACTCCATTCATCCTTAGACAACTTACCCACCTCCAATTTCCATTTTGCTGCAAATTAGGTAAGTCAGAGGCGTGATGGGTTGATAGAAGAGAAGCGTATAGGGTAGGAGAGAGCACGTTTAGAGCCTAAGTGTAAGAGGAATGTTTTGAGTGGAGAGTGTTGAATGGCAGGAGGGCCCTGGAAGAATTGAGAAAACAAGGCATGACAAAGTTGTAGGTATCTCATCAGCCAGCTGAGTAAAAGATTTTAAAACTCCATAATGATACAGCTGACCCTCCTATACCACTACTGTCCGGAAGACAGCGCCGCTGAGGGAACTCCGTTGCTAGGATACTAGCATAGCGTCTAGAGCTCCGGGCTGGAGCGATCATTGTACATTGTGTAATATAGTGCTGTGAACAGAAATAGACAAAACTTACTACACACATATGATAATAAACAACCTATGCAAAGACAGTATTGATGTTACTTATACTAAATATGTTATAACATTTTATAACCATGGTGCATGTTGGTGAAGGAAAGAAACATGTAGTTAAAGAAACAGCTCTCGATAGGAGGTATATGTTTAACAGTAATATTATTAACAGTAATATTTAAGTGACTGGATATAGGTAGAGAAGGCTTAATGTTCTCATTTGCTGACACAAAAAATCATTGCTAGACTGATAGGTAGCCTGAGAGGAAATTTATATATATAAATGAGCATTTTATGGAATGTCTAGTGAATGAAGTGGGCTAGGACAATGCAATGAAATCATATTGCTGTCTGGTGTAGTTGGACTTGGACTGTTACTGTTGGAACTCTTAAAACATAAAATTTCATTGTAAAATATTGCAAGATACTGTACAAATGTTTTGGGAAATGTTAATAATTTCTCAGGGAGCCATGTGTATCTATTTGTACAGTCTAAAGCACTTTGTATTTATCCAACATATCAGAACAAAGCATTACCAGCAGATTATACTTTCTGTCTTTTTACGAGCAGACACTAGATGATATAACTCTAGATCCAAACATCCCCAAACTCACTCAGATAAGGACGGTTGGCTCTATGTATGATAATTCCAGTTATTTCAGGAGAAAAAGTAAATCTGAATTGCTGCTTATTATGGAGATCCAAACACTTCTTGTAGCCACAATATACCATTTTTCTGTTTGTTAGCTGACATATAAAAAAATAAAGAATTTACAGTGTCGTGTTAGGTTACTTATTGCTTTGGAGCTCTACTATACTGTTGCTGGTGATATTTTGGTTATTGGGGTGAATTAGAATAAATGGGCTTATCACAGGAAATAAGGCCCTTTCTATGTCAGTTAAGATCATAGTTGCCGACTTTTTGGCTGCCCTCTCCGGGAGAGGGCAGCCAGCTCAGTAAAGCAGGGGTGCGGGGCCATCCCGGTAGGGGAAAAGCGGCGGTTCAGGGGCGGAGACACGGGGATGGGCTGTGTCCATAGTGATCTCGACATTTTAGCCATGCCCCCCCCCCCCCCCCCCCCGACATGCAATGCCTGTATTTCAGGTATTGCATGGCGGGGGGCTGGGCTAAAAAGCAGAGATCGCGTCATTTGACCTGGGGTCCCCCTGCCGGGTCGTGGTGTCTGCCGGTGATGGAGGGCAATGCGGGAGGATGGCCCCCCTTTCCGGGGGGGCCGGGATGGGGACCCAATTTCCAGGACCCTCCCGGCCATTCAGGGAGGATAGGCAACCCTGGTTAAGTTCTGTAACATCTCTGGCCATCCCATATACTGTATATTTATGTTAAGCATGGGACAGTTGGATTTTATGTTATTTGTGGGACAACTGTGCCCCATAGGACCCTAGGAACCATACTGGTTTGGCCACATTTCCCAATGCCTGCTCGGGGGGGGGGGGGGGGGGGGGGGCTGAAGTAACATAATGTCCAAATTGGGAGATCAGCTCCCATCTGAAAAGTAAGCATTGACTTTTCAGACTGAAGGCTGCAGAAATCATTTGATGGTCAGCAACTATTCGGCCGCATGCGAGGGGATGTGGAAGCATACACATCCCCTCGCATGCAATTGTGGGGATTCCCTTGGTGGGGGCGGGTGCTTAGTTTGACGTCAGGCAAGGGGGCAGCATTTACTTGTTCGCTAGGTTGCCCTTTGTTTGTAAAAGATAAACAATCTAAATCTATAACTATATAAAATAATCTGTTTGCTTGTCGGTGAATGAATACCTTTCACAGCGCTAAAGGTGAAACTGGAAAATCTTAGTTACATAGGGGTCGATCCTTTTAGTGTGTTCGGATGCTGTTTAAACGCTGAAAACGCCACCTGAATTAAGCCAATCTCGCACCCTTTGCTGGGCCGAATTCACTTAAAATTGCTTTCACCCCTATGGAGGTGTGAGCACTTTTATGCGGATTTAGTCCACCATAAAGTGCGCCTGGTGCCGTGATGATTCGTGAGTACGAATCATCTGCACCTAATAGGATCTACCCCATAGTAATAAAAAATGAAAGTATTAGACCATATACTTGGCAACAACTCTACAATGCAACCAAGTGACGGAGAATCAAATCTTGAAAACAGAATTTCTTGGTTGTAAACAAATGTTTGTTTGAATGACGGAAGGAAATCTATAACCAGTTTGTTTTCTACATAGCACTTTTAGTCTATGTACCAAATATTTAGCTAATATATAAAAATGGCTGCACATTAGAAATCGGCCCTGTGTAATGCTGGGTGACCTGTGCTTGTGTTATATACATGTTTTTATTACCATATAATCTTTAGTGTAGATCCTTTTCAAAGGGTTAGCTCATAAAGTCACATGTATGATGTTACCATTGCTGGATTGCTGGCTGCATCTGTGGCCGTGAACACAGAACCTCTCAAGGGAAGATTGAGTATCTTACTATCTTATTAAACTTTGGGCTCATATTTATACATTTACAAGATCAAGGGCACAAGAGGAAGGATAGTATTGATCCTTCTTAACCACACACTTTTGATTTATTTGTTTTAAATCATGCTCAGTTAATGATTTGTGGCACACACACACACACACACACACTCACCATACAAGGGTTAATATCTCTTTGCTCCTCCACAAATAAGTGGATTTGCACTCAGAACAGCCCTATACTCTGACTGTCATTGTTCTAGCAAGGGGGGGGAATTTAAAGTATGCTACTCAATAACAGGAGGCGTAATTTCCCGGGAGACAATAGAGGTGCCTGCCTCCAGGCTCAAAGCCCTGAATGGGCACATGGGTGCAGGATCCCCTAGACCTATGTTCTCCTCATACCTTGTGTTCATTATAGATACACCAATTTTTCCACCATGTTTCAATCTCATAATAAAGGTGTCTCTAAAATGGAGCATGTAATACTTAAATAATGAATATTATATATAATAAGTATAGCAGATAGATTTTATCCTAACTCATACAGGTTCATAGAATATGATTGTGTTCTCTAGTAGAATCTTAGGGTGACTTTTAATAGAATGAGATTTTTAGTAACATTTTGTGAATTACAATACTGCCTCCGCATGCCAAATAACCCCCTAACCTATTGGCCCACCTAAGTCCCCTACAATATGCATCACACCCCTATATAAAGGGGCACAGGCGCCATTTAGACCTTTGAAAGGTAGTAAGGAGCATGGAGACGAGAGGAGGAATATCAGGGAGCGGAGGTATGTCTGGGAGTGCAGGTGGCAGAGGCAGCAGGGAGCCAGTCACAGCCAGCACTAGCAGAGGAGCCAGGGGGAGAGCCAACAGAGGAAACACCAACACCCGGCAGTGTGAGAGGGAGAGGCAGCACTTTGGCAGCCACCATGGCCACATCAAGGCCTGGCCCAGGCTGGACTCCGGAGAAGCAGGCACCGGAGGAGGAGGTGGAGGACCCTCTTGCCTCCCCATCTGATCAACTCACACAGGACTTGTTCAGCACACAGTTCGAGGAGGAGGTGCAGGAGGGCAACATCTCTGAGGTCGACTTGCCTGAGGTGGAGGAAGATGGAGGTGAGGAGGAGGAGGGTGAGCCTGCTCTGAAGGAGGAGGGGGATATGGCCACAGGTGGAGGAGGAGGCAGAAAGTGGTCGCACCCAAAGTGGCCGTAAGGTGATTTTTTCCCTATGAGGAAAATGCGGCCCTTGTCCGCGCCATAGTCCCTATATTTAACAGGCTGCTGAGGAAGCACAACAACAGGACCATTGCGCATTGGAAGAGGACCATGTGGGACTCTATTACAGGCGCAGTCAATGCAGTAAGCAGCCACTAAAGAAGCGTAAGGTATGTCAAGAAGAGCTTCAACGACATTAAAAGGCTACACAAAGCCAAGATGGCCACCAAATTCAAAGAGAACACCCGCATTGGAGGAGGCACCACCCAACCCAAGACATATACGTCATATGAGAAGAAACTCAAGCGAATAATCCCACCAGAGGTCCTTCCTGGGCTCCATGTGGCGGACACGGATAGGCCAGCAACCGCACTCCAAGCTGGTAAGTGTTCACACATTTTCATGTACATCATACATTACAATATTTTATAACTGTAATGCTCTATTGTAATGTTTTCATAACAGTAGTGCTGGTGCGGAACTATATTTCCCAGCAAGGGTAACTTATGTAAATGTAATGGTCATAGATTGAAATTTTGGTGATGCTGGGTCTTGTAGTTCCACACCTGCTGGTATTGGTCAAATGCCTTACAAATTATGTTAAAGGTTTAAATTTCTCAGGCCCCAAACATACTTGTAATGTTGTCATAGGTGAAACGCCTCCATACAGTATTATTGCAGGCATTTTTTGACAAACATACTTTTTTTTCCAATTTTTTTATTTTTCATACAAAAACAAGGTATTGGCCACAAATAATTGGCCAACATGACCCATGTGTGTCCCAGGGGGAAAAAAAATAAAATTCATGCAAGTTTTGTAATGCCTGTCCACCATTTTGTTTGCAGATCATCCATCCCGAAGTGCCCACGCAAAACACAGAGGACGACGCATTGGTCCTGATGTTGTGGCTGCTGGTAAGTAAAATGAATTCAAAACCATTACACATACATGTACCATGCACAATAGGCTACACTACAATCCACTCCTGCACCCTAGTGTAAACCAAATATAGGTTTAGGGGGAAATTTACTAACAAAACTTTGTGGGAAAAAATTGTATTTGCATAGGAAAATACGATTTTTTTTGGCGTATATATATTTTTGGCATTTACTATGCCAAAAATATGAATTTTCGGATTCATATTGATGGGACATTTGTATTTGTATTTACAAATACGAATGAATACACCATCGATAGAATACGACAGAAATCACCATTCAAAAGAATGGTGGTTCCTGATTTACTAAGCGGCTGTATTGAAAATACGGCCGCTAATTGGCGTGAAACGGCCGCGAATGGCGTGACAAATACGGCAGGAAAATACACTTTATTTCGTCAGGCTGCAGTGTAAAAAAATAGAAAAATAAATACATTAAAAAAAACAGCGTGGTGTCACCCCCACAGCCGTAACCAGCACCAGGCTGAAAGAGCCAGGCCGGTAATAAAAAATCAGGAAACCCGGCAAATAGGGCTTTGCTGATTTTTTAAAACCAGCCCCAGGCTCCAGGTCCGGGGCTGGTTCCCAAAATACGGGGGACAAAATGACTAGGGGTCCCCCATATTTTAAGAACAAGCCCTAGGCCAAACCAGCCAGCAGGGTAATGTCACAGCCGGGGGACACTTATTAGATAAGGTCCCGCGGCCAAAACATTAACCCTACTGACCAGTCAGCCTGGCCAGGGGCCCTGGGAGAGTGGGGACCCCCCCAATAAAGCCCCCCCCCCTCCAGGACTTACCTGACCAGGCTGAAGCCTGGTGCTGTCCCCGGAGACCCTGTGCGGTGGTCATCGGGCTGATTGAGTGTAAACAAATAGAATAAACTATTGTTTAATACTGTGGAACTATGAGTCCCAGCAAGCCTCCCCAGCAAGCTGGGACTTGGTGAACCACAAGTCCCAGCATGTGGGGCATTAAAGGGCCCGCTGGCACTTGTAGTTCCACAGTAGTAAGAATAGTCAAATAAACACACTGACACACAACAAAAATAAAACTTTAATACATCCAAAGCCCATACATACTGATACTTACCTATCTTAAGCCCATAGGTGGGTCCATGGGTCTTGGTCCAGTGTCCTGGTCCTGGTCCATGTTTTTGAACAGGATCATCACAAGCAGTGCTGGAACCAACAGAATCAGCCGAAATGATGGACGAAGATATGGAAATCATTCTCCAGCCTATCGAAGTGTTCTCAGCTGAGGAAGAAAACACAGCGACAACAGTGACTGAAAGGGCATCAACTGTGGTGACATTCCACTAACCCACACCCACCCAATCACCCCACACACCATCAGCACCAGAACAGGAACAGGTAGCACGGTCATTGCACATATTTAAAAACAAACAAATTGAATTCATGGCAATGCAAAGCCATCAAATGGGCAATATGCAAGGCTACCTGAGAAATATATTTTATATTATATATACAACTTAAAAAAAGTGGCCACCAGTGTCCATGTAAGTGTGGGCACACAAGTCAGAATGGCTACCACCCTGGACACACGTCTGTCTGAAATTAGCCAGGCCCTACAGGTACAAAACAATAATATAGCCATCCTAACTGAAAGTGTACATGGGCAAACACAAGCTATATCAGCACAGACCAATGCCTTGATTGCCATGCAGGCACAATTAAATAATCAAGAATTAAATGTACTAGGTACAGCTACATCCACTATTAGTAGTGTGTCAAGTACACCACTGAGTGGCTCACCCACTTTACCCATATCCTGAGTCACCTAAAGAAAAGTTGAGGTCAGTGCAGTATATGGTAACATATGTGCATTTGTTTTACATGAGCAAGGGGAACAACACCAATATTCAAAGAAGTCTGGTAAAGGAGAGGGACTGATTCCAGCTATATATTGCACATATCAGAAAAGACTACACACTAAAGTGCCACTTTACAGTTAAAAAAACATGCACTATAGTACAGGGTACACTTACTGTTGGTAATTAGTGGTTTTAAAAACAAGCATACCCATATTTTAGCCAGACTGACATCAGCTTTACAAGGGATTGAGGGTTAGATACATTTGTGGGTATAGTTTACACACTATTGGCACACTACACAGGAGTGTAATAATTGTTAGTATGTAAATGAACACAATGTAGCACTATACATAGTGGGCAAATATTTACATATATTAAAATGTACTTACCAAGTAGCCAGCCCTCCGGCATTTGGTGGTCCTGGAATCGGTCCCAGAGGGCTGAGTGATGCAGAATATAGGCATCATGGCAGTTCCCAGGGTAGCCTGCAACCACACTGAGGATTTTTAGGTTGGCATCACATACCACCTGCACATTCAGAGAGTGACGCCCATGTCGATAGACGTGTCCCCTCACGTGCGGTGCCCGAAGCCCAATGTGGCTGCAATCTATGGCTCCCAGCACATTTGGGAATACTAAGAGCCAATAGAAAGCCACCTTAAGGTCCTGCCACTCAGAATCACAATGTGGGAATCTGATATACTGTATGTGCACCACACTTCTTGAAAGCAAGTAACACTTGAGTGAAATGCTTAGAGAAAGTGGCTTGTGAGACCCCCAACGACCATGAGGTCACAGACTGAGTGGAGCCTGTGGCCAAGAAGTAGAGGGCACACATTAATTTCTGCAGCCCAGACACTGCATAGTTGGCACCCCCATAAGGGTCCATATCATCTCTCATCTGCTCATATAAGTTCAAAAGGTTATTGTGGTTCAGCCTAAACATCCCCACAACCTGTTGATCAGAGAGGGAGTCCAGGTACAGCCTAGCACGATAACTACGTGAAGCATGAAGTAATTGGGGGATCTGGCACGCAGCTTGCTCCCTCCTCCTGCGCAGCTCCTCCAAATGATCAAAATCACAAACAGCCAGCTCCAAAACACTCGCAAAAAGTGCTAAAACGCCATTTTGTTGCCTAAAAATCGCAAAAATTCAACAAGCGCATCCTATTAAATGTCACCCTTAGTTTTCCTGAGGCATGAAGTGCAATTTAAGGACTTTATATGAGATGAAACAACATAATCTTGCGCTTGTTTGAAGGTTTTAAATGGAATTTTGGTATAAAGAACAATACATCTCCTTTGTGTGACACAAATAAAAAAATTTATTGGGCAGGTCTCATGCATGCATCTTGATGAAGCCACAGTTTCAACACCTCTAAAATTACCATGATAATAGAACACTGTATTTTTTTTTTTTAACAATATCTTTATTGAATTTTCCAGAGAGAAAAAACAAAACAATAACATAGACATGGGGGGGATACAGAAAGGAAAAAAAGGGGGGGGGAACCCATACATTTTTACTACATTACTCGAAACCAGGAGGGTACATCATAGCGTTCATGCCTTTTGCATTTTGTCTGACTAGGTTTTATATTGGTTTTATATTGGAGGCTACCTCGAGGCACTAATTCTCAGAACTCGGGGAGTTTAAGAGTCTAGTGTCTACCACCATATTGTTATTTATTGTGTATCCCATCACCTCTCTATAAGCGGACCAACACTGCCACTTCTTGTGCATAGGACTAATGGAGACAGGGTTCCAGGCCTCCGCCGTCTCAAAGATAAAATGCTTCTGGATTTTTTCACATATTGTGTCAAGGCTAGGAATCCCCGCTGATCTCCATAGTTGGGCTATAGCCGCTTTAGTCGCAATTAAGATGTGTCCTAGCACGTACCTTTCATCCTTAGAGAGGTAACCTCCGTAGAGATGAAATAGGGCTGTCTCTGGGTTAGCACCAATCGGTATTCCCACCACTGTACTGATCATATCAAACACTGATTTCCAAAGTGGTCGTAGTTTGGGGCAATCCCAGAATATATGGAAAATGGTACCTATTTCCCCGCAATTCCTCCAACAGGATTTGGGTATGTTGGGCCAAATTTTATGCTGGCGATCAGGGGTATAGTAAGCCCTGTATAGTAGTTTGATAAACATTTCAGAGTGGTTTATGCACCTGGATATCTTAAAGGTTGACCTATGCACCATGTCCCACTCCTCCTCTTCTAGGGGTCTTTGAAAGTCCTTTTCCCATAAGGCTTGAGATTTAAGTTTAGTCGAGTTTTCCTGAGTAATCAGGATCGCATACCATTTGGAAATCCCTCCCTTCTGATCAGGGCAACTAGTTGCTCTATGGATGTTGGGAGCAATATGGGGAAATCTGTTTGGGGTAGAGAAGAAACTGGACAGCCAGCTTCTCAGTTGTAGGTATTTAAAGAAATCCCCCTTAGGTATGTCATATTTGTCCTGCAGATATGTGAATGGGACTAGTTGGTGTTCACTGTATAAGTCTCCTAACGTATTCAGGCCTCTAGCTATCCATGGCCCTAAATTCAAATTTGGTATTAGGGACATCACTGCCCTCAGAGTTAGAGGGGGGGCAGGGAGGGTAATGTCGTCTCTACTGGTCATACTCTCCTGCCAAGCTTTAACCGTGGCTTTTACTGCAGAGTTTTTTACGTTCAATGAGAGGAAGGACTGGGGTGGCATCCATAGGAGGTCAGTTGGGCTACAGGGCAGGATTTCCGCTTTCTCCATACAGACCCAGGGTTTGGGGGAGTCTAGATTAAACCATTCTCCTGCTTGGCTCAGAAGACACGCCCTATGGTATTGTTCAATATCTGGGAAAGCAACTCCCCCATCTAGTTTGGGGCGTGTTAATATGCCTTTAGATATTTTAGGTTTAAGGCCTTTCCAGATGTATTTAGAAAAGGATCTGTTTATTCTATTGTACAATTGCTTGGGAAGTAATCTCGGGATCGCTCTGAAGAGATACAGTAATTTTGGGAGGAGGACCATCTTAACCGCGGCAATACGGCCCAACCAGGAGATCTCCTGCATCATCCAGTCCCTAGTTAAGTTCTCAAAAGCCTTTAGTAGGGGGCCATAGTTGCAATCCAAGATGTCTGCCTCGGATGCTAGATGTATCCCGAGGTATTTCAGAGATCGTGCCTGCCAGGCATACCTATATTGATCTTTTAATCTGGCCAATATGTCAGGGGGTGTAAAGAAGGGGAGGACTTCTGTCTTACTGGCGTTCAGCTTATAGTAGGAAATGGCAGAGAACTGCGCCAATACATCATGCAGGGCTGGGAGTGAGGTTGCTGGGTTCGAAATGCACAGCAATATATCATCTGCAAAAAGACAGATCTTGTGGGTCAGACCATCAATCTCAGGGCCAGTTATCAAAGGGGATTCTCTAATTTTAGCTGCCAGGGGCTCGATTGCAATTGCAAAAATGAGAGGGGAGAGGGGACACCCCTGTCTGGTGCCATTAGTTATGGGAAAGCTTGATGAGAGACAGCCATTAGTAAATACTCTAGCTGAAGGGGATGAGTATAATGCCAGAATGGAATCTAAGATCCTGCCTGTGAAACCAAAGTGGAGTAAAACTGCTGTTAGGTAGCCCCAATGTAACCTGTCGAAGGCTTTTTCCGCGTCCAGGGACATGAGGAGCAGCGGGTCCTTCGACCTGTAGTTGTGCTCGATCACGTTAAACATTCTGCGTGTGTTGTCAGGGGCTTGTCTTCCATACACAAATCCTACTTGGTCAGTTCCTATGAGGCCTGGCAATAATGGGCATAGTCTATTGGCCACAGTTTTCGCAAACAATTTTATGTCTGTGTTGAGTAGAGCGATAGGTCTATAGTTCTGTACGTTTGAGGGGGATTTCCCTGGTTTGGGGATAGTTATAATTTGTGCTTCTAGCATCTCCTTTGGGAAGGAGTTCAAGTCAGAAGCTTCGTTAAATACCGAGACTAAAATCGGGGCTAGCTCTGCTTTAAAGGCTTTATAAAAGTTTGCGGGGTAACCATCAGGGCCTGGAGCTTTATCACGGGGCATGGAGTCTATTGCCAGTGAGACTTCCTCTAATGACCACGGTCTATTGAGCGCTAGGCGGGAGTCAGGAGTTAGTTTGGGCAGTTTCTTGTCCCTAAGGAACTGTGCTATCACCTCCGCTGTAGGTTGGGGCGTAGAAGGGTCTTTCTCGAGGTTGTACAGGTTGGAATAGTATAAAGCGAATTCATTAGCTATTTCTACTGGGTCAGTGATTTTCTGGCCTCGGTCCGATACTATGTTGTGGATTTTTTCTTTAATTCTTCTACCCCTTAATTTACGCGCCAGCAGGCGGCCTGCTCTGTTCCCTAGGACATAATATTGTTGGTTTAGTCTCCTTATGTTCTGTTGGACCTCAGCCAAGGAGAATTGGTTCAATTTGTCTCTTGCACTCTTTAGGGACTTAAATATACTTTTGTCTAGTGGGTTGGATTTATGGAGGGTCTCTAGTCTGACTACTTCTGCTTCGGCCTCCTCAAATTCTTTCCTATACTCCCTTTTTAATTTTGCGGCCACCTGGATTGCCGAGCCTCTGACTACTGATTTAAGGGCGCACCAGTGGTTGAATGTTGAGGTGTCTGCAGGGGAATTCTCGCTTAGGTAGTTCTGAATAGTGTCACTAATTGATTGAAGTGCTGCTGGGTTGGACAGTGACTGTCTACCCAACTTCCACTGACCCGGTTGGACGCTCCTCTTAGTGATGTCCCATGACAAAAAAAGGGGGGAGTGATCTGACCATGTTAAGGGGAGGATATCTACCTTCCTAAATGTCGGCAGCGACCATCTATCTGAAATGGCCAAGTCTATCCGGGAATATGTACAATGTACATGTGAGTAGTATGTATAGTCACGTACTGCAGGGTGTTTGGTCCGCCAGATGTCGAAGAGCTCGTATTCTGCTAGTAGTGATCTCAGACTATTGTTAGATTTTTCTCTGAGGGGAAAGTTAGACGACACACCTGCCTTCCTCGTTCTGTCTATCGAGGGATCTGATACAGCGTTAAAATCGCCCAGCATCAACAGAGCTCCCTTCACATGTTTTTGTGTAATCTCCATTAGTTTGCGGCTAAAGGCTAACTGATTGGTGTTGGGCGCGT
Organism: Crinia signifera; assembly: GCF_055691185.1. Classification (NCBI taxonomy): domain Eukaryota; kingdom Metazoa; phylum Chordata; class Amphibia; order Anura; family Myobatrachidae; genus Crinia; species Crinia signifera. The sequence goes on along the minus strand of NC_139225.1, from coordinate 66,641,243 downwards.
AGCAGGAGACCAGCGTAACCTCTACATCCTCTAGCCTGCCCACTAGGATTAAATACCGCCCTTCAGGGTCTGACACTTGTTTCAATAGAGAGAAAGTACAATTTTGTGAAATGAGAATGGCTACACCCGCTTTTTTAACATGACTATTTGCCATATAACAGTATGGGAATCTAGCGTTGGTAAAGAGCGGCGGGGCTGATTTTTTAAAGTGTGTCTCCTGCACTGCCACAATTTGCGCCTTTAGTTTGGAGAAATATTTCAAGGCAACCTTTCTTTTGTGAGGGGAGTTTAAACCCTTTACATTCATCGATACAATATTAACCATTGTCAGTGTACATTTTGAAAGACAGAGATAGCATGGACGACAGGTAACCTGTACCTTTGGTAATTACATACACCTGGTTTCTAGTATAGGCGCTATAGAGATGGGGTTGGGGAACACATATGAAGGGGGAGAAAAACACAGAAGGAGTTTGTGGGGAAACTGAAATGCCCTCTCTTGGGGGCACAATGAGGTGCCATACCATGGCAACCTAGTGAGGGTGTGGTCAATGGGAGAACCTACCTCCCCCCACCCAGAATGCACCCCGTGACTGTTTGCGTTTCCATCAATGTCTATCATTGTGAGTTATCCGAACTTAAGCCCAAACCTGAAATATAGGGCAAGAAATAAACAAAACATAGTTTAACTCTAGGCAAGACTTTCTATTACACAACGCTTATATAACCATAAACAGTAAGTCCATTGGTATAGATAATGAAACTGTGTTGAAGGTATGGTTTAACAAATCAACCTTTCGGTAGTATACTTATGATAGACGAGATATCGGAAGATACAGCCAACATGGGTACATTAGTAACACCGTGTCGATTTGTAGGTATGTTGATAAGAGGAATATTTAGCTTTCGGATCCAGCCACAGCCCAGTCCTGCTGAAGGCCGCGTTTGGGAGAGGGTAGTGTAGGGGAGGGGCCCGCAATGTTCCATTTAGTGAGTAGTTGCAGACCATCTTCCATGTTGGAGATAGCTGTAGTAGAGCCATCACGGGTAATCAGCAGTTTAGTGGGGAAGCCCCATCTGTACTGGATGCCTTCCTTGCGCAGAATAGATGTGAGAGGGAAGAAGGAGCGTCTCTTTGAGAGTGTGGCCTGAGATAAGTCACCGAATACTTGTATGGACCCCAAGGTCACGTGGTTATCTTCAGATGGTCTAGCGGCCTTCAGGATCGCCTCCTTGATATGAAAGTAATGTAGGCGCATTAGCACGTCTCTCGGAGCCCCCTCTGGTGCATTTCTGGACTTAGGGAGTCTATGAATCCGATCAATCAAAATATCTGTTGCTTTAGCGGCAGGGAGAAGCTTTTGGAATAACTCAACTGCGTAATCGTTCAGGCTGGAGTTGGAAATATTTTCAGGGACCCCCCGAAGTTTGATGTTTTGTCGTCTCGACCTATCCTCTAGGTCCGCAAGTTTGTCTCTCATGGACTCCATTTCAACTTTAAGTGCTTCATGGTCAGAAATCAAGTCATTGTGTGAGCCCACCACTTCGCCCATTTTGTTCTCTAAATGGTCAGTTCTTCCTCCTAGGTCATCTAACGACTGTTGGAAGGAGTGGAGGGTAGAGCGAAACTCTGCCGCCACTTCAGTTTTAAACTGCTGTAGCAAAAGCTTCATTGACCCCACTGTGAGTGCGTCAGAGTCACCCAATGCGTCCGGTGGAGGGACCCCCGGAGCCCCGTTTTGTGGGCCTGAGGTGGACGGAGGGCTGGGGGTGGTAGGCCCCATTGTGAGAAGGCCGCTTGATTTTGGTTTAGCGGGCTGGGGCGAGGGCTTAAAGAAGGATACCTGGGGTGCTGGTTTATTCGTCTTGGGTCTTTTGGGTGGCATATCAAGGCTGCAGGGAGAGACCTTACTACAGAAAACGATTAGGTGAGATGGTTCCTCAGATGTCAGGGCTATTACGGCGGCACAGTGTTAATACTGGGTGAGGGGGATGTAAATTAGGGCTACTGGGTGTGCATTAGAGGGCGACCTGGATCTGCCCTAGATGGCTGCTAAGCACAATTGTGTAGGCAAACTTTCAGTCCTTGCCTCAGATACTCAGTGCTGGGACTTGACTTAACTATTGCCTTAAGCCTCAAGTTGACAGCAGTTGTCTCAAAGCACCTCTGTGTAGTTTTTGATGCAGATTAACTCTGCACTGGCTTGATGTGTTCCTTTCCTTGGTTGAGGGTGCTGGGCTATTGCTGGAGACTGAGGGGGGGGCAGGCTAGAGGGGTGCTGTGGGTTGGCACACAGTGCCACTTACTGTTTTTCCAGAGAAGCGTGGGGGTGCACACATGTAGGGTACAGCAGCTCAGGGATCTGCATCAGCCTCCCCAGAGCTCCGATTCCAAGATGGCCGCCGCTGCTGTGTATTTGTTCTGTGCAGCCTGCTTCAGTCTCTCCGGCTCCCAGACGGGTTCAGGGGCAGTGCGCAGGCTGCCCTCTGCATTCCCTGGTCCCCGAGCAGACAGCAAGGCTCTGTATTACACCAGGGGGGGCCGCCGCCGTCGACCAGCGCTTTCCGCCGTCTGTCCCCTGGTCCTGGATCGCGCGGCGGATCGCCGCTGAAATTGAGGCCCCGGCTTCCCCAGCCAGGTAGGCCGCAACCTGCAGGGACTGTCTCTGCGTCCCCCGGCTCCGCAGCACGGTACAGCCGGCCGGGGAGAGGGGTGTTGAGTGTTCTGGGGGCTTTGGTGTCCCCGAAAACAGGTGCCCAGCTCAGTTAGAGTTGCTGAGAGTGGAGAGCTCACCAGGCACACGTCCTCTCAGTTCAGCCGCTTGGCCACGCCCCCCAGAACACTGTATTTTATATCCTGAGAAAGATTGGTAATTACACATGCTCAATTTAAACAGTTTTGCAGATTGTGAACTTGCCATACTTGATAAAATGTAAATATTATTTGATAATCTCATTATAGTCCAATTGAACTGCTGACCAAAATCAGTAAATCAATAATAATAGTGTTAGAAAAAATTTGCACTTACAATATACAGTATTTCGATTTTTTTATTTTTTACACAGTGCCTTATTATTTGACAGGAAAACCCACTGAATAAGCATCATTTTCAAAAGCATTACCTTGCACATCTCTGTCCCAATTTCCATTATGTTTCTGATTGTATATTCAAAACTGATGTCAGAAACAGCAGGTAAATATACCAGTACAACAGGGGTGGGGAACCTTTTTTGTGCCAAAGGCCGTTTGTATGGGGAATAAATCCTTCGGAGGTCATATGTAAAAATGTATCTTACAAATTGTCCTGCTGCAGCCGTCCCACGCTCCGGCGGCTGCCACTGAATAGGACTGACAGTCTCCAGCTGCTGTTGATTAGGAGGAATCTCACGAGAACTACCTACCTGAGAATTCCCCTGTAGCCACTCAGACCGGCTACGGGGGCCAAATACGGCCCCCAGGCCTGAGGTTCCCCACCCCTGCAGTAAAAGAAGTAGTTGTGGCATTTTGTTTATTATTGTTATTATTAATAATAATATTGTTATTTATATATCACTTTTCTCCCAATAGGACTGAATGTACTTTACACAAAATACAAAACAATGGATATTAGTGAAATGCCTGAGTACTCAGTTAAGTCTAGAATCCTTAAATAATACTCAAGAGTGGAGACTTCCTGTACCGTACATTCCATGCAGGGCTGCCATCAGAAATTGTGGGGCCCGGGACTGAAAACTTGGCAGGGCCCCCTTCCCTTTCTCAAACACCTTGTCTGTTGCACTGGATGCACTACTCAACCTCTACATTGCTTCAAGGGAAATGTGAACTATGTTTACGATAAATTATACTTTACAACTCCAGTCCTGGGCTTCCTTTCTTTCTAGGCCCAGGACTGGAGTTCTGGCAGTCCCCCCTGATGGCTGCCCTGATTCCATGTAGTTGGAGCCACAAAGCAGATAGCTTGACTGCTAGGGCTATTCTAGTTGCTGTTAGCTGTCCTTCTCTTACAGATTGCAGTAAATGAGTGGGACATTCAGGAATCAGAAGCTGCTTCTTGTACCTTGGGCCCTGTCTGGTCATGTAGGGCTTTGAAAGTGAAAATGCCAATCTTGAAATCAATTTGATTTTAAATATCTTGCTTGTGATGTGCATACCTCCCAACATTTTAAAATCTGTAATCGGGGCCTGCCTTGCCAGAGGTGTGGCCGGCCCGGGAAAGTGGAGCTACATGGTGGGTGGACAGGGCTTCAGGCCTAGCACCACGACCCTCCATTTATATAATGGGCTGGTCAGCCCCCTGCTCCCACTCTTTCACCCTCCTGCCTGCACTGAAGAGATGCCGTGAGCAGGTGCATGGCATCTCTTCAGCAATCACCATTGCTCTGTACAGAGAAGAGCAACGGTGATCTCCTGCTGCCCCCAACTGCCAGCCGAAGGAAGGACTGTGAGACAGTCCCACTAATTTGCACCTGATCCGCTGTCCTACCTGCAAGTCCAGGTGTTTCACGGGAGGGGGGATTGGACGACGATGACAGATAGCAGAGTAGCCAATGATCAGAGAACAGATGCATAATGGTTTTTTCAGTGCATGGAGGGCAGCCAGGGGCTGATCAGCTGCTCAGGAAGCACTGGGCACACCCCGAGCAAAGTATTGGGCCATGAGACCATGCCACTAAAACAATGCCATGCCCCAAATCATTAGCTCAGCTCTCATTCCGGGTCACACGTGCCTTCAGGATCTGCAGACCAGAAAAGTTGGGAGGTATGCTTACAGTATACACATATGATTTAAGAGTATTAAGCGGTACTTATATGTTAGTTGGGCGCCCACTATAGTTAGTACGCTCATACCCCCACTATCCATGTCGGCATGGAGTTGACGTTATATAGTGTTGCGAGCGCAGCAAGCCACCAAGCCACCAAAGTACCTATTAAGCCCAATGCTTAACAGGATATTAACAGTAGTTTCAGTTTATACGCTGCAACCCACTAGAAATTTGGGTAGTTATTCTGGTTGACTCGAAAAAGGCTGCCTTGTGAGTCCCTCAGACGAAGCCCACGCTTTTTTTTTTGGGGGGGGGGGGGGGTAATAATGTGTTTTTCTTTCTTTCACTGCAATTGAATAATGAATGTTATGTTCTGTGGGGGACATTTTGGTACTAATTGTAAGTATAGAACTTTTAGGCCTCAAAAGAGAAGTCCATATTTAGATGTACGGTATGAACCTAGGAAAATCACTACATCCAGGATTCAGGAGACCGTTAGTATATATAATGGCCACAGATGTGTCCCAGAATCAGATATCTAATGCTGGCCACACATCAGACCAACTGTCCTCCAATCATCCAACTAGTTGCTTGGATGGAATAAAAATATGGTACTGGATGGGAGCAAATGTAATATTTACTTCAAAATTTTGCTTTGCAAAATCTGGAAAAGGACAAAAACTGTCGCTAAGACACGGTACTGTAGTTGAACCTGTTTGATTTAAACCAGGCATGTCCAAACTGCGGCCCTCCAGGTGTTGTGAAACTGCAAGTCCAATCATACCTTGCCAGAGTTTTGCTATTAGGGAATGCTAAAACGATGACAAGGTATGCTGGGATGTGTAGTTTCATGACAGCTGGAGGGCCACAGTTTGGATATGCCTGGTTTAAACAATTTGACTGAAAGGTTTTTTTTTCCATTTTCCCGGGTTTGTGAGCACATTTCTGATTGTCCTTTGCTCCCATCCTGTACCATATTTTTATTACATCCAAGCAACTAGTTGGATTGTTGGAAGAAAGTTAGTCTGATGTGTGGCCAGCATATTCCAATGCCATGTTTTAAGTGTACTTTTAAATAGAAATGGTAGAAATCAACATTGCTATTGATATGGTCTTGCTCAACCATAATAATATATATAATCTTTATTAACCCTTTCATGCATAGAGACCACTACAGTGGATATCTGTTTTTAATTTGTGCATCACTAGTGCATGGTGGCCCTTATTCTGGTTCACTCGCAAATGCAAATTCCTTCTCAAATGGACAAAACCATGTGCACTGCAGGTGGGGCAGATGTAACTTGTGCAGAGATAATTAGATTTGGGTGGGGTTTTACTTCAACATGAGAACTATATTGCAGTGTAAAAATAAAGCAGCCAGTATTTTCCCTGCACAGAAACAAAATAACTCACCCAAATTTAATTCTCTCTGCACAAGTTACATATGCCCCACCTGCAGCGTACATGGTTTTGTCCAGTTGAGAATGAATTTGCCTTTGCGAGTGAACCAGAATAAGGGCCGGTGTTCACTTCTTAGGACCTCTATTAAACTTTGAAGACATGCCACTAGTGCAGCTTATTTCTACACAAACAAAAAGGTTAAAATAAATTCACCAGCACTTCAGAGATAGTTTTTTTTTGGTATATTTTTAATTGTATTAATATACGTACAAATAAATGTGCTTTGATCAAACACTCAATTTATTCTCCTATTGTGAAATATGTAAAAGCATGTCCACTTCAGTGGACAATATGGATTCATACTGCAAGGATTATCCTGGCATATAGGCAGGGGCGGATTGGCCCACCGGGTGACCTGGCCAAGTACTGATTTGGCCTCTTTTTCCCTGTCTGGGCCGCCGCTTTTCCCTGGCTGGGCCGCAGGCCTCGGACTGCACTACCACAGTGGTTAGTGCCCGCGGCCGCAGCCAACAACTGCCCAGTGCCCACAGTCAATATGGCCGCTTTTAGGTGACATCACCTGTGACTGAGCGGCTTTGGCGCGGGTGGTGGTGGGCGTGCGTGGCCTCAAGCAGCGTGCCTCCAGTTTGGTAAGCTATGCCGGATCATTACCGTGCCCCCCCGCACCCCGCCGGCTTTTTACCGTGACAACACCCCACCCAGCTCCCCTCCCCCCGTGGGTCCTTACCGTGACAACCGCCCACCCCCTCCTCCCGTGGGCTGCTTGATGAACTTTTCCCGGGACGGATTTTGTTGCCAATCCGCCCCTGCATATAGGCCTAACCTAAATAAAATCCTCATATTATAGCCATTTATACTAATTTTTTGGACAGCTAATAGCATTATATGTATTGTTATATTTTATCTTAACTTTTTTAAATAATACATTATTTTAAATTATATTTAGTAGCAGCTGTGGTAATAGTGACAACTGTTATATTTATTCAAGTGCATCTAAGGTTAGGTTCAGAGTGGTGTAATATGCACACGGGGAAGTGGATCTCAGTATGTGGCGATGTACCCACAGAGATGCAACAACAGCAGCTGGTACATTTGGGTGTTTATATTCACTTTCTTGATGTGACTTGGCTGCTGTATCGAATTTGCAGGACCAAGTGCACAGGGCTGCCACTAGTAATCTTGGGGCCCGGGACTGACCTTCAGTCCGGGCACCCCCACGCACCCGTAAACCTCTCCCCACCCCATTACTTACCTAGCTGCGGCATTGCCCTGATTCCTGCACGCCTCCACGTCTCCTCGGCCGGGTGTCCTAAGTTCGGCACTCTGCAGGCTGCACTGTGTATTGTGCGTGCCTAGCTGGGGGAGGGTGCCGGGTGGGGTAGGCGGTGTGCAGCTGTGGGGGTGGCACTGTTGCTGTGAGCAGCTGCCCGGGCCCCAGCTGCCCAGCCCCCTGTACCCACAGCACCCCCCTGTCGGCGGCCCTGCAAGTGCAGAGCGATGTCAAAGGCATGCCTGGAATCAGGTTCAGTTGGGCCAAAGCTTGCCAATGAAATCAAGTAACAGGTTCCATAATGGAGGGTGTAAATGAAAAACTAAGTAAATGTGCATGCAGTGTCCAGGGTGCTTTATCCATCTTTCATACGCCTTAAAAATCAGTTAAATTTCACACGTCAAAAAAGGAAAACTTTCTAAGTAGGAAGCAAACTCAAAAATAAATTACTTTTTTGTGTTATAAATAGTGAGCATATTTTTGTTTCTGGATGAATAAATACTGTAGGCTTAAAAAATGTATTGTTTGCAACTTAGGGATTTTATGTTTATGTAGTATCAATATTTTAAGCAACCTGATAAGAACATATTGGAACTATAACATAACTTTTCTATAAAGTTTTGCAGGGAAGTTTTTGCTATTAGGACATTTTTTTTAATGGTTTTATGGTTTTGAAGACTAAGAAAAAGACATATTGCAATAAATTATTATAATGCATCAAAGGGTTAACATTATCAACAACATGTTGTATGCTTACATTTTATTTTTAAATGAGGAATGATGAAACTATTATACGAATATTATTGACTAAGTGATTCATCGCGCCCTACAGCCGATCTTCACACTGTCGTAAGGGGCTGCGCCCCCTTAACCTGTGAACGTATTTACTCCGTGGGTGGGTGTTGGGTGCAAGGGTGCTATGGGTGGGGTAGGTGCTTGTGGGAGGTGTGGGTTGGGGAGTTGTGGGTGGTGGAGTTGTAGGTGCGGGATTGGGTCGTGTGGGTGGTGTGGTTTGTTTAGGTGCAGGGTTGCATGTGGGTGGGGAAGGTGCAGGTGTGCTGTAGTTGGGTTGGGGATGGATGGCGGGGGTGTTGGAGGGGCTGGCGTAGTTGGTGTGGGGGAGGGATTGGAGTTGTGTCGGCTGTGGATGGGGAGAGGCTGGTGTGCCGTAGGTGAGGGGGGGGCGTAGTGTGGGTGGGGGAGGTGCAGTTTTGGTGTTGTGCAAGTGGATGCTGGTGTGCTGCGGGTGGTGGAGGGGTGGGTGCAATTGTGTAGCGGCTGTGTGGGGTAATGGCTTGGGTGTTGGAGGGTGCGATGGTAAAATTAGGGGAAGAGGGTGTTTTGGGGATATTGGGGTGTTGGGGTGTTGGAGCTACACGTGCGGAGTGGGTGGTGTGGGTTGGTGAGGTGCTGAGGTGCACTAGTTTAGTGAGGGGCAGTTGCAGGGGTGCTGTTGTAGCGGCAGTGGTGTGGGTGGGGGAGATATGGGTGGGTGGGTACTGAGGGTGGGGAATGTGCAGGTGTGAGCATTGAAATGCTGGGCGTACCTGCAAACGTAGGCATGGGCATGCAGCGACTGGCGATGCTGGTGTGGGATTTTGAAGGTGCTGGGGACGCCATTTGGAGATTGCGTGGGGGTGTGCGGCTGGGGATGCTGGCGGAGGTTTGTGGAGGGGCTGAGGACACTGGTTTGAGATGGGGGCTGCCGGGGGATTCCAGAGGTGGTGGGGAGACAGCTGGGAGATTGTGTGGGTGAGGCTGAGGATGGTGGTGGAGGATTGAGGAGGAGATGGGGACAGTGCAGGGGGGATTGATGAGGTGCTGTGGGGAAACTGGCGGAATATTGCAGGGGGTGAGGTGTGGCTGGGGACATTGGAGGGAGTTGGTGGGGTTGGGGGTTAGATGAGGTGCGCTGGGGAGAGTGTCAGGAGATGCTGCCTGTGACTGAGAGCTGGCACCATCAGGATTCAGGTGTCAGCAGTTTTTTCCCCTGGCTGGGACGGGGGGGGGGATGGTAGGGATGCTTGTGGTGGATTGAGGAGGGAGGTGCGTTTGGGGATCGATGGTGGCGGGATATTGTGGGGGTGAGGTGCGGCTGGGGACACTGGCGTGGGAACGGCTGGGGAACCCGCCGGGAGATGTAATTGACAGCTGGCGCTGCTACGGTCGGAGGTCCAGCAGCAGTGAGTGTCAGCATGCTTCTGCCTGTTCTCCCCTGCCCTGGCCGCAGGGGGTGGCTGGCAACTTTCAGCCTGGGGGGGCAACACAAGCAAGTGGCCTACCGCCACTGTCGTTGTTACGCCTACCATCCTAGTATGCAGCAAAGATTAAATAGCTTCTGGTGCTGCATACATTCTATTATAGATGAATAAATAGATGTGTAGTATAGAGATATATATACTGTAGAGTACTATATATATATATATTTAGAAGGGGGGATAGTGTTATGCTATACAGTAGGGGGTTTATGCAGCATGGTACAGAGGATAAAAAGTGCCACTCCAGTGCATTTATGAGTCTTGACAAAGTAGTACCATCTCAAGAAAGTACAGTATCCACTTCATAAAACGTATAAAGAAAGTACTAGGCACAGCCATGGTGCTCAATCGAGATATATATTACTGATTCTACCTCTCTGCCACCTCCTGTTGTCCACTCTGCAGTTCCCAGCTTCTGTGCTGGGTTTAGGAGGGCAGCTGAACTTAGATAGTTACTGAGGGCCTTATTCTGATCGTAGCGGCCAAACGTGCGTACGTTCCAAAACAACGTACGCTATCCGTACGCGGCCGTTGGGGTTAAGTCCACCCACAACTCAGCCGCATACGTACGGCCAGAAACAACGGCAAAGGGGAGTGGCGTACAATTGAGCGTACGCCAACGTACACGGACGGGCCAGCCCTTACACTCCGACAACTGGCGTACAATTGAGCGTACACCACCGTTTACGGACGTCTCTCGTCCGTCTTCCCACCGACTTCTTGCGGCTATCTGAGTGTACGCCAGCTTGCACGGACGGGTCCCTATTGTTTTCAATAGAAAACTCAGCTTATGTCACCGCTCGTGAGAGTGAGCGTACGTCCGTGTACGCTGACATACCCTTCACATATATGGACCTGCAAATCTTGCCTTTCAACTATAATTATGAAAATTAATTAATTGATTGAATTAATTAATGTGCAAAATAGTGGGCATGGGCTTAAAACATTGCTGAAACATCCTTTGTAGGTGTTGGATGTGGTTTATGTTATTGTATCATAAATACAAAACCTATGTTTGTATTAGAGTGAACACGTTGACACATGTCGACTTGTGTAGATAGAGTGTGCTACTGTGTAAAGTCTATGAAAGCACGTAGTGAATGTGTCTAACTGTTTAACAAATACCTACCTTAGCATATATAAGCAGGTCTTACAAAGATTCTTACCTTAAATTAAGCAAACCTTTAAATGTAGAGAAGTATAGAAAGATAAGCTTCCAATGTGTTTGAGTGCTGTGTGTGGCTTGCAGGTAGTGAAATCATGGTTTGGACTTAATAGGCTGCAGCATTGGTTATTACATTCAGGTGTATGTGTTTGGTAGTAATCAGCGTAAATTAGCAAACCCAGGAGCACGCTGGCATGCGGTATCTGTAGGGGTGGTTTGAGATGGCGGTTGGCGGCCGCCTGTTTTGTGTCCGAAATGAACGGTGCTTTAGTCGATCGTGCGGTAGTAGCACCGCTCATTTTTGGTGCACACCCCCGTGTACGCCCATGTTTACACCCATTTTCCCTCATTATTTCGGCCGCTCCCCTCATCACGCCCCTATGCCGCCCCCAATGCCCCTACACTCGCGTATAGGTTTTTTCGCACGTAGAGACCCGTCCGTAAGCGTTGTGAAGTGTTCGCGCCTGCGCATTAGCGAATGTACGCATGCGCAGATCATAAAAAACCCCGGGACGTACGCGTACGGCCCGGCCGCACCAACCAGAATAAGGCCCTTAGTTACATAGTAGGTGAGGCTGAATAAAGACTTGCGTCCATCTAGTTCAACCTATGTTTATAGTAGCTAATCCCTTGTTGTATGGTACTGTATGTTCTGATATTTTAACTTGGGCAGGGGAGGGCCATGATGAGGAGGATAAACCATTGCTGCTGTGGTCACCCAGGATCCTGGCTCTGCTCTCCCCACGTACATCACGTACATGCAACAGCCTTTTGATCCACTGCTGCTCCCAGAGGCTGTCCCCTCGCGGCTCGCAGTGTCTGTCCTCTCTGCCAGGAAGCAGCAGCTGCTTCGTGTGGCGATCCCTTCCTTCCTCCTCTTCTCACCTGTAATAGACGTAATAGCCAGCCAGCTAGCCCGCCATCATCGCCCCCCCCCCCTTCCCTAGTTGGAAGTATCCTCTTCTTCAAGTACAAACTAAACGGCCGGGTAGCATTTTGCGTATGTCTCCTGGACACCGGATGTACACAGCTGGCCCCAGGACACTAAAATCATACTGGCCCAAGGGGCATATGGCACCTTGCCCCCCGGGCCAGCCCGCCACTTTCTGGCCGGGACACGGGGATGATGGCAGGAGTTAGCAGCATGTGTCAGCATGCTACCACCTGTTCTGCTGTGCGGGACACTGGCGGGAGGGGGGAGCTGTTGGTTGATCGCAGGGGTGGACCCAGCCGGGGGATTGAAGCATTGTGCTGGGGACACTGGTGGTAGATGCTGGCGGTAACTGCGAGCTGTCGCCGATGCAGGAGCCATAGATGGGAGGTCCTGCAGCAGTGGGTGTCAGCATGCTTCCACCTGTTCTCCCCCCTGGCCGGGATCTCGCGGGGGGATGCGACTGGGTATGCTGACGGGGATTAGGATAGAATCTGTGGCTACAGTGGGGGGATCAAGGGGGCTGCTGGGGATACTGACAGGGGACCACAGCTGAGGGATCGATGAGGGAGGTGGGGATACTGGCAGGGGACCTGGCAGGGGACCTCCTTCTATTGCTCACCACAGCTGCTTACAGGGAAGGAGTAGGCAGACAGTGCTGGTGATAGGCTATTAGCCCCATCTGTCACTCTATGACTTCGCCCAGCATTATACACACGCTCACAGAGGGGTAAATGTATGAAGCAGTGATAAGGGAGGAGAAGTGGTGAAGTGCCTGGTACTTTATCACGGCCAATCAGCTCCTGACTGTCCCTTTTTAAACCCAGCCTGTAACTTAACAGTCAGGAGCTGATTGGCTGGTGATAAAGGACCAGGCACTTTATCACTTCTCCTCCCTTATCACTGCTTCATACATCTACCCCAGAGTGAAGAGTGACAGATCTGGCAAAATATATAGGAGATTACCTCTTTTACATACTGTATTATCTTCTGCTTAAGATAACTTTTTTTTATCCAGGCACCTAAAAAATCACTGACACAGTACATAACAATAAAAATTTCCACATGGACAGTCAGATCTACTTTTTGGTGGGATGGATAATCAGTGGGGGCAAGGTTCTTGTTGTTGGAGTTCCCCTTCATATTGAGCTCTTAGAGGGGAATTCAAATGTTTTATTATGCCCAATCTAAAGTGACAGGATATCACAGGGCAATATTTAAATTATTTTGTTTTATCAGAGCTATCTTGCCCACTGTCGGGTTTAGGTGTGCAACGCGCCTAAACCCGACCAAACTAATGAGTGCCTTTTCTCGTCACAATTAAAATGTTTGGCGCTGAGAAGGGCATCCAACATTTGAATTCCCCCCTTAATATCCACAGGAAAGTTAGCCGATGCTTAAGAAAAAATTCACACCTAGTGTATCGATTTTTACAAAATAATTTCCGGTGTCATGGTGGTACGAAGTTCCCACAGTCTTTGAATACCAGTTGCCATTCATTAAAATCTATTTTGCATTTTAAATAAAAATGGGCTGTATGGTGAATTGGTTTTCTATAAATAGAGCTGGAGTGGCTACTGTCAGCTAGCCATGTCATGGAGTGTGGGTTAGTTAGGACTGGCAACACTTCAGGCAAAACGCTTCTGTAGAATTGTACAAAATATCAAGGCCAAATGTGGAATGATGTGAAATTTCTGAACCGTTTTGAAAATTGCTCTAATCTCTAATCCAGACTGCCATGAGGTAATTACAGTACTGCATACCCAATAACATTTCCATGTTTATTGTGATGGCATATAAGGATAAAGCAGGAGGAAATGTCAAACAATCACAATATTTGAATTCAGAGATTTATCAGACTACTAAAAATGTCATAATAAACACAATAAACAAATCAAAATTCAGGCAGAAGAGCTTTCGCCACATATATTTTGTGTCCATGTTGCAACAGCCCACACAATTTACATATAATTGTGATCAGAGGTTTATATAAGTATATTTCAGTCACAGTAATTTGCTCTTATTTAGTCATCAGAGCGAGATAAGTTTTTATGAATAATGCTGATTTATGAACTGCTGGCTGCAGACATCTGCACAGTGAGCATGGAACCGCTCCAGCCCATTTGTAAGATTTTATTTGGTGATGAATAAATGTTCTAAACAGATAAAGTCAACCGTCAGAGCTCCCTTATTGTACAAAGAACTGCCAGACATCATTTCTTTATGTCTTTTCAGAGTGTGTGTTTCTGTTTCCACTTATATACATTATTTAGAGAACACTTTACTGAGATATGCTGATTGGAAATTGGCTCTGCAGCCAGGTTGCCCAGAAAGTTCAGATAATTATGTCCCAGTTTTCTCTGGGTGCGATGGAAATTGGGACAGTGATGGCTGCAATCACAAGAAAAGTGCGCTCATATTAAATATGTAATAAACATTTACAATAAGAAACATGATACAATAGGCAAAGGAGGGCCAGTGATAAAAAAGACATGCAGAGGTAACTATTGTAAACATTTTACTTGAAGAAATCTAAAACTCTATGTATCATATGCCTTGTTTATTTAGCGGATCCACTGAACCCTAAATATGTCTTTACTCATGACAGGTCGTTAATGATAAAAAGATGGATGATGAATCGCAATACCGAGCAGTCATCAAGACTTTGTTTTGGAAGTAGAGTTAAACAATCACTGATAACTCCACAACAATGGTAACATATAATACCTACCCTTTCTATATGATGCAATATTTAAGTGAAAACACCTTACAAAAAATGATTGCTCAATGCAGCCATATCCATATAAATAAAGATTGTCTGCAATCACATAATTGGTTTGTTAAGAGACACTGCGCAGCTTATTTCAATGTCTAGAGTAGTTAGGAAGGAATCGGGACATCTGTCAGAATGAACTTAGGTCTACAGTCATTAGGTCGACCCCACTAGGTCGACTGGCAGGAAGGTCGACCTGACTTAAGGTCGACATGGGCCAAGGTCGACATGACTTAAGGTCGAATTTGCATAAAGGTCGACATGAGGAAGGTCGACTGGTCATAAGGTCGACATGGGTTTTTCACTGTTTTTTGGTCCGAATGTCGACACAGTCGACATGGACACAGTTGGAAATGAGAATCTGACCCTCGCATCGCTCGCTTCGCTCGCGATGCGAGGGCACGGTGCCTCGCTGCGCTCGGCACACTATTTTATTCTCCCACCACGCCCTAGTGGATGGTAGGGCATGAAATACCGCCTGTCGGCACATGTCGGCTCAAAAAACAGTGAAAAACCCATGTCGACCTTATGACCAGTCGACCTTCCTCATGTCGACCTTTATGCAAATTCGACCTTAAGTCATGTCGACCTTGGCCCATGTCGACCTTAAGTCAGGTCGACCTTCCTGCCAGTCGACCTAGTGGGGTCGACCTAATGACTGTAGACCTAAGTTAATTCTAATAGATGACCGCATCCCGTTAGGAAGTCTAGTTTGGACTATTGGATCTACTCAGCAGGTCAACTGCTTGCATTATATTTTTTTCTTTTTCTTCTACTGCTAGTCCCAATGAATATACACAGTACTTACAGAGTTTTTACACTTAACACCAGTTTTTTTATATTGTCATACTTTTCATGACTTGCTGGCCACAAATGTACATAACTATTTTGCAATGCAATGAAGTTTTTCCATGCATTACCTCAGATTACAAGTTCTTTGTTCTGTTGTTTTTTTTTTGTCAGGTAAGAGCCCCAATGAAACTACATTTCAGTTTGCATGTATTGCTGCAGAAACCTGAAATATGTAAGGGGCACACATTGAGGGCCAAATTAGTTAATTAAAGCAAAACACTAAGGCCCTTATTCTGATCGGTGCGGATATTCCCGCATTCTTACGGAGCGGTCCGCACGCCACGGTGTTTTGCCGCATGCGGCCATCGTCCGTAGAAACGCCCACGTGTCCTCCGCATTCGGACGGACTGACTCTTTAAGAACAGGGCGTGTTTACGGACGACATACAAACCATGCGTGTGCGGGAGAAACACTCCGATTCTGCACGGTATTACAGAGTATTACAGAGTATGCTCGGAAATACCGCATCCGAACGGGAGCCAAGCGGTGCTACCGCCCGTAAGCGGAGTATTTACGCCAAACAACCCACTATTAAGTATCTTCTGCAATACATCACATGACCCACTTATTCAATTACCTATCCTCATAAAAAACTGCTTATTTGGAATTGGAATCAATTAGATGCCAATATATCCTTACAAGCATGCCTAACACATGCATTGCACACATTAACCCTTACAGCAATTGAAGTGCAATGGTTTCAATTAAAGCACTGACAAGCGTCCTATTAGTGAGTAATGAGTAAAGGAGTAGATTCTATTGGGTTCAGGTGTTAATGGTTGTAGTCATTAGGCGTACGTTCGCCTACCGCATGAACGAGTGGTGTCCGCAAAGCAATAGTACACTTGTGGACACCGCACATTTCTGCCCTTTTTGATCGCGTGCATTCGGAGTGGTTTCCGAATGTACGCCCCCCAACATAAGTGTACTCCCCCGTGTCCGCCCATGTTTCCGCCCCGTTTTGCCCACTTTGAAACTACGCCCATGTGTCATTCCGCATGACGCCCATAATACGCCCCTATTTCCCGACTGATAGCGGTGAACAGTTTTGGACGGGATTTGGCCGAACTGGTACCGAGTCAAGGCGTGGCACATGCGCGTAGCGTTCTCCACGCATGCGCAGACGCCGTAAAGACGCGATCCGTAAGTACGCGGTAAAGTCCGCGTCAATCAGAATAAGGGCCCAAGAGAAGAGATGTAGAAGAGTCTGCATGATCTATACTTTATTAAACAAAAAAAGATCTAGATAATTGGCTAGTCTTTTTACAAACCTGAAAACATGGCTGCAAAAACATTCATATAAATGTGTGCCAATAAATAGTACCAGTAGCTCAGCAATGAAATTTTGACTTCTCATCCTTTTCCAACTAAGGGGGGAATTCAATTAAGTTCTGTATTTTTTTCCGACTAGACGAAAAAGCTGCAATAATTGGCCCCTATAGTATTCAATTGTGGGCATTTTTCGCCTATTTTTACACACTTTTTCACCCTTGCCCCTTAACTTAACTTGTTGGGATGGGGCAAATCAACATGGGTGTAAACAGACCCATAAATCGGTCAAAGACGCCCTGAGATTCGATCAAAGTGGTCGCCATCGATCCACATGGTTTTCGCCCGTGCCAGATTTTCAACAAGTGGAAAAAGTGTCAGGAGCATTGAATAGATCAAATCAAATTCACCTTAAAAACTGGCAAAAATTGCATATTTTATGCCTGGTGAAAAATCCAGCAATAATGAAATATTGCCCCAAATCTGTTGGGTGAACTCTATGGAAGCCATTAAATATTCAATGGTGAATTCATAGTTTAAATGCGTGGAACCCAAGTCACACAGACTTCCAAGACTTGTGCTATTTGTTGAGACTTTTTTTTTTAGTTTTCTACTTTTATGTTTAATATTATTTCTTATTTGCTTCTATTTTCTCTTTACCTGTTACTCATTTATTTTCCTGTTAATGTTAGTTTTTGTATTGCTTCCCTATTTGTTATTGTGGTACTTGTTTCCTAGCACGGCCACACCGATTAAGATCGGGGTGATCGTGCTGAAAAAAATCGGGTCGATCGCATCGCATGCGATTTGGTCGCATGCGATGCGATCGACGCGACTGACCGATTTTTCACCCGATTTTTTCATTAAATACAATGTAAATTGGGTCCCTGGGACCCAATTTTACATTGGATTGAATGAAAAAAATTCCCAACCCCCCCAAATTCAAGCGCGTAAACCCCACCCCACGATAGACGGCAACCCGAAGCGTGGCGAGCGCAGCGAGCCCGCGAGGGGCGGCGGTACGCGTCCTCCGACCTTTTCATGCCCTACTATCCACTAGGGCGTGGAGTGAGAATAGAATAGTGTGGCGAGCGCAGCGAGCCACCGAGCCCGAAGCGTGGCGAGCGCAGCGAGCCCCGCGAGGGGACGCGGATACCTTCACAGGTAAACGCGTCCCTTCGCGGGCTTCACAGCTGTCCGCGTCGCCACGGACACCTGTGAAGCCCGCGAAGGGACGCGTATAACTGTGAAGATATCCGCGTCCGCTCGCCACGCTTCGGGCTCGGTGGCTCGCTGCGCTCGCCACACTATTCTATTCTCACTCCACGCCCTAGTGGATAGTAGGGCATGAAAAGGTCGGAGGACGCGTACCGCCGCCCCTCGCGGGCTCGCTGCGCTCGCCACGCTTCGGGTTGGCGTGTATCGTGGGGCGACGACGGGGACATTTATAATGTGAAATGGGTCATATTGACCCATTTCACATTTTTTGACATTTTTACACCATTTCAATGTTAAAAAATTTTTTAACATTGAATCCTATGCAAAAATCGGGTGCATCGCGTCGCATCGCGTCGGGACCAATGTTAATGGTCCCGACCGACGCGATGCCCCCGATATTTTAACTTCCCGACAAGATTTCAATGTGAAATTTTTTTTTAACATTGAAGTCAATGGAAATATCGGGGGCATCGCGTCGGTCGCGTCGGGACCAATGTTAATGGTCCCGACCGACGCGATGCACCCGATTTTTGTTTCATAGCCGGCAAAATGGACCTGATTTCAAAAGAAATCGGGTCCATCGGGGTAATCGTGTCCCTTAATTAAGGGACACGATTACTTAAGATTGTGGCCGTGCTAGGAAACAAGTACCGTTATTGTAATCAGGGTGCTGTCAGTGTCTTCTTCCTTGATGTCAGCGCCCTGATTACTATGACACCTCAATCAGCTTGTAAGACAGTGACCGTCCGCACACAATTTAAAGCAATGTCAGCTGGTCTGCCACTATTTTCAACTTCAAACCATTAGGAGTTTGCGGCCTGGCAGCCAATCAGGAGCAATTCCCTCCCCTTTGCCAACGAGCAATTCCTTCCTCCTTGGCAATGAGCAATTCCCTCCCCCTTGGCAATGAGCATTTCACTCCTTCTTGGCAATGAGCAATTTCACTTCTCCTTGGCAATGAGCAATTGCCACCCCCTTGACAATGAGCAATTGACTCCCCCTTGGCGACAAGCAATTTCACTCCCCCTTGGCAAAGAGCAATTCACTCCCCCTTGGTAACAAGCTTGTATTCCCCCTTGGCAATGAGCATGAAGCCCCCCTGGCATTGAGTATGAAGCCCCTGGCATCAAGCAAGAACCCAAGAAAGCAATGAGCATGTTGTTAAATGGCACTTATGTATCAAATATGTAATGGGCATCATGGTTTGTGTGTTATAATGTGTTATGGGCATCACGATGTGGTATAATATGTGATGGGCATGACGGTGTGTAGCACAATGTGTAATGAGCATTACAGTGTGTGGCACAATGTGTATTGTGCTGTGTGTCTAATGGGCTCTAACTGGCACAGCAGTGTGTCTAAGGGGCACTACTGTGTGGTGTAATGTGAATTGGTTCTCTTATGTGGCCATGCCCTAAATTTTTGATGAACACCTATCGGTTGATACTGCACCCACACTGTAGCTCCACCCACAATGAGGGGGGCTCAAATCTATGTTTGCTTACTAAAAAATTAGGCTTTGGCCGGCCCTGGTAATAAGGCATGTATGCTTTGAGACTTACGCTAAACTTTTGTGCTAAGCGATTTAGGGTAGGCGATTTCCCTTGAACTTCCTGGTGTGTACTTGGCCATGCAATCAGTGCCGTATTTCCCATTAGGCACGCGAGGCACGTGCCTAGGGGTGGCACATGTTTGGGGGCGGCACTTGGATGCATGTGATAGTACTATCAGCCTGAAATGTACCAGTAACTGCAACATTTTTCCACTGTACTGCACCAGGTTCAATCTTGAATAGAGTGTAAATGGATAGGACATGCATATACTGCCCCGTAAGTGTAAATATGTATACATAATAAAAATAAAAAAATCTTACAGTTGGTGGCTATTTTTATTATTCTATTAAATTGGCAATCATCAAATGAGGGCTTATAACGAATAAATAAAAATAATACAATTAGGCAAGGGGGCGGCCATTATTGTTGTGTCAACGGGCGCCCTCACCCCTAAATCTGCCCCTGCATGCAATCTGTGCTAAGAGATCTCTGCTAAGTGATCTGTGCTAAGCAATTTGTGCTTAATTAAAAAAAAAGATTATTTTAAATGGTAGATTATTATCGCTATTGCTCATACTGTACACAGGGAGTAATTTGAATGCATTTACTAAGCGATCTGAATATACTGCATGTGCTAAAGATTGAGCCAATAGAAACATAGAAATATAGAATTTGACGGCAGATAAGAACCACTTGGCCCATCTAGTCTGCCCCTTTTTTAAACATGTTACCTCAAACCATATTTGATCCTTATTTTTTTGTAAGGATATCAATATGCCTATCCCAAGCATGTTTAAATTGTAATACCATATTTGTGTCTTTCACCTCTGATGGGAGGCTATTACACTTATCTACTACTCTTTCTGTGAAGTAATTCTTCCTCACATTTCCCCTGAATCTTCCTCCCTCTAGTTTCAGTGCATGTCCTCGTGTTCTGTTGCTCCTCTTCCTGTGAAGAATGTCTCCCACCTGTACCTTGTTAAAACCCTTGATATATTTGAAAGTTTCTATCATGTCCCCCCTTTCCCTTCTCTGCTCTAAAGTATACATATTAAGATCTTTTAGTCTTTCCTGGTACGTTTTTTGATGTAGGCCATGCACCATTTTAGTTGCCCTTCTTTGTACAGTCTCTAATGTATTTATATCCTTCTGGAGATATGGCCTCCAGAACTGTACACAAGGTGAGGTCGTTCCAATGACCTTTCTTTCTACTGCTGATACCTCTCCCTATGCAACCAAGCATCTGACTTGCCTTCTTCATTGCTTTGTTACATTGCCTACCTGCTTTTAAGTCCCCTGAAATAGTGACACCTAGATCCCTCTCAGTAGAGGCGACACACAGGATCGTGCACCGCCATCGCTATGGGTTGTACACATGGTGAGATTTGTGCTTCATTTCTAAGCAATCTAAACAACTGCCTTAGAAATGAGGCAAAAATTACCCTGTTTGTATACCCCTTAAGATGACTTTTTTTATTTTTATACCATTATGAATATGTTTTATTGTGCATGCTATACTTCATTGTGCTAGAAAACTAGACGTTCAGTGTAAACCCAATTTAGAAAGACCTGGACTAAAATAAATAAAATGATGTAAAAACTACAAGTTGATCTTAGTGACAATGTGATATATTTAGTAATTCAGTGAAGGGCCAGATGCACCAAGCTTCAAAAAGTGATATCGTGAAGAGTGATAAACACCCATCTCCTAAATGCCATGCTACAGGCTTGGTTTGAAAAATACAGTTAAGAGCTGCTGATTTTTGTGGGTGGTGGCTATCATGCAGCTTGTAGTTGGCTGATCAGGGTCCTGACACCTCCTGCCAGGACACCCAGCAGCCAGCCAGAAGCGGCAAGATTGCCGTCCCCACCTCAGCGTCAGCAGAACTGCAGTCAGGGACATAATGGCCAAACAGTATTAGTTACCTCAGCGCATTGCCTACATATCTCGACCCCTTGCAATTCGCCTACCAAGCAAACAGAATTGTTGAGGATGCAGTTAACCTAGGGCTGCATTATATCCTGGAACACCTGGGTCCTATTCATCGACTTCAGCTTGGCATTTAACACAATTGCCCCCACTATCCGACAGCCCAAATTTCTCTCCCTAGGAGTTCCAAAATCTACTTGCTCCTGGATTGTGGACTTCCTGACAGCACGTAAACAGGTGGTGAAAGCTGGAGCCTTCACATCCACCATCCATCTGATCAGCACTGGTCCCCCCCAGGAATGCATCCCCCCCCCCCCTGTTCTTCTCACTCTACACTAATGACTGCCCCTCGAGTGACCAGTCAGTAAAAATCATAAAATTTGCTGATGACACCACCATTATCGGCCTAATCAAGGAGGTGGATGAGTCTGCATACAGACAGGAAGTGGACAGGCTACCACAGTGGTGCAGCAGAAACAACCGGGACCTAAACCCCACCAAATGTCAAGGTCCAACTAATAATTTCCAACAGAGTGGTGTTGTGGGTAGAGACCTTCAAATTCCTTGGGACGAAAATCTCTTGCAACCTCAGATGGAAGCCCAACATAACCTCCATTGTCAAAAAGGCCCAACAGCGGCTGTTCTTACTGAGGCAACTGAAAAAATTCAGTTTTCCGCATGAGCTGCTTTGGCTCTTTTACACTGCTATCGTGGAGTCGTTCTATGCTCCTCTATTACAATCTGGTATGGAGGGGCCAATGAATCTGACAGAGAAGCCTGCAAAGAGTGGTGAGGACAACAGAGAAGATTATTGGGACAGACTTCCCTCCTGTAAGGGAACTATACTTAAGCAGGGTCAAGAAGCGCACTGGGGAGATCGTGGCGGACAAACTCCACTCTGGCCATAACTTGTTTGATATTCTCCCATTAGGTAGACGCTTCAGTCCCATATTTGCCAAGTCGGCAAGAACCGCAAAAAGCTTCTTCCCAACGGCTATTCAACTATTGAACAATGTACTCTAAGATACTGCTAATCTAAACACCTAACTACTCTATGTAACCTTGCAGATCATAACATGTGAATTGTCATTTGTATGCACAACTGATGCAATCTATAGTACAGTATGTACAGTATGTCCTGTCATCCCTCGTACCATGCTTGAAGCTGCACTGTATCCACAAAAAAAATCCTAGTATACCAGAGTATACAAGGCCAATAAAGTGATTCTGATTCTGACTGTGATAATATATTTACATCGTAAACATAGTTAAAGTATGAAGAACTATGATATTTATCTATTTATTTCTAATTTGAACTTGTATTTAATTTATTTCTATATCATCAGCAGGGGCTCCTTCAAATTGTCCTAAAACTTGGGGTGACATTTAATAGGATGCAATTTTTTTCAAAATACGCATATTTAATGGGTGAAATCCGGGCCAAAAGGTGCGATAATGTGTGATTTTTAGTCATGAAAATGTGCGATTTTAATTATGAAAATGTGCCAATTTGAGGAAAATACGCTTTCAGCCAATCAGGGCTGAGCTATGCATCTCCATGGAGATGCATCAAACCAACCATGCTAATAGGCTCTACTGTATAGCGCTGGGACAGCATTATAGAAGCTGTTAGCAGCGCCAGAGGAAGCCGGCTCACCCTGCTGTCAGTGCGGGGTGAGCTGGCTCTGGAGGAGGGAGGGCAGCGCTGGATCCTGGTTCAGTAAGTGTATTGGTGTAAAATTGAGGTGTGTAATAAAGTTCTACTTTTCTGTGTGTGTGTTTTATTTTAACATTCTTTTTACAGGTGGACTACAAGTTCCAGTGGGCCCATTAATGCCCCGCATGCTGGCACTTGTAGTTCACCTGTATAAAGCCATGTTATGTAGTGTATGAATGATTTTACACTATCAGGCTGGCGGCTAACGGCCAGGGACGCCAGTGACAGACCCCTTTATTGGAGGGGTCCCCACTCTCCCAGGTACCTCATCCAAGGCTGACCAGCCACAGTGCTCATGGTATGGCAGGGGGACCTTATGTAAAAAATGTCCCCTGGCTGTGGCATGACACCGCGGGCTGTTGGAGCCCGATGCTGGTTTTAAAATACGGGTTTCAAAGAGCTCACACTGGAGGGAAACGCGTTAGGGGATCCGGCACCCCTGGTGATAAGGAGAACCCCTTGAGCCTCAAACAGAAAAAAAACCCCTTTGCAGCGCCTCACATCCCGTGTATATTGATAGATGTCCGTAACTGATCCATACATCTACAAGGACACGCACTGTGTAAGTGCCGTCAACGGCAGAGCGGCAGGTGAGAGACGCGGCCCTGTAAGCTGTACAGAAGCCTGCACAAGCTGGACGGGAGACCAACTGCTGCCGCGTGTGAGAGACGCGGCAGACCGGACTGACTACAACTGCTGGATTCAGTTTGGTTCTCTCTCCTGGCACCTCACCTTCATCAAAACATCAGCGGGTTGTAGAACGGAGGACACTGTATTTTACATGGAATAAACCTCCTGCCTCCAATAATACTGCCATCTGTACTTACCATCATTGGAGTTTATGAGTATTGCGCACTAAGTGGAATTTCCTATCTACAGATAATCCTAAAAGGACTTGATCTAATGTTGGCTCATTGGTTGGGACATTTACCCTTATATACAAAGTGGAGGATAATACTCCGGGGTTCATAATTTTTTATATAGATTTTTTTTTTTTATACATTTGTGCATTTCTAAACATTTTTTGCACGCATAATAAATTAATTAATTAATTACAATTGTGAATGATAGGTGGCCACCTTATTATAGTATATACAAGCAATATAAACATATTTTTACTGTGTTTATTTGATTTTTATTATATCTTTTATGTCTATTGTATGATGATACACCCATTTATGCTTTATTAAAAAATTATATTAAAACTGTGTTGGGCATCTATTCAGTCATATATGTGCCTCTTAATTAATTATTAGCGCAGTAAATTGGATAAAGTCCTTTTGTCCTTAGTACATCTGGCAACCTGTGTTTCTCTCTTCTTTCCCTGGGTCTGTCATTTCTTTACCTAAATCTATCTCACTCTTTTTAATCTCTCTTGTTCATTTGTTTTACCTCTGATCTACAGGTAATGCACATACTGTATATACTGTACCTCACTGTCCCAATTTATATCATAAGCTTTTTCCTTATATACAGATGGGGCTGGCTTCATCCTTGCAGGGCTGGCGTTTTAAACCGCCGACCGTCACCCTCGCCGGCCGAGCGCCCCCCTAACCCTGCCCATCTTTCTGAAGTGGAGACGGGTAAGGACACGCAGTGTCCCTGCGCGTCCCAGTTCAGTGGAGCCCCTGCCGCCAGCGCTCGCCAGTGGGGAGAATCTAGCGAGCGCCGGCTAAGGATGGCAGGGGCTCCATCTGTAATAGCAAATGGAGCATGGCTCTAAACTCCCCCATTCTTAAAGTCACTGAGGCTTCTTTAGCTCAGGCTTGCTCCTATAGCTGAATTTTCCATAATACACCCAAGGGGTTATTCTGGTTGATTCACAAGGTCGCCCGAATGCACGGAGGATCGAAGGAACATGAATAACGCCCTCAGACACCAATGGGCAGCCAGACTTATTCCATAATTAGACCTACTGTATGTGAAAGCAAGTACTTTACAATTGTCATTTTCTCCCTCTATTACTTATGGCACAGTATGTGTTTCTTTAATGGCTGTTACCTCTACGTGTTGATACTATAAGTTAGTAAAGTCAGCATTTCTTCTCCTGCTTTATGTGTTTTGTATTTGTTTTCAACAACAGCAATCCCTAAGTTCTTTTTTAAGTATATTAGCTTTCATTTTTACACCAATGCATGGTACTGTTCATGTCTGTACAGAAAATGTAATTATTTACCAGCATAACACACATATGGTAGTCATTTATCACACAGGATCTACTGCAATTAGATTATATTTATAACCTCCGCATTATTACTTCACAGATTATATTGCATATTTCTTCCTAACACATAGAGCATTTCTCCGATGCATCCTTTGCTGTCCTGATTTCAGACCTGAAACGTTATCGCAAATGCATACTGAAAGCATTAATGTACATTCCAACTTATTATTATTATTATTATTATTATTATTATTATTAATTTTAACCCCTTACCGACGCAGCCTGTTTTTGCCTTCCTGACAGAGCCCTTTTTTTCAAATCTGACATGTATCACTTAAGTGGGGATAACTTTTTTTTGCTTTTACTTATCCCAGTGATTTTGAGATTGTTTTCTCGTGACACATTGTACTTCAAGTTAGTGGTAAATTTTGGTCGATACAGTCTGTGTTTTTTTGTGAAAAATACCAAAATGTCGTAAAAAAATTGAAAATTTAGCAATTTGCAAAATGTTAAATTTTCTGCTTGTGAGACAAATAATCATACCACTCAAAATAGTTAATAACTAACAAAGACCATATGTCTACTTTATGTTGCTATCATTATTTCAACCTCCTTTTAATTTTTTTGGACACTAGGAGGCTTAAAATATGAATAGCAAATTCTCAAATTTTAAAGAAAATTTCAAACACTGATTTTTTTAGGGACCAGTTCAGTTCTGATGTGACTTTGAGGGACTTGTATGTGAGACACCCCCATAAATGATGCCATTTCAAAAACTGCACCCCTCACAGTATTCAAAACAGCATTTTGGAAGTTTGTTAACCCTTTAGGTGTTTCACAGGAATTAAAACAAAGTGTAGGTGAAATTTCAAAATTTCATTTTTTTTGCAGATTTGCAATTTTAATACATTTTTCTAAGGAACACAGTAGATTTTACTAGAGAAATGTGACTAAAAATTGATTCCCCCAATTCTTTTGTTTTCATAAATATCCTATATGTGGCCCTAGTGTGCACGTTGACCAAACCACAGGCTTCATAATAGAAGGAGCACCTACTTGATTTTGGAGCCTCCTTTTTATGAGATTATTTTTTAGGCACCATGTAGGTTTCTAGGCACCATAAGATGCTAAAAGTTAGGAACCCCCCCACAAGTGACCCCATTTTGCAAACTACACCCCTCAGGGAATTCATCTAGGGGTATAGTGTACATTTCAAACCCCCAGGGGTTTCACCAATTTTGGTACAACTGGGCTGTAAAAATGAAAAATTACATTTTTTTACACAAAAATGCAGTTCTGGCTCAAAATTTTTCATTTTCACAAGGAATGAAGGAGACAAAGCACCCCAAAATCTGTGCCGCAATTTCTCCCGAGTACGGCAATGCCTCATATGTGACATAAAAATACCATTTGGGTGCATGGCAGGACTCAGAAGGGAAGGAGTGATATTTGGATTTTGCAGCACACATTCTGGTGGAATGAATGGTGGGTGCTATGTCGCATTAGCAAGACCCCCGAAGCACCAATACAGTGGAACCCCCTACAAGTGACCCCATTTTGCAAACTACACCCCTCAGGGAATTCATCTAGGGGTATAGTGTACATTTCAAACCCCCAGGGGTTTCACCAATTGTGGTACAACTGGGCTGTGAAAATGAAAAATTACATTTTTTACACAAAAATGCAGTTCTGGCTCAAAATTTTTCATTTTCACAAGGAATGAAGGAGACAAAGCACCCCAAAATCTGTGCCCCAATTTTTCCCGAGTATGGCAATGCCTCATATGTGACCAAAAAATACCATTTGGGTGCATGGCAGGACTCAGAAGGGAAGGAGTGATATTTGGATGTTGCAGCACAGATTCTGGTGGAATGAATGGTGGGTGCTATGTCGCATTAGCAAGACCCCCGAAGCACCAATACAGTGGAACCCCCCCACAAGTGACCCCATTTTGCAAACTACACCCCTCAGGGAATTCATCTACGGGTATAGTGTACATTTCAAACCCCCAGGGGTTTCACCAATTTTGGTACAACTGGGCTGTGAAAATGAAAAATTACATTTTTTTACACAAAAATGCAGTTCTGGCTCAAAATTTTTCATTTTCACAAGGAATGAAGGAGACAAAGCACCCCAAAATCTGTGCCGCAATTTCTCCCGAGTACGGCAATGCCTCATATGTGACCAAAAATACCATTTGGGTGCATGGTAGGACTCAGAAGGGAAGGAGTGATATTTGGATTTTGCAGCACACATTCTGGTGGAATAATTGGTGGGTGCTATGTCGCATTAGCAAGACCCCCGAAGCACGGTGAAATGATGAACCTAATAATCCATAGGTGTGTGGTATATTTTAAAGCACTCCTTCATACATAGGCCAGGTTTGTCGGGGCAAGTTTCACAGTGGAAAATAGTTTGCTTTCGTATTCCCTTTTTATAGCAAACTTTGCACCTTTTTTGTGTCCTGCCCTTTTTTCCAGTGGAGGGGATTTCGTTAGGAAAATGCTGCCCTGATACAATACGGGGGCCAGTACTAGAAGTACTGGGGCCAGTACTAGAAGTACTGGGGCCCTCTGCCTGCTGGTTCCCAAATATTAGGCCCTTTATGACTTCCTCTTGAAAGTGCATAAATGTCCCCGTCTGGCTGGTAGAACGGAATAGTATGTAAGCGTTATACAGTGCCATCTGGATGATATACACGGCCAGCTTCTTATACCATATTTTTGTTTTTTCCGCAGGGCACTGTACGGCTTCAGTACCTGATCTGAAAGATCCACTCCGCCCATGTACTTATTGTAATCTAGGATACAAATAGGTTTTGAGGTGTGGGTACTGGTACCTCGTACAGGGACGGAGGTGGTACTGTCTCCGTGAATTGTTGTCAGTATAAGGACATCCCTCTTGTCCTTATATTTGACCAACAACATATTTTCGGTGCATATTCCCCTGCTTTCACCCTTTCTCAGTAATTGG
This sequence comes from Crinia signifera, assembly GCF_055691185.1. NCBI lineage: Eukaryota > Metazoa > Chordata > Amphibia > Anura > Myobatrachidae > Crinia > Crinia signifera. The sequence goes on along the minus strand of NC_139225.1, from coordinate 66,612,984 downwards.
GCAACGTGCGTTTTTGGGAGGCCTCTTTGGTTCTTGCGCACAGTACCGCAAGCTGCTGTACCTCTTGAACCAAGGGCCTTAAACAGGGGGATGCTGGTGTAAAAGTTATCCACATAGAGGTGATAACCCTTATCCAGGAAGGGGTGCACTAAATCCCAGACAATCTTTCCACTAACACCTACGAGGGAGGGGGGGCATTCTGGCGGTTCAATTCTTGTGTCCTTCCCTTCATATACCCTAAACCTGTGGGTGTACCCTGAGGTACTTTCGCACAGCTTATACATTTTTATGCCATACCTTGCCCTCTTATTGGGAAGGTACTGGCGGAATTTAACCCTTCCTTTAAAATGTATAAGTGACTCGTCTACACAAATGAATTTTTGGGGGATGTACATCTCAGCAAATTTGGCGCTGAAATGATCAATGACCGGCCTGACTTTGAATAGCCGGTCAAAGGTGGGATCATCTCTGGGTGGGCACTGTGCATTATCGTTGTAATGCAAAAATTTAAGGATCGTCTCAAAACGAGTCCGGGTCATGGCCATACGATGAAGTGGGGTGCTGTACAGAACATCTGTACTCCAATATTGCCTAATTTCTGGCTTTTTAACTATGCCCATATGTAACACCAGACCCCAAAACGTCATCATCTCTACTGCATCTACAGGGGTCCACCTAGCAAATGATGACGTGGGGTTTTGGGCAATAAACTGCTGGGCATATAAATTACTTTGGTCCACCATTAAATTTATAAAATCATCAGAGAAAAAGACTTTGAAAAAGTCAATTTCTTTGAGGCCTGTAGTATCAAATTGGATTCCTGGGTTGGCCAAAAACTCAGGAACCTGGGGCTCAAAATTGTCTGGTGGTGGGGTCCATACGAGATCAATCATTGGGGGGGGGGTCTCAGCTGCTCTACGGGGGCGTCTTTGAGGGGGTCCCTCATCACTAGAGGAGGAAGAGGAGCTTAAGACGAATGCAAATTCATTGCTTTCTTCACTGGCTGTGTCAGTGTCAGAGGCAATAAGGGCATATGCCTCCTCCGCTGAAAACAGTCTTTGCGATGATTGGGACATTTTTATTATTTTTGTGTAGGCATGTATAGTGTAGGGGGGGGTACAAACTTTATTTCAACACGGGGGGTATGTAGTGTGTATGTAGTGCTTTAACACGTGTAAGTTAAAAAAAAAAAAGCTCCTGCGCCAAAAATTGAGCACAGATGTTGGTCAGTAACGTCCGTCACTGATCAGCGCTCAGCGGGCACAGGACACCCACAAAAGCACCGTGGGTGTAAAAAAAAAAAAAAAAAAGACTCCACAGCACCCTCCAAAAAAAAAAAAAAATTAAAAAAAACTTCTGATGAGTCAAAGACAACAGGAATTTGATCCAAAAAAAAAAAAATTAGATAAAAAATGCTGATCAGTGTTGTACGTCACTGATCAGCGCTCAGCGGGCACAGGACACCCACAAAAGCACCGTGGGTGTAAAAGAATTTAAAAAAAAAGACTCCACAGCACCCTCCAAAAAAAAAAATAAAAAAAAAATGCTGATGAGTCAAAGGCAACAGTAATTTGATAAAAAAAAAAAAAAGATCAACCCTGTGCCAAAAATGCTGATCAGTGATGTACGTCACTGATCAGCGCTCTGCGGCCACAGGACACCCACAAAATCACCGTGGGTGTAAAAAAAATAAAAAAATAAAAACCCCACAGCACCCTCAAAAAAAAAAAAAAAACTGCTGATCAGTGATGCAACACTGATTAGCAGTGAGGGGCAGCAGGCACACAACTGTGGGTGCAACCTGACAGGGTATATATATAAAAAAAACCCTGCACCCCAAAAAAGGTGCTGATCAGTTAGTTTATACTGATCAGCACAAAAGGGGGGCAGCAGGGGACAGCAGATACAAAATTATATCACACAAATTAAATCTCTGACACAATGACGCTGCTGCAGCAGCAGCAGCAGCAGCAGCACCAACAGCACAAGCACCAGGAAGTCACAGCAGGAGCTGGCAGCACGGATGCCACCAACGCTGATCAGGTCAGTATAGGGCACAGATGGGCACGAAGACCGCTCTGCACGCTGTTCCTGACCGGAATGGCGGCTGCAGGGCTGTCTGCGTTATTTCATTTGAGGTGTAATGGCTGTGATTGGTCCGTCAGTCCGACGGACCAATCACAGCCTTTGGGGGCAGGTGGGGTGAGGTGGGGTGACCACCAGTGACACCCTTACACCCAGTGGTGATTGGTGCTGTACTTAACAGCACCAATCACCACCGATCCCTGTGTCACCGGCGAACGTTATTCGCCGGTACACAGAAAACGCTGTAATTGGCTGTTCACATTGAATAGCCAATCACAGCGATCGCCGATGGGTGGGGCATCGCTGCCCCCCCTGGGCAATGAGGGAAGATGTCTGCTGTCAGGGACAGCAGACATCGTCCCTCTGTCACCGCGTCTATAGACGCGGTGACAGTTTGAACTCATGACGTACATTTATGCCATGTGTCGGGAAGTACATCCCGACCATGACGTAAATGTACGTCAAATGTCGGGAAGGGGTTAAATTGCAAGCTCCCCAATGACTGCAGCATGGATACACAAAATACATGGCAAATTCCAGTACAATGGGCCTTATTCTAGTTCACTGTTTCTGACAAAATCCTTCTTAGATGGACAAAACCATGTGCACTGCAGGGGGCAGCTGTAAAATGTGCAGAGAGAATTAGATTTGGGTGAGTTATTTTGTTTCTGTGCAGGGTAAATACTGGCTGCTTTATTTTTACGGTACTTGTTTCCTAGAACGGCCACAATCGTGAGTGATCGTGGCTCTTAATTAAGGGACACGATCCTCACGATGTGGCCGATTTTTTAAAATTTTTTCACTTTGATTGACAGAAATCGGGTCGATCGGTCGGTCGCGACCAATTAAAATCGGCCGCGATGCGACCGACCGATTGACCCGATTTTTCCATAGACTTCAATGTTAAAAAATCTTTTAACATTGAAATCGGTCGGTCTTGTGCCATTATAATGGCACAAGATGAGATGGACTTGATTAAGTCCATCTCACATAGGGAAAAATGATAAAAAAGGTGAAATGGGCCAATATGACCCATTTCACATTTTTTATGTGCCCGCCATGACCCCACGATAGACGTGAACCCGAAGCGTGGCGAGCGCAGCGAGCCCGCGAGGGGCGGCGGTGCGCGTCCTCCGACCTTTTCATTCCCCTACTATCCACTAGGGCGTGGAGTGAGAATATAATAGTGTGGCGAGCGCAGCGAGCCACCGAGCCCGAAGCGTGGCGAGCGCAGCGAGCCCCGCGAGGGGACGCGTATACCTGTGAAGTTAGACGCGTCCCCTCGCGGGGCTCGCTGCGCTCGCCACGCTTCGGGCTCGGTGGCTCGCTGCGCTCGCCACACTATTATATTCTCACTCCACGCCCTAGTGGATAGTAGGGGAATGAAAAGGTCGGAGGACGCGCACCGCCGCCCCTCGCGGGCTCGCTGCGCTCGCCACGCTTCGGGTTCACGTCTATCGTGGGGTCTAGCACACTTATTAACATTTGGGGGGCCAATTTAAACAAATCTGGTGAAAAAAAAAAAAAAATCGGGTGAAAAATCGGTCGATCGGATCGGTCGCATCGTATGCGACCAAATCGCATGCGATGCGATCGATCCGATTTTTTATCTTACGACCACAACGATCTAAATCGTTGTGGCCGTTCTAGGAAACAAGTACCATTTTTACACTGCAATATAGATCTCAGTTTGAAGTAAAACCCCACCCAAATCTAATTCTCTCTGCACAAGTTACATCTGCCCCACCTGCAGTGCACATGGTTTTGTCCATCTAAGAAGGATTTTGTCAGAAACAGTGAACTAGAATAAGGCCCAATGTTTAATGTCAGTGTAGGAAGTCTAGAACTTTGTGTACAATAGACTTGTGCTATTAGATAGTCATGTCAAGCCAGGAGCAGAATGAGAAATAAAAGTGGCCCTAAAAATTATCAAGAAATGGCCTCATGTGGACGGCACCAGATCAAACGTAGGCGGAACCAACACCAAAATAGGCGGGATCAATACATCACTATACCTGTGTGGAAGCCGGTGGTTTCTATATGCTTAGAATCTAGTAGCCACCAGACCTTTAAGCTGCTGCGACAACCACAAACCTCCACATTTCATCTACCCTCATTGAGACTGGTCACAGACCACTAAGCTCAATCAAGCAGACAAATAACTCATTCTCATTATCCCCTGAATATCACAATTATCACCACACCTCCCATAAACACCCCAGATATGGTTACACTCCCCTGCCCGGGCTCCCTGCGCCGCCCCCCCTGCTCCCTCCACCCGGCTCTGGCAGCCGTCATCCCCCGCCAGGGGGGTCTGTGCAGGTTCCAGGGGCTGGGGTGCGGCTCACTCTCCTGCTCCCAGGTGCTTTCCTCCTGCTCTCCTCGGTGCCAGCAGGACCTTTCCTGCTGCTGCTGCTCCTCCTGCAGCTCATTACTGCCCTCCAGTGGCCGGCACCCTAGGCAAATGCCTAAAGCTGCCTAGTGGTGGCACCGGCCCTGGTAATAGGGATCACAGGTTGGATAAGTTTAGGGGTAAGAATTTATATTATCAATAGCCCTGAAGTTTCTGAGGATCTCAGTGTACCTCAAATCTCAAACGATTCTATATAATTTTCCATATCCCGACTTCTACCCTCCCACTTTGACCCCTGTATATACAGAGTCATTACAGAGATCATTTTCTATGCTTCTTCCAGCAGCAGCAGCTCCTCATTTAACCTGCGGGTCAGCGCTTGTGACTAAGAGGCTCTGGATGATCCCAGAGCAGCAGAGGACTGGAGGAGAGGGAAGGGGTGGCATCCACAGTGACTGCATAGCTCTAAGCAGGCTGAATGTCTGGCCTCACCAACAATGAAAGAGTGTAAGTGCAGAAGCGGGGCCCTGGGAAAACTTCCTCACAACTATCCAGGTCATCTTCTGGTTAGGAGCCATCAGATAAAAAGTTAGGAGCTGTCTAATAAAAAGTTTAAAAAGATGTGTATTTTGGTGCACAGAAATTTTAATATAATAATGGATATATGCCCAAGGCCAGAAAAAGTTATTTGCATGCTAGTCTACTGATAATTCATTAAAAACATTCTAGGTATTTTTTTTCCATTTACATTTATCAAATGAGTTAAAATTCAGTTTCTGTTTATGTGAGCATTTTAGTTTCACCATTAATCAGTGGAGATAAAATAAAAGAATGTAGATGTCACTCACTCACTGGCTGGTTCTTCTGTTTAAATAAAAAAAAAAACACTTCAATAAATCAATGTGCAGCTGTAAATAAAGTTTTGTACTTTTCTATTATGCTTAAAAGACAATTGTTTAGTGGAGTAATATGTTTATTTTGATGTAGTATGTATTCAATAAGGCAGGTGCATCTGTTATGTTTATTACAAGGAAATGTACTTCTCATAAGAGCTCCATTAGTTTATTCCTATAAAACATTCAACCTTGAACACTTAATACATAACCTTTAATTCAACTAAATTGAAACTAATCTAAGTGAAACAACCTTAGAACCCTACCATGTAAGACTGATGTAGGTGTAAAATAATAACACGGACACAATACGGTTTGGCTTAAAAAGGTCACAGCTTTTTATTCAAATCAGTAATTGTCCTAAACAAGGGAAAGGTGGCCAGGGGACGCAGCATCCCCGCTCTAGCTTACTTACTTTGGGCTATGCCCCAGAGGATGACTAAAACGTCCTCCCCAATTTACGCACCTATCATCATGGGGGCTCACCTAACCCTCATGGACCAGACCAGACATTAACCGGAAATAAGGCCCAGGTCCCCTTGTACTGATAAGGACAAACTTGCCAAGGATTCAAGAGTAGGTACCGCGCTATGATCATATATGCCCTAAAAGCCACAAAAATGCAGCGTTTTCCCAACCTGCTGCGCCTCAACACAAACACAAAGCAAGTGACAAGTAAGAAAAACAAAAAATAGGTTTTGGGCGGGCGGCCAAGACTCTGAAAGGATATTTCCCAAGAGGCCTTGCACCTCTGGGGACTCCCTTATATACCCTTTATTCCAAGTAACCTCCCCTGACTGGATTGGCTAACCCTAATGATAGACAGCCAGACCATTACCAGTTATGCCCCAGTGACAAGCTTGTCACCTGACCTCCATAGGAAAACTTGGGATTCTTAACTCCTCTCATGCTGATTTGGCCCTCGCTTGGTCTTATCCAACAAGAATGAAAATAGATTTAATTATTTATATAAGTATAACCACCAAAGGTGTATAGCATGACTTGGTATAGCATGGAGTATCAGGTACACGGCTTATGCTACAATGATATATTCTTTGAATGCTCTTACTCAGGATGAACTGGACTTCTCTGGTGTCCTGAACAGACCTCGAACTCTGTTCTGCATACACTGTACAACTTTGTCAGTATCTAATCAGCTTGGCTCTATGTCACACAACAAGGAGAAATAAGCAGCAGGTCTGTTATGAGACAATCTGCCAAATGTAATAGCCTCCGCGTTTGGCGGTCATGTGGGATGTGGGCCATACCTTGCCTTGTAAATGATTACTCATTTAACAAAACTCAGAGTTCATCCGACATCCCCCACAGCCACCGAACTCAGAGTCTATTACATTTGGCCAACTGTGATTTACTGACTGTACATACCTTGTGACCCTCCCTCCCCACAGCCCAACTCTAACCCCCCCCCCCCCAAACACAGCCTAACCCTAAGTCCTCCACCTAGTGCCTACACCTAACCCCCCTCCTGGCCTGACCCTATGCTACCCTGGCATAATTAAGTTTGGTTTCTGGCAGTCGGGATTCTGTCACTGGCATCCTCATTGATGAGCCTAAGACTATAGGTTTGGGTCCTGGAAGTAGGCTAACAGTGCTATGTAGCTACAAAACGACGTGATAATATGATCCAATGTTCTCAATGTGGTGGCTTGCACCATATTGCTGGTACAGTCACTTTTCATTTGCCTCTGAACCTATGCAATGTGATAGTGCTTATGTCAATTGCAGTGTCTTTTTTCTGCTCAGCTAACCTACAACGCAGACTAACAGGCTTAGGGACAAATTCAGGTTGGTTTGCTAAGCAGCAGTCATTCGCTGATTATTGAGCACCTTAATGCCACCCACCGAATGGCCACCCCACCCCCACCCTGGGTGCCTGAATCCCTCCTGCCATACGAGGGGTTGTGTTCACTAACACATCCCCTCACATGTGGCCGCTTACAGGAGAAATCATTCGATGGTCACCTCCCATCAATTCTCCTGCCTTCGGAAATAAAAGTCAGTCTACAGATGGGGCGAGTGCTGACGTCATCTGATGTCAGCCACCAGCCCCAAGCAGGCATCAGCCCGCCTGCATTCCCAGGGGAACACCCAGCATTTTCATTGGGAAGCCCATAAAACACTGGGTGCTCCGGGCCGGTTTCAGTGGGTGTAGAGCATCCAGGCCTCTGAGGACTAAGGGTCCCACTTCTGCTCAGACCAGCAATGAGTTATCCACTGGGCCACCCATAGACCATGTTGTTCAATGTCAGATGGATGGCCCAGTGCAGGGAGCAGGTTGGACCCCACAGCCTGAGGTACCTGCCCCTTACCATAGGGCTGAAGGGTTGACCTTATCTGTGTCAGCTGATAGAAAAATCCTGACACCCATCAGCACTATTGATCATAGCCATATACTGCCTCTAGTTAATAGACTGTTGTACAATTTTTCCCATTCACTGCTGTCTGTGAATTAAAGGCAGCTCACACCCAGAAAGCACAAAGGGCAGGGGCCCTGTCACAGACAGAGTAGAGATCAATGTGTTCCTGCCCCACCAAGGTACGTACACCCTGTTCTCTGCACCATGCAGGACATTGCCACTCACTGCCTCTTCCTCAAAACTAAAAAGTGGGGTGTGCTCAACGTGTTTCGGTGTGTTGGCTCATACCTTCCTCAGGAGCAGTATGATGGCAGGTTTCCAGGGGCATGCATTTACTCTTGATTAGGATCAAGGGGTGTATAATTATGACATCATTAAAAACAACATAAAACACAATGGAGATATACTGTGCTGTATGTATGCATAGAAGGCAGCGGTACTTATGTAATATCTGGGCTTCCGTTTTCCTTATGAGACCGCGTCCGCTCGCCATGCTTCGGGCACGCTCTCGCCACACTACATAAAATCAACTCCATGCGTAGTTGGATAGTAGGGGTATGAAAAAATAGGGTGCATTTAACATGGGAGCCCAGATAATACATAAGTACCAAGGCAGCTTTATATATTTAAAATACATAGTATATTTATGTATACAGGTTGGGTATCCCGTATCCAAAATGCTCGGGACCAGGAGAATTTTGGATAACGGATTATTCCGTATTTCGGAATATTTCAATATTTCAAAGAATGAATTTTGAAGTATCTTGCATTTATGCTGTATAAACACATCAAACACATGAAATGTACACAAATATATTTTAGGGTACTTGTTTACTAGCACGGCCACAACGATCATAATCACGGTCATCGGGGGTAAAATCGGGGCCATCGCGGGCATCGCATGCGCAAAAAAATCGGGTGCGATGGGCCAGACGCGATGCCCGCGATTTCCCCATAGAGAACAATGTTCAATGCCTCAATTTACCCGCGATGACCCCGATTTCCCATAGGAAACAATGTGAAATGGATCTATTTAGCCAAATTATCATAGGGAACAATGGTAAATGGCCCAAAAACACCCCTGAACATTAAAATGTCCCCCCAAAAGTACTATACGCCACCCCGCGATCAACGTGAACCTGAAGCGTGGCGAGCGCAGTGAGCCCGCGAGGGGCGGCGGTACGCGTCCTCCGACCTTTTCATGCCCCCACTATCCACGTTGGCGAGGAGTTGAGAATAGAATAGTGTGGCGAGCGCAGCGAGCCACTGAGCCTGAAGCGTGGCGAGCGCAGCGAGCCCCGCGAGGGGACGCGGATACCTTCACAGTTATACGCGTCCCCTCGCGGGCTTCACAGGTGTCCATGGCGACGCGGACACCTGTGAAGCCCGCGAACGGACGCGTTTACCTGTGAAGGTATCCGCGTCCCCTCGCGGGGCTCGCTGCGCTATTCTATTCTCAACTCCACGCCGACGTGGATAGTGGGGGCATGAAAAGGTCGGAGGACACGTACCGCCACCCCTCGCGGGCTCGCTGCGCTTGCCACGCTTCGGGTTCACGTTGATCGCGGGGTGGCGTAAACTACTTTTGGGGGGACATTTCACTGCTCAGGGTTTTTTTGGGGGGTTTCTGGCCCATTTACCATTCTTCCCTATGATGATTTGGGTAAATTGACCCATTTAACATTGTTTCCTATGGGAAATCGGGGTCATCGCGGGTAAATTGAGGCATTTAACATTGTTCCCTATGGGTAAATCGCGGCCATCGCGGGTGGACAATTTTAGCATTTTTTAAGACAATTTAAGCATCGACCGACCCGATTTTCACTGTTTTCAATGCATTTCAATGGAAAAATCGGGGGCATCGCGTCGGTCGCGTCGCAGGCCACTAAAATTACCCCCGATGGCCGCGATTTGTGGCCGTGCTAGGAAACAAGTACCTATTTTAGTTGTTCAAAAAACAAGGTTTCAAAACATGAAAAAAAAATTGTGTCCTATCTCAAATATTGAATTTGAATGCCAAGCAATAATTTTCTTGTATATATATAGTGCCAGTTACATATCATGTCCTCAGTAGTGCTGTTACAAATGTCCCCAGTGAGTTTTTAGCCAAAAAAACTTTTTTTTCCACTTTCTGGAATGTATGGTTTTCGGATAATTCGGATAACGGATATTCGGATACGGGATACTCTACCTGTATCATGTATGAACGTAAAACCAGAAAAATAGATTTATATAGAGGACAGCATCGCGGATCCCAGAGGGCAAAAGGGAGTCATCACTAAACCCATGATTGGTGGGGATGTTCTCCATGAGTGGTTGGCGGAGGTAGTATTGGAGTTCCCCCCATTTCATTCTTTGCAACCACCTCAAGGAGCTCCAAGAGCACCTCCCCTAATATGAATATTATCTGCATGTATACGCGTACACATTGTTTTATTTGTGAATTTATTCTGTTTTTATACATAATAAATATTTATTAAGGAGGTATACAATTGTATGTTATTCTATTATCCAGTGAAATCCAGCACTGTTCACCTTTTCTTGTTTGTTCCTATCTATTGGAGGGATCTAATACACCCCTCATAAACAGCAGCTAAGACTGTGCCTTGTGATGGGTGTGGTATAATGTCATTAGCCCCAGCGTAGGAGTCCCCTGTCCATCGGGATCCCAACTGTCTGGGTTTTAACAGTTGGGATTCCGACGTCGTTGTAATGACTGTCGGAATCCTGACTGTCGGTCAGTCATCCGGCACCCCCTGTGATATAGTCCCTATTTTATCCATGAAGCATGATAGGTTGGTTTTGCCTTGTAAATGATTGCTTCTTTAAAAAAATTGGAAGGCACCACAAAAGTTTTACAGAAATCCAGCTTCCATATGCTATGCTCTTTCCTGCCCATATTCTTCTGGTGTCTAATGGGGCATACACAAATAGTGATAATAAGCCCTATTTTAGGCGATTTGTCTTAATTTCTCAAGATTGCTTAGAAAGTAAGCATACATCACTGTGTGTGTGTGTTTGTGCATAGAGCCCATAGCAAATGTTCTCGGCGGTAGATGAAGAATGAGTATGTACCATGAATTTAGTCAGATTGCTTAGCAAGAGACTGCATATCGCCCATGTTTTGTGTACCGAGCGATAGCGATCATCATTACCTTGCTATATAACCGAAATCTCCCATGCTAAGTCGCTAAGCCGAATCGCTGTTGCACATTGCTGATACTTTCTGAGCTGAAGGGGAATCGCCCATGCTTAATCGCTCATGCAAATCACTGGCACAAATTGCTATGTGTGTAGGCCTTATTATAGGACTGTAGAGAGGAGGGAGGGCTGCGCTCACTGTAATGTTGTCTACTCAATGTTATGGCTGCAAGGTTACTGCTGAAAAGACCTACTGTAGATCTCAGCTAAATAATACAATATACAAAGGGTGGTGGTAACCTGCGCTCAGGACTAGTAGTGGCTGGTGTATAGTCATTCTGATGTGCACGTTGCTTAAAATAGTGGTATTGGTACAAATATAATGCTGAACTGCACGGAAGTAACAGTGGTGACAGAAATGCAGTGTGGTGATGTGCACGAGGGAAATATGAATAACCAGAAAACATGAGATGTACAAACCATGAGATGCACAATATATGCTACACGGATGGTAATGAAGAAAATAGGCTGTATAGGCAAGCAGTAGATGGATTTATTGTGGTAATGCACAACAATATTGCCAAAGGTATGCAAGTGTGGATGGGGTATGGTGGGCTGCTGAGCAGCGGGGTGGTTATGGTGGCCTGCTGGGCAGCGGGATGGGGGTGAGTTCACAGTCCAGACGTGAGGGGAGAGAGAAATGTCACAGTCACAATGGGGGGTGGTGGTGCAGAGGGGCTGGCGTCCCGTCCCCTCCGCAGTGCACCTCTCACCTGTGTTCACCGCTGCAAAGTTCCTCTTATTATAGGACTGACTGCAGTTTCTTATACTGGGTCAGTTGGATCACTTGTCTCTTGGCCATCAGCAGTTGGAGCAGTAATTGTGTATTTCTCACCTTGCTCTGTTTTGTACTAATCTTTTTTTGCTTTATACTGTACAGTATGATATATTTGTCCTTCTGTTCTTCAGCATGTATAGTTACCATTTGTTGATGTTACCATACATGAATGTAATTTATTTTGGAACATTTTTATATACTTTATTCTGGTTAACTAAGGTGTGAGTGGGCTTAGTCGAAGGATACTTTGTTATGAATGTGAAAACAGCTTACTTTTCAGTATTATGGGATGCTTTTAAGGTCTCTTTGTGCGGGACCTTAATTAAATGGTAGTTTCAGCTCAAGAAATGATCGTATTAACTAGAGATGTGCACCTGACACTTTTTGTGTTTTGGGTCTGGTACTCTGGCCATGTTTTGGATCTGGATCTGTTTTGAAACACCACCATTCCCTGTTTTGGGTTTTGTGTTTTGGATCTAGATTTTTTGGGGAAAAAAAAACCATAAAACCTACAATCGCAGACTTATTATTATTATTATTTGTCTATACACAGACTTGGATGGATCTGAACATGCTCTATGGACTTCTGAGTAGTTGATAATCACTACTCTTGTAATATACTGTAATCCTTTTCTTACACTTGATTACCTTTTCTTTTTAGGTTCCGGATTTCTCCGTTGTGATGCTTCTCTTCGTTGCAGGTAAGTACAGACGGTGGTGTTTTTAATTTAAGATTTATTATGGTCATAGGCAAAGCAAGGTAGTATGGAAACAGCAATCACTTTTCAATCTTGACAGGCTATAACACAACACTCTACCATTTACTGTATAACATATTAAACTGTCCTTACTGGGTTATCTATCGTACTGACACGCTTCTAAAAGATTAATTAGATTACTGTAAACACATTAATTCTGTTTGACACTTTCAACACCTCTACCCTGTTTGCTGTAACAGGTTTAGAGTTATAACAAAACTTATACAAGTCATCCGAAAGATGAAACAGTTTCTATTTTGTAGCTATACCTTTTTCAACGTTCTATGTGACTTTTCCCTTAAGTCTATTAAATAGGAGCTTAGTGTCTTTTATTTCAGTTTATTTATAGTTTTTACAACTTCCTTTACTGGAATATACTGACGGTCCAATTAGCTACAGTGTTTCCTCTCTCGCTCCCTCTGCTTCTATCCGTAGCTATTGTGATCCGTTACCCAGAGTCCGCGGACCACTTATCTATCTGACCGTTACTATGTACTCTAGAAAGTGACGATTTCTGTAGCGTAGTTAGTCCTTTCTCCTGTCGCAATTGTTTTCCTGGACGACTGTGATGACAGTTTCCAGCTAATCCGTCGAGCGGATAAGAACCTCTGGATAGGAATATCGAGTTTGGATTCCTATTGTAAATAATTTCCTCTCTGGGGTCGGTTCTCACTAGATAAGTATCGCTCTTCTGGCGTCCCCTGGTTTCAGCCACCGGGTTTAGCCGTTTCCCCTAGCAACAGTGAATATCCGGGACTATGTTGCACTTATACCGTCAGTATCTTTTACGGGTGTCCCCTGGCCCTAACGGCCGGGTTTAACCACTTCCTGAACGGTGATCTGCACTATATATCCTAGTCTGTATTCGTCTCCCCACACATCAGGTTATCCTCAGGCTATGGCTTGGTCACTGTTAGGTGGAGGGTATGAAGCAGGCTGCTTAGATAGGTGGGTTATGTGCAAGTAACAGTGTGTCTGGGTTGCTGCATGTCACTATTATACGGAGCTTAGGGGCTCGGGCTATTTAGCTGGACAGACTCAGCTCTGCACTGAGTTACTTTTCCCTGCCTGTCACTATTCCCGCAGGGATTCACAGTCTGGCTCTGATCTGATGTGAGACTGGCTGCTGGGTGAAATCCTGCCCCTATGAGGTATTGGCCGGCCTTTCCAGGGTTGGGTTTGGTACTCACCACCCCCTGGCTGTCTTTGCTCCGCCTCCGGCTGTCGTTCTCTGCTGTGCCAGGCCGTCTCCTGCGTCTCGGGTGCCGCCCCCTTGGTGACAGGCCGTCTCTGGCGCCTCCCAGTAATGGTGCGGTACTACCCGTCGAGCGGGTGTCAGCCCGTCCGCTCAGGGCGAGAGGTGGAAGCCGCCGTCCTTCTCTGCTGCCCGGACAGAGTTACCGGACCCGTCGGAGCTGCCGGGTGAGTTTTTCCGCTGCTGTACGGCACTTCGTTCTGCTGCGCAGTTCCCCACTAGCCTCCGGCTGCCTCGCTCTTCCCTCCTCTCTCTCTCTCTACCGGCTTCAACCCCCTTAACGGCTGTAGTCTCCCCTTCTCCCCGCGGGCACCCTGCCCGTTCTTGTCCACGAGGGAGAAAACTTTATTGTTCAGATGGACGCTAGCGTGTCCTCCTAGTTCTTTTAAGACATGTCCCCTGAAACATCTCTGTGTTTGGTGACATTTTTACACTTGGTGAGGGTGTTACATGCCTCCCCGGCAGAATGATGCCAGTCCTCGGGCATCTGCACAGTCAATCCATACTCCTCCAAAGTCTTTTCACATACTTCTATATACATATATACATTTTTAGTAAGGGTCATACCCCGGTTCTTGTCTATAACATTACTATCGAGCATATACTCTAAACCCGATACCTCAGAGGTGGTATACCCCGGGTACTACGCTCTGACTTTCTAAGTACTACAGTAGCACCAGTGTCTTCAGTTTGACCCACCATAATGGGGGCGTCTAGTCTACTCTCCACCGTCTGTTCCTCTTGCGGCTGGTCGATCATTCTCTTGGTGGTATTTGATAAATTTGGCCCGCACATGAACAATAGCAAATCCATTGGACTACGAAAAGGTACATTCTCAACAGATTTTGGTGTGCCCACATCTGGCGGCTGTTTAGAGATGAAAACAGGGACTTCAGCCGGGCATAATTTCAACTGATCCCTCGGCACTGTAATGATGGGGCCGTCTTCCTCTCTTTGAATTTGATAGGCCTGCAAGTCGTTATCTGGCGTCTTTACGATGAGGTAAGGTTTCTCTTCCCACAGAACGTCGAGTTTACTGGCTCGGCGCATCTTTCTCCTCCAGACTCTATCACCGACCTTTAAAGGGACCGCTTTGGCGTTGAAATTGTAGTTCCGTTCCTGCCGAAGATGCACTGTTTCCATTCGCTTTTGTAGAATTTTCCGGGCAACCCCTATTCGTCGTTGGTGTTCATCCACCCACCCAGTACGAAAGTTTTGGGTTTCAGTCACTCCGGAATTCAATTCAATATCCTTGGGCAATTTTCCGTGCCGTCCAAACATCAAATAAAACGGGGTGAAGCCTGTAGAACAGTGCTCTGTATTGTTATATAAGTATACTAGCTCAGCCAAGGCGGCAGGCCAATGGGAGCGTTGGTCTGCGGAGAGGCTCCTCAACATGCTAATTATTGTCTGATTCGCTCGTTCGCACAATCCATTGCACTGCGGATGGTAGGCCGTGGTTCGTAATTTCTTGCAGGCATACAGCCGGCAAAGTTCATGAAATACTTGTGCTTCGAAAGCGGGTCCCTGATCCGTCAAAATCTGTTCGGGGTATCCATAAGGCCTAACTAAGCATCTCAATATGACCTCTGCTGTGGTCTTTGCAGTCATATCCTTAACTGGAACGGCTATGAGAAACTTGCTGTAATGGTCTACTATGGTTAATGCATATTGTACCCCGTTGGACGCCATTTCCAGTTTCACATGGTCCAGGACAACTAATTCCAGCGGTTGGTGACTCTTGATTGGGCAGAGGGGGTCCTTCTGATCTTGCTTGGGATGTTTCTTTAGATTGCAGGCCACACAATTCCGGCACCATTGTTCGACATCGGCTCGCATGTTGATCCAATAGTATCTCTTCCGTAGGACCGCCTCTGTCTTCTGGGAGCCGAAATGCCCAGATTGGTCGTGGTAGGCCTTCAGTAGGAGTCGAGACTCCTGCCGTGGGATGACTTTCTGTATAATGGACCGGTGGGTACCGGGGTCAAGGCTGACCCGTACTAACAAGCCATGATGCATTCGGAAGCGGTCCTGTTGCCTTATTAACTTGATTAGTTCTGGGTCGGCCCTATCCCTTTGAGGTTTGGTCAATCTGATTTTATTTTTCATTATGCTGATTAACTCTTGTAGTACTGAGCTCTCCTTCTGTATGGCTTCGCAATCAAAGTTTACGGACTCCACACCCAGGTCACCGGAGTTCAGGCCTTCATTGGCAGTTACTGGCCCTGAGGTTACAAGTAAGGAATCGCTTTTAGAGGGATACGAGTATGGGATTTCTACCTCTTCTTCCGGATCTCTTTCCAGCTCTGTAACATCTTGAGTTGGGAGTCGAGACAGTGCGTCAGCGTTACCATTCAACTTGCCACTTCTGTATTCAACGGTGTACCGGAAGTTGGCCAATCTGGACAGCCATCGTTGCTCTAATGCCCCCAGATGAGCAGTGTGTAAGTGGGCTAATGGATTATTATCTGTTACTATGACAAACGAGGTGGCTGACAGGTAATTTTTGAATTTTTCCGAGATAGCCCATACAAGGGCCAGAAGCTCCAATTTGAAAGTGCTATAATTCTCGGCGTTTCTTTCGGTTTTACGCAGACCTCTACTGGCGTAGGCTATAACCCGTTCCTTCCCTTCCTGCACTTGGGCTAATACGGCCCCAAGTCCCTGATGGCTCGCATCCGTATAGACACGGAAGGGTTTGGAATAATCCGGATAGGCTAGTAGTGGCGCCTTTATCAGGGATGACTTTAGTTGTTGGAACGAGTTTTGGTGTTCTTCAGCCCATACTACTGGGGATGTACTTCTTCTCTCTCGGCCCGTTTTGCCTCGCAACAGTTCATGAAGCGGGGCGGCAATTTTAGCAAAGTGTTCTATGAATCGCCTATAGTACCCTGCGAAGCCTAGAAAACTGCGGACTTCTTTCACTGTAGTGGGGATGGGCCAATCTTGCACTACCCCGATTTTATCAGGGTCTGGTTGCACTCCTTCTTCGCTAACTACATGTCCCAGATAGCGAACTTTTGGCTTTAACAAGTGACATTTTGAGGGTTTGAGCTTCAGTCCACTCTGAGCCAGACGGCCGAACACATAATCCAGATGTTTCAGGTGCTGTTCAAAACTTTTGGAAAAGATTATAATGTCGTCGAGGTATAGCAAGACTAGTTCAAAGTTGCAATGACCGAGGCAGTGCTCCATTACCCTTTGAAAGGTGGCAGGGGCATTGCACAAGCCGAAAGGCATGCGGTTGAACTCAAAGAGGCCCATTGGGGTTGTAAACGCTGTTTTTTCTTTATCCTCAGGGGCCATCGGAATCTGCCAATACCCACTGGTTAAATCAAGAGTTGAGAAGTATTTGGCGGTCTTGAGGGCAGTTAACGACTCCTCTATCCGGGGCAAGGGGTAAGCATCTTTATGGGTAATGGCATTTAATTTCCTGTAATCGATACAGAACCGAAGGCTTCCATCTTTTTTTTTTACCAGGACAATTGGGGCTGCCCAAGGACTACAACTTTCGTGGATTACACCGGTCTCTTCCATCTCGGCTAGCATCTTCCTTACAGGTTGGTATAGCGTTGGGGGCAAAGGGCGATGTCGTTCTTTGATGGGCGGGTGAGTACCTGTCGGGATGCGATGATGGATACCCTCCGCTGTCCCGAAGTCAGCAGGAGATTGACTAAAGGTGGCAGCATTCTTCTGTACAATGCGGAGGACTTCCTCTTTTTTTTCCGTCGGGGTATTGGTATCCCCAATCTGAATATCAGACCACCACGTGGGCCCGCCGTCAGGTGATACTATCTGTCCAGCGATATGCTCCTGGGAGTCTCCTGGATTCTTCCCTTCCACTACATCTTGGAAGTTGATTGGGACAATGCTGGCTATTGGGCAGTTCCGGAAGAGTCTAATGGGGTAGTTATGAGGGTTTAGCACTCGAATAGGGACCCTTCCCCGGTCGACCTTGGCTAACGTTCTGGCCACAGCAAAAGGGTTCCGCCCCTCGAGGTCACAGGATTCTAGGACAGCTTCGTAGTCCTGACCGCCAGGTCCAATCTTCGCCTTACACCATACGATGTGTTCGGAGTTTGGTCTGAGAACCACGGGGCGTCGATCAACAATTCTTGCCTTGCCCGCTTCACCTTCACTGTTTACAAACTTCTGCTGTCCTACCAGCACTCGAACAGCTCGTTGTAAGGCTTTCCTCTCTTTCGGGTTTGCGAGGCGCATTTCTTTCTTCAGGAGGTCCACCAATTCTTCTGGACAGTTCCTTAGTGTATTCATGCCCAATATAACAGGCGGCATGTGTTGATTTTGCACAGTGGTGACCAAGAACCCTTGTTTCTCCAGTTTGGTCGCTCCAAGGCACAGATCCGCCTCCCAGTACCCTTTAATATGGATCTGTTGGCCATTGCTGGCTATCAGCTGTAGCCAATTAGTGGGTACTTCTTGGAGTTCTTCCTGATTCCAGTATTTGGCAAACTCTTCAACTTGAATCGTCGTCACTTGCGACCCAGTGTCGACGAGGGCTGGCAAGATGGTATTGTTGATCTTAATGTTCAAGTGGGGGCACTCGCCAACATAGTGTGCCCTCCACTCTTTTGGTACCGGACCTACATGTGCGTCTCCTCCCGAGGGTCGGTCCGCCTCCCCGGGGTCTGGTCGTTTAAAACTTCTTGCGGGCAGTTCCGTTCAATATGCCCACTCTGCCGGCATCGCCGACAGATCGGTCGACCTTGATCGTCGAATTGGTCGGTGGCTCTTCGGCCATACTCGCGGGGTACATCCCAGCGGGGGCGAGTTCTTCCACCCGCGTTCTGCCGCCACCCTCTGCGTCTGGCCTCGGTCTGTTCTTGACGGATCTCTTTTAGTTCTCGCCCCAACTCCATCATGTTCTTACTTAATTCTAGGAGGAGAGGGTCTCTTTCCGCTTGTGCTTGCTGAGTGGCTGGGCCTTTCCAGTTTCGGCTGGCCTCCGCTATTCCCGTCTCTTCTGTTACCTCAAAGATCTCCTCACTCTCGGGGTCGATGCTTGCGTCTAAGCCCAGAATTTGTAGTATCGTCTCTTTGAATTCGGGAAAAGAATACGTTGGATTTTGTCGCCTCCACATTCTTAGTTGGGCGCGCGTCGCTTCTCCAGAAGCTCCTTCGATGAATAGGTTAATTAGGGTCTCATCTCCATGTGGTTCCCCCTGTGGCTCCAGTGTTTGAATGGTCTTTAACGCCTCTTGTAACCCTAATGCAAAGTCTCTGAGGGTTTCGTTAGGGCGTTGCTTCCTTGCATATAGGCGACTTTTGATCTCGGCCACCGTTCTCCGATCGAAGATGCTGGCAAGTTTTTTAAATATGTTTTCTGCTGTTTGCCTTTCTTTTTCCGCCCATGACTTGACCTCCCTACGAGCAGAACCCTTCAACTGTCCCATCAGTATCTCTACTTGCTGCGTGTCTCCGAGTTTGTATACTTTGAACATAGACAGCATCTGGTCTTTGAAGTCTTTAAACGTAGTGGTTCCCGGGGTACGAGTATCTCCCGAATACGTTGGTATCCACGGGGCACCAAAATAATAGGGCATTGTAATGGGTGACGCTTCCATTATGGGGCTGACTCTTTTATTGGGTGAGGGGTCTATTGCTGGTAAGAACCTCCTTCCTGATGTCGATGCAGGGCTTTGGGGACTTGTCATTTTTCTTTCGTAATCCTGTTCGTGGACGCCAAAATTTTGTCTCTGTAATATACTGTAATCCTTTTCTTACACTTGATTACCTTTTCTTTTTAGGTTCCGGATTTCTCCGTTGTGATGCTTCTCTTCGTTGCAGGTAAGTACAGACGGTGGTGTTTTTAATTTAAGATTTATTATGGTCATAGGCAAAGCAAGGTAGTATGGAAACAGCAATCACTTTTCAATCTTGACAGGCTATAACACAACACTCTACCATTTACTGTATAACATATTAAACTGTCCTTACTGGGTTATCTATCGTACTGACACGCTTCTAAAAGATTAATTAGATTACTGTAAACACATTAATTCTGTTTGACACTTTCAACACCTCTACCCTGTTTGCTGTAACAGGTTTAGAGTTATAACAAAACTTATACAAGTCATCCGAAAGATGAAACAGTTTCTATTTTGTAGCTATACCTTTTTCAACGTTCTATGTGACTTTTCCCTTAAGTCTATTAAATAGGAGCTTAGTGTCTTTTATTTCAGTTTATTTATAGTTTTTACAACTTCCTTTACTGGAATATACTGACGGTCCAATTAGCTACAGTGTTTCCTCTCTCGCTCCCTCTGCTTCTATCCGTAGCTATTGTGATCCGTTACCCAGAGTCCGCGGACCACTTATCTATCTGACCGTTACTATGTACTCTAGAAAGTGACGATTTCTGTAGCGTAGTTAGTCCTTTCTCCTGTCGCAATTGTTTTCCTGGACGACTGTGATGACAGTTTCCAGCTAATCCGTCGAGCGGATAAGAACCTCTGGATAGGAATATCGAGTTTGGATTCCTATTGTAAATAATTTCCTCTCTGGGGTCGGTTCTCACTAGATAAGTATCGCTCTTCTGGCGTCCCCTGGTTTCAGCCACCGGGTTTAGCCGTTTCCCCTAGCAACAGTGAATATCCGGGACTATGTTGCACTTATACCGTCAGTATCTTTTACGGGTGTCCCCTGGCCCTAACGGCCGGGTTTAACCACTTCCTGAACGGTGATCTGCACTATATATCCTAGTCTGTATTCGTCTCCCCACACATCAGGTTATCCTCAGGCTATGGCTTGGTCACTGTTAGGTGGAGGGTATGAAGCAGGCTGCTTAGATAGGTGGGTTATGTGCAAGTAACAGTGTGTCTGGGTTGCTGCATGTCACTATTATACGGAGCTTAGGGGCTCGGGCTATTTAGCTGGACAGACTCAGCTCTGCACTGAGTTACTTTTCCCTGCCTGTCACTATTCCCGCAGGGATTCACAGTCTGGCTCTGATCTGATGTGAGACTGGCTGCTGGGTGAAATCCTGCCCCTATGAGGTATTGGCCGGCCTTTCCAGGGTTGGGTTTGGTACTCACCACCCCCTGGCTGTCTTTGCTCCGCCTCCGGCTGTCGTTCTCTGCTGTGCCAGGCCGTCTCCTGCGTCTCGGGTGCCGCCCCCTTGGTGACAGGCCGTCTCTGGCGCCTCCCAGTAATGGTGCGGTACTACCCGTCGAGCGGGTGTCAGCCCGTCCGCTCAGGGCGAGAGGTGGAAGCCGCCGTCCTTCTCTGCTGCCCGGACAGAGTTACCGGACCCGTCGGAGCTGCCGGGTGAGTTTTTCCGCTGCTGTACGGCACTTCGTTCTGCTGCGCAGTTCCCCACTAGCCTCCGGCTGCCTCGCTCTTCCCTCCTCTCTCTCTCTCTACCGGCTTCAACCCCCTTAACGGCTGTAGTCTCCCCTTCTCCCCGCGGGCACCCTGCCCGTTCTTGTCCACGAGGGAGAAAACTTTATTGTTCAGATGGACGCTAGCGTGTCCTCCTAGTTCTTTTAAGACATGTCCCCTGAAACATCTCTGTGTTTGGTGACATTTTTACACTTGGTGAGGGTGTTACACTCTGTTCAATGTTAAGGTGATAAAAGCTGTAGGGAGGGAAAAAATTACCATGTCAGGCACAAATTGATCTGGGTCTGCTTTTTTTTTTGCTTGCTAATGGCATTACCATTGTTTAGTTTTTATGGTGTCCATTATATGTGGATTTGTATTAATGCTTCCCTTTAGGTCCAGTGATTCAGCAAGGATGACTCTTGACCCCAAAATTGTTCATGTTGATCCGTGAGCTTCTGGAATGTCCGTTTTGAGGCAGCATTGTACCGGTTCTCTGCATCAGCGGTGCGTTTGTAACTCTCAGACATCCCTTGGCGATAGCTGTGGATCTTCTGCAGTTCTATTTGAAGTCCCCAGGGTTGAGCTACTGTATTTAATTTCTCTTTACTTTTCTATGTTGTTGGATGCTATAATGGATGTGAACTGCCACAGTTACAGACCTGTTGGGAATAAGAAATGGGCATATTGATGAGGATATAGGTTATTTTTGGGTATAGAGGTTCTTTTTGGTCAATCTAAACTTAAGAATGCAGCTGTCTAAAGTTATATCCCAGATACTTCAAATGCAATGCACTTGTTTGTGAATGTTGGCATCTCATATGTGCCTGCCTGGTGGTGCAAATATTCCTAGATAAAGAGCCAGATGTATCATGCTTTAAAAAGTGATAAAATAGAGAGTGATAACAGCCAGCCAATCAGCTCCTTAATACCATGTTATAGGCTGAGTTTGAGAAATGACAGGTAAGAGCTGATTGGCTATTTATTTGTCACTCTCCACTTTATCACTTTTTGACTCTTGATACATCTGGCCCAAAGTGAGAATTTGTATTGTAAGGATAGGTGTGTCTCAGTGCCCTCAACCTTGCCATCTGCTTGTCTCTTTGGGCTGGTCCAGTCTCTAGTTATTAATGGCCCTGATGTACAGTATGGGCCTTATTCTAGTTCACTCTTTCTGGCAAAATCCTTTTTAGATGGACAAAACCATGTGCACTGTAGGTGGGGCAGATGTAAAATGTGCAGAGAAAATTAGATTTGGGTGAGTTATTTTGTTTCTGTGCAGGGTAAATACTGACTTCTTTATTTTTACACTGCAATTTATATCTCAATTTGAAGTAAAACCCCATCCAAATCTAACTCTCTCTGCACAAGTAACATCTGCCCCACCTGCAGTGCACATGGTTTTGTCCATCTAAGAAGGAATTTGTCAGAAAGAGTGAACTAGAATAACCCCCTATGTATCAAAGCTTATCATGTTAGATACAGCTTTGCTCTGGCATACATCATTGGCTTCTAGGGCATTTGATATGAGGGATACATTACATTGGTGAATAGTGTGGCTAGCGGTTTGCTTACATAACAGCTTGACTTATTTTTTTTTTAGAGTATTTCTCGTGCGCTCCAAAAGGGGTGCTGCTTATGGGAAAACCTTCAAAGCCTAACCTTCAAGGCTTACATAACAAGTATATGTGTGTATGAATTATGTAACAGATAAAAGTATATGCATAGATATATATATTGTTCAAAGCTTAATCAGAACAAAACCAATTGATCTGTCTTAATATGACTAAAATACTCCAGACTTTTACCTCTCATTCTTTATTTTCTCTCCAATTTGCTGCCACTAAAATCGTTTCTAAAACAAGGAAGTCTTCAGTTACTCCCATGCTTTTTTCAAAATACAAATCTATCCAGAGATACTGTATGTAAATCCAACAATGATCTGCCCTACATGTAACAATTCGGTATCAACAGTTATGCTTGATAAATAGCCATTGCAAAAATAGAACATTGTTAAATGGAGACTAATATGATTTTTTTTTACAAACTTAAATAATAAATAGAATAACAAAATAACATACAGCAATACCATTGCAAAGAACTTTCTTTCAAATTAACAGAAATAAATCAGAAAACAATCTGGATCACTCATGTTCTCTATTGCCTGATAAATTCTTAACAATTCCTCAGTAAAATCACAGAGTCCATAACTTCCAACTTTAAACAATAATCAATTTTTTTGCCAATTTCTAACTCACCTTCACTTAAAAGTAAAAAACATATTACGTGAATGTGCTAATCAGTTTAAAGCAGCTTTTGTGGCCTTTTGTTCAAAATTACTTATATTGATGATTTTCCTTGCTAAGATATATCTTTACTAAGACATATCAGAGTTTTAATAATCTACTATATAAAAGTGAAACTTTGTCCTTCTGTCTTTCCATACAATGCCAAAGTTTACAAGCCAAGATTGTGACATTTTACATACAAGTGTATTTAAACACGGCCAAGGCAACTAAATTTTTTTAAATTGAAACAGATTACTGTTAATTTTTAATTAATTAAAAAACACAATTTTTGTTTTAAACTCATTCCGATTACCAAGTTCACTGATCATACCCCCTGATACAAGCCCATCACAACATATGCTCAGTGTGGCTCACATTGATGCACTAATTGACAATAATCTCTGAATTGAGCAAAATCCAGGGTTGCATCTCTCTCGCCCTCTCTCTCGCCCTCTCTCTCGTCCTCTCTCTCTCTCTCTCTCTCTCTCTCTCTCTCTCTCTCTATCTCTCATATCAAAAAATTAACACATTTGTCTTTTCTACACAAATCCACAGTTTACAAGGGAAGATCATGACATTTTACATACGAGTGTATTAAAACACGACGAGACAACTAAAACATTTCCAAATCAAAATTAATTGAAGATGTTTTATTAATTCAAAACCACAATTTTTGCTGAATGGTCATATGTATGTTCAAGCATAACTCCGGAATGACTGCAGCAGTTTACACCAAACTTGGTACACATTACAATCTGGAAACAAACACTGTGGGCGTAGGACACCCTTAGCACCCCTAAGAGTGAGGCAGCAGCACAGAGTGTTTCAGCAAACCTCTGGAATGACTTGAGCAATTGACACCAAACTTGGTACACATATCAATTAAAATCTGTAAACAAATACTGTGGGAGCAACACACCCCTAGTACCCCTAGGGGTGATGCACCAGCACAGAATATTTCAGCAGACAGCCTAACTCTGGAATGGCTGGAGCGATTTACAACAAACTTGTTACAGATATGACTTCCTATCTGGGAACAAACAATGTAGGGGTAAGACACCCGAATTGCCCCTAGGGCCCTTGATACACATATCAATTACAATCTGTGAACAAATACTGTGGGGGTAAAGAACCCCTAGCACCCCTAGGGGTGGGGCAGCAGCACAGAGTATATCAGGAGATGCATGTCATGTCAGTTATGATAGGGCTGCATGTGACAGGGACAGTGAGATGATTTGAGGAGGGGAATGGAGGTAGCAAACCCACAGACTGGGAGTTATATAGTGGCAGTAGCAGGGTCTCCCAGCAGTACCGAGTATATCAGGAGATGCATAATGTGCTGGTCTCCAATGTAAATTAAAGAACTAATGTTATTTATACTGTGTGTTCAATATTTAAATTGATTTTTGTAAACAAACATGCTTAAAATCCCAGGCAATGCCAGGTATATACTCGAGTATAAGTCGATCCGAATATAAACCAAGTGAAACATACCTCTATAAATAAGATGCCACCGAGCAGGACGCCGTCAGTCTTCCTCCCCCATGGCCGGGTGCCTGCGGATGACGTCAGCACTGATTACCTTCCCAAGCTGTGATCGCAGGGTCCGGGTCAGAAGCCGCGCCTCCCAGTTGCCCAGCAACCTGAGGGACGCTGGTTAACGGCTAGTCTCTGCTCTGTGGAGATAACAGGTGAAGTGCAGTGAGGTAAAACTATGCTTATTTAAGAAAGAGCATGCAAATGCATACATATAAGTGCATGGTACAATGAAATAAATATGTTAAAAAGCTAGGGATATAAATGTTTGGACTTTTAAGTGAAACAGTAATCTTTTTCATAGGTAAGAGGTACACACCAGGCAATTTCTAGTCTGGGTGCATGTACACCGGGCAATCACAAGAAAATTATTTAAAAAGGAAAATATGGAACATCACACATGTGTACAAGGAGTTTTAGCATGGGCAATATGGCAATGGCAGAAATTTGATTAATGAGTTATATTGGGGAAGATTATCAGAGTGGATAAGTTAAAGGCAGGATGCAAAGATCATTCTGATGAACGTAATGTATATACAGATGCGTCCACATACATCTTGGCTTTTTTTCTCAATTTGTCACAACATGTAAAACACGGCTTAGCTGTTTTTCCAAATGTAGCAAGTAGATAGAGTCTAAAAAATTTCTGAAGCAGTAGAATTTGTATAAAGTAATAGATTAGAGAAGCAATTTTTTAGAAAAATCACAAAGCGTGACTTTTACAGAGTCCAAGGTGTGCCATATTGCGCCATGCATGGTGCAGTAAAACCAAGATGTACATGGACAAATCTGTAGTAAGATGTTCCATGAGATTCGGTCATTAAGTCCCTTAGGGTTGACCGTGTCCAGATTGTAGATCCACCTCGCTTCCAATCTTAGTAGGGCCGCTGCACGATCTCCACCTCCCCTTTTCTCCGGCACCTGATCTATGATGATATATTGTAAAGAGGATAGAGGGTGTTTCAATTCTTTAAAATGTGTCACCACTGGTTGGTCACAGGGTTTTACCTGGAGTGCACCTTTTATGGAGGAGCGGTGCATGGCTGCACGTTCCTTAAATTGTCGGGTCGTTTTGCCGATGTAGTATAAGCCACATGGGCAGATAATTGCATATACTACATATCTAGAACTACATGTAACCTCATGTTTGATTTTAAAGACCGTATCAAGGTGGGGATGTTGGAATGTGTTGCTTTTGATAAGTTATTGGCAAGTTGTGCAATTTGGACATCGATAACATCCTGGGGCTTTATTGTGGACCAAGGGTTCTTCAAAGTCCGAGATGTCAGTATGGACCAAAGTGTCACGTAAATTGCGCCCTCTGCAGAAGCATGCCATCGCTCCGGTAGCACCTCCTTATTGCTACAGATGCCTATACAGGGAAGGAAAACTTTTTTCCTAGAACCATATTGGTGTGCCCACACTTGTATACAGCTTAGCGTTTTAAACGCTCTAATCCAATTCTATAGAGCTAAAATGAAAAGTGGTCTATAGATACTTAGAAGAATGGTTTTTTTTCCATCTCTCCTGATACCAATTGGACACATGAGTTGTGATTGTACCCCTGATGAAGTCGCTTTAGACGAAACGCGTTGGTTCATTTCTCACGGTTTTGCCGGTGACAAATTTGAAGGAAATAAATAAACAAGAAATTGGATGAAACTTTCTGGTCTGCTTCACCGAACTTTGGGATCACCATATATATTGACTTTATATATCATTTCTAGGCGCCACACCACAATTGTATAATATATATATATATATATATATATATATATATATATATATATATATATATATATATGTATGTATATATACAGTAGGAGAAAGTTTCATGTTTGCTCCTTTGGCCATGGCTAGCCATGGCTATTCTATTGTTCTCAGCTGCAATACAATATGTATTGCTGAGAACAATAGTATAGCCATGGCCAAAGGAGCAAAGATGAAACTTGCTCCTACTGTATATATATATATATATATATATATATATATATATATATATATATATATATATATATATATAGTCCAAAATGTTGCCTGGCACTCCGCATAACCCAGAAACAACTTCTGCGGTGTCCTGTCCTCCCAAATGGGAAACATAGAAGACAAAGGATGCTGGACGGCACTCGCATTGACAACTTGAGCAATCAGTCAAATAAGAGTCTACACACGGAGGTGCAGTCGACGTTTCGGGTCTCTGACCCTTTATCAAGACAGAACAAACATAGAAGACAGTACTTACATTTATAGGTGAAAACTGTGATCAACCCACCCAGTGCTCCGTCTCGCGCTGGCCTCCTGGAGTACTATGACGTCACCTTTGCGCCTTAGCGCCGATCAGTCCTGTCATCACAGGGGGCGTGCCAGAAACCGTGCACCCATTACCATAGTGACAAAAGTGTGATACATCTAAGGAAGGGAAACAAGAGACATGAGCTGATAATCCCAATAGTGCAAAAAAAGTTTTGCGATACATAAACAACATAGGAGATAATACAGTCTCGGGGATATAAGGCTCAAAAGGAAACAACAGTATTGAAGTAGCGGTCATGATACAAACATATGTAGAGACCTTCGTTAAAATGGGGCTTACCCTATTCTCAATTCTTAAGGGCTCGGAGGATTTGTAGTGACCCCATAATTGCAGAATTTGAAATCTCTAAAATGCTTGCTGACTTTCTGAGTCGTGGTTATCCCCATCAGCTTTTGAAGAAAACCAAAGAAAAGGTCCTGAGTCTCGATAGGAGGCTGGTACTCAACTCCTCTCAGAAGCAGCCCCTTGATAACAAAATTATATGGACACAAAAATTCACAACAGCCAGTAATAAACTTATGAAAGCTGCCCGTGAATTCTGGCTGGTGATCTCAAGTAATAAAACCTTGCCCTCCCTAAAAGGTAGTTCGATCCTACCCTCATTCAGAAGAGGCAGGAACATGAAGGACATAGTTGTCCATAATGACATTAGCTCATTTACTCCCACCTCTAAATCTTTTTTCCCCACCAGAAAAAATGGCAACTACAAATGCATAGGCTGCACTACCTGTTCGAGCTTGGAAACAGGAGATCATTTTTTCCACCCCCATACAGGTGAAAAAATACCAATTAAATTTCCCTTGACGTGCAGTAGCAAATACGTTATATACTATATAAAGTGCCCCTGTGGGCTTCTATATATAGGTAAAACTATAACCCAATTTAAAGAAAGAATTGCCAACCACAAAACCAGTATAAGGGCCGCGCTATCTGACAAAGGATCTGACCAGCCAGTGGCTCGTCACTTCAAAGCCCACAATCACCCACTCCCCTCTATCAGATACAAAATGATCGACTGTATCCCTGCAAACATTAGAGGCGGTGATCGGAATCGTCGGCTTCTCAGATGCGAAGCCAGATGGATACACCGTCTGCAGACTGTGTCCCCGCTTGGATTAAACGAGCAACTCTCCTTCACTAGTTTTTTGTAACATGTCCTGAGCTTGTTTAGCACTTCCACTTAGCTATGTGTGCCTGTCTCTGTGTTTACATTCGGCACCTTGCCGAGGCTGCTAGCCATTCCCGCTAATTAGCCTCATGAATTGTTTCCGCTTACATTCTATTTAATGTTTCCTTTTCAATTGGCCAATTAATTGGCTAGGTCTCTACATATGTTTGTATCATGACCGCTACTTCAATACTGTTGTTTCCTTTTGAGCCTTATATCCCCGAGACTGTATTATCTCCTATGTTGTTTATGTATCGCAAAACTTTTTTTGCACTATTGGGATTATCAGCTCATGTCTCTTGTTTCCCTTCCTTAGATGTATCACACTTTTGTCACTATGGTAATGGGTGCACGGTTTCTGGCACGCCCCCTGTGATGACAGGACTGATCGGCGCTAAGGCGCAAAGGTGACGTCATAGTACTCCAGGAGGCCAGCGCGAGACGGAGCACTGGGTGGGTTGATCACAGTTTTCACCTATA
Organism: Crinia signifera; assembly: GCF_055691185.1. Classification (NCBI taxonomy): domain Eukaryota; kingdom Metazoa; phylum Chordata; class Amphibia; order Anura; family Myobatrachidae; genus Crinia; species Crinia signifera. The sequence continues at coordinate 66,584,156 of NC_139225.1, read as the reverse complement.
AATGTAAGTACTGTCTTCTATGTTTGTTCTGTCTTGATAAAGGGTCAGAGACCCGAAACGTCGACTGCACCTCCGTGTGTAGACTCTTATTTGACTGATTGCTCAAGTTGTCAATGCGAGTGCCGTCCAGCATCCTTTGTCTTCTATATATATATATATATATATATATATATATATATATATATATATATGACTTTATACACATTTATGATTTTATACACATATAAAACATCATATGAACTATAACAGCCTTGGGAAAATATGTAATTTCTCAATGTTCATGTAGTAATATGTGTAAAGCATAATGTCCATTGTGCTCCTTGTTTCTGTATTTATACAAGGTGCTGTATAAGAAATAATTTCTGTACGAGGTTGGTGTACAATTCGGAGCATTCCATCTCCCATTTTACTTCAGGAAGGCATCTCTTGGATGTAAATTGCAGGCTACCTTAACCTTGGTGACCTTGGTGAAATAATGGAACATTACAGTATACATTCTTGTTTTAATTCTCCTGCAGATGGAACTGGATAAAGCAAATATCACACAGAAAAGGTCACATATTGCAAGAAATACATTTATTCTTGCAAGTTTGTGGAGAATATCTAAACGTGTAGCGGAATGTTGGAGCAATATTTCGGATCAGTTTAGTTTTTGTGTTTAACCTGCTGCTGCTTTGTGAGAGCATGATAAATGAGTGCAGATATAAAATCTGAAGGTTGGACATAGCATTGATGCTATGTAAAACATCTAAAAGTTCCATCGAAAGTGAAAACAGACTCTTTATTGAGCAATAGGGATACGGTCATTTGGTGTACAACAACTAGGTCGACAAGCATTGGGTCGATGCCACAAGGTCGACATGCAGCAAGGTCGACATGGGTTTAGGTCGACATGGATCACGGTCAACAGTCAAAAGGGGTTTGACATGGGGTTTTTCACAGTTTTTTGAGCCAACATGCGGTATTTCATTCTCTACCATCCACTAGAGCGTGCTGGGAGAATAAAACAGTGTGCCAAGTGTAGCGAGGCACCAAGCCCGTAGCATGGCAAGCGCAGCGAGCCATGCGAGGGGACACGGTGCACTTTAACCTGTGTCTATGTCAACAGTGTCAACATTTGGGTAAAAAAACCTGTGAAAAACCCCATGTCGACCTTTTGACTGTCGACCTAATGATTTTGTCAACCTAATGACCCTGTTGACCTAACCAATATCGACCTAGTCCCATGTTGACCTTGCTGCATGTTGTCCTAGTGGTGTCGACCCAATGCTTGTCGACCTAGTTGTTGTACAACAAATGATCCACACCTGAGCAATAATACAAACATTGCTGGAGTAAAACTACTAGAATCTAATGTACTCCTGGTAAAAGCAAAGAGTTTGGCATATATTGCAGTGTGGACAGGACATCCATAGCTTTGCTGATGAGACCCACAACATGTTTGCCACCTAATGTAGCTGCCAGAATGAGTGAGCTGTAATGAGCTGGTTGACGTACCAGTAAAGAGACGACTTATACTTATGGTCATATACAGTATATGTGCAGAATAAGCTCATTTTAGAGTTTAAAATGATTATTGTATGTGACATGTTTTCTGGTGTTATGTGGCCCACGTCCATGCCAGATGACAACTAACTAAACATGCCAAAAGTTGCAAGATCAAATTATAACTATAATAACATAAACTATTTCAATGAAAACAAAAACTCAAGGCGGCATGACATCAAGTGGAAAAACTGTTGACTAAATACTGTTACACCATTATTAAACTTGGTTATAATATTGGCACATATTAATGTAAGACACTAACTAATGATATGAGACTAATACCCCTTTTACACCGCCGAAAAATCCGGGTCAGCGGCGGGTCAGACCCGGATCCGCGGCGGTGTAAATGGGGGGTATCCGTTTCCATTTACACGGGTCCTCTACCCAGGTCCTGACCTGGGTAGAACACGGATAGGACCCGTGTAAATGTCGGTGTAAATGGTCCCGCTGCGGGTGCAGGCACCCGCAGCGGGTCCACAGCGTGCAGCGCTGGGGAAGATGTTCCCAGCTGCTGCGGGAGGAGGGGGGTCCCTGCGGCTGCTGAGGAGAGGGGGGTACCTGTCAGCCTGCTGTGCTGGGGGTACGGGGGTGCTAGGGGTGCTGGGGGTACCTGTCCTGCCTGCGGTCGGATCTCAGCGGAGAAGATGATGTGCGCCGCTGCTGTATCACCCCCCCCCCCCCCCCCGCATCCGGCAGCCGGTCCCTGCGGCGTATGGAGTGTCAGTATCGGCGGTCCCTCCAGCGCATAGGAACTAGTACTAGTTCCCATGCGCCAGAGGGACCCCCGCCACTGACACTCCATACGCCGCACGCCGCAGGGACCGTCTGCCGGGGAGGGGGGGGGTGGTACAGCAACGGCGCACATCATCTTCTCCGCTGAGATCCGACCGCAGACAGGACAGGTACCTTCAGCACCCCTTGCACCCCCCAGCACCCCGGTACCCCCAGGTACACCAAGCACAGCAGGCAGGACAGGTACCCTCCGGCACCCCCAGCACCTTAAAAAAAAAAAAAAAAAAAAAAACACTTAACCTGGGTCAGCCCTGATATATATATATATATATATATATATATATATATATATATATATATATATATATATATATTATATTTCTATATATTATATATTTCTATATATATATATATATATATTTCTATATATATATATATATTTTTCTATAAATATATATATAAAATATTATTTAAGGCAGGGCTGACCCAGGTTCAGTGTAAATGGTGCAGACCCAGGTCCGACCCAGGTCAAAGTGCTGTGTAAATGGGGTATAAAGCAGGGTCAGACCCTGGATACTCCAGCATTCAAAGACCAGGGTCCGACCAGGGTTTTTGGTGTAAAAGGGGTATAATCAACTTCTCACTGAACCCCATGAGCTCCTCTTTATCAGAGGCAAATTATCTGAGAAGCATGACCAGCTGGCCCAATCAGATACAGTCTGGCCATTCAGATCCTCTGCATCAATCACTGCCACGGTGCAGGTTTAAAGTAAGGCTCCAGGAACAGGAAGTTGCTTCCTGCTTTGTCTTATGCTGTGTACACAGGATGCGATTTAATGTAATTTTTGATTGGATTTGGACCATATAGTTCAAATCAAATCGAAAATGACACTGAATCGTACATCGGGATGAAAACCAGAAATAGTCTTGGCAGGCAAGTCAATTTCTGTTTCGATCTGCTTGATTGAAAGCAGTGCCACGCTGCTCAATGCAACATCCCCCTCCCCCCCCCCCCCCCCCCACACACACACACACACCGGCCTCCCACCCTCCCTCACTCCTGGCCATTGCTGGCAACCTGGTGGCTGTTAATATTGAATCTGCATCAATGATGCTTGGTCGGCCCGTGTGTAGAGGGCATCATGCTCCTCGGGACTGGTTTCTGCTACTCATCAGTCCAGCCATTATACCAGCTAGTACTTGGTTCCGCAAAACCACCAAACCTGCTATCACTGGGCTCAGCCCAGCCATGGAACTCGGTATCACTTGGTTTAACTCAGCTGTCATACTCAATACCATCGGGTTCAGCCCAGCTGCTCAACCTACTACCAACATTACTACTACCAACATTACTACTATTACTAATACAATTTAATAATTTGGATAATTTACTCGTCTCCTTACTTAGTCTGCTACTTGAAGACCAGCCATGAAGAGCTGGATTGGAATCTAGGAAAGATACTGGTAGTAGGAAGGGGGGAAAGTATAAACTCCCATTATATGTATGGTTATTAATAGATTTTTGGTTTGTGACTGAAATTTTTCCTTTTTTTAACAGATTAAGTAATTTCCATAAAACTAATCCTATGTACAACTCCATCATGAATTGAATTTACCACACAATAGAATTAAGTGCCCATGACATCTACATAATCAACTGCAACTCTGTGTTACACATGACTCAAGTTCTCCTTGAAATGAACTGTCAACACAACTCTTAATAATAGCACCATGCTCATTCTTCTTATTTCAGAAACAGAGGCTAGTACAGACAGAGCCACACACATCATTGCAGGATTTCCAACACTTGTTCCCACTTGTCGTGCCAAATAAGACACACGTGCATGGCGAAAGCCACAGGAGTCACAGGTGGTGATTGGCGCAGCAACGATGGGTGTGGCTACATCTGTATGTGTTCAGTGTTCTTAATCATGAAGGTTTAGTGGCAAAAGTTAGGTGGCTTGACACATAAACATACACAAACTCATTGTCTAATGATTGAGTGAATGCTGGGGCTGTTTCAAATCCACACACTACATGTTTACATTTAACATCTATTCCCCGGCACTCAGTGTCTTATCCATTCTCCTTGTTCCCGGTGCCATTCACAAGGGTAATAACCCCTCAAATGTACAGTCCCACAGAAAGAAGACACTCAGAAGACTTTTAGATGAAGGTGAAAAAATGAGAAAAACTTCATACACATTTAATTCAAAGGTCAGTCAACGTTTCATGGACCGCATCCACTTCCTCAGGACTATGATAGTCACATATTTTGTACATATTAATATCTGTTAAACAGAGGATCTATTACCTCTAGTTATGTATAAATTATATTATTCTACTATCTTACCTTTCGTCCATCATTCCCTCCTCCTGAACTATTATTCCTTCTCGTTGTTCCTCCTACTTTTTGATAATTTTTTTATCATATTTTTATATTTACATACTGTATTTTTATTTTTATATGTGTATATATACATATTTTATCATTATTGTATTCTGTATATGTGTTTATCGGCAGACCCTCTCACCATTTATATAGATATATTCATTACCCCTGATGATATTTATTGCCCCTGAAGGACAAAACGTGTTGGGCTGCGGAATGATTCTGTATACAGTATCTTGAGAATATGAAAATGCTGATGTTACACGCTGTAACTCCTAATAAATGTTAATTTATTTTTATTTATTTCACTTATTGTATTTTAATAGCCACCTACAAAAGTGGGTACTGGTGATAGAACGGAATCGGTAGATCTGTCAGACCACACTTAGGTCTACAGTCATTAGGTCGACCCCACTAGGTCAACTGGCAGGAAGGTCGACCTGACTTAAGGTCGACATGGGCCAAGGTCGACATGACTTAAGGTCAAATTTGCATAAAGGTCGACATGAGGAAGGTCGACTGGTCATAAGGTCGACATGGGTTTTTCACTGTTTTTTTTACCCGAATGTCGACACAGTGGACATGGACACAGTTGGCAATGAGAATCGGACCCTCGCATCGCTCGCAATGCTTCGGGTACGGTGGCTCGCTTCGCTCGCCACAGCTTTAATAACCTCCTCCACACCCTAGTGGATGGTAGGGCATGAAATACCGCCTGTCGGCACATGTCGGCTCAAAAAACAGTGAAAAACCCATGTCGACCTTATGACCAGTCGACCTTCCTCATGTCGACCTTCATGCAAATTCGACCTTAAGTCATGTTGACCTTGGCCCATGTCGACCTTAAGCCAGGTCGACCTTCCTGCCAGTCGACCTAGCGGGGTCGACCTAATGACTGTAGACCTAAGTTCATTCTAATAGATGACCGCTTCCCGATAGAACTAAAGCGCACCTCTATTTTGTTGTTTATCTATTTCCTCTTCTGTGCCTTTGTTAACAGCAAGGTTCTATATGGGTGCTGCTTTCCTATAAGTGCAATATTAGGGCCACAACACTACAACACTTTTTATATATATATATATATATATATATATATATATATATATATATATAGATATATATCTATATATCTATCTATCTATCTATCTATCTATCTATCTATCTATCTATCTATATATATATATATATATATATTTATTTATATATATATATATATCATTGAAGTTCATAGATTTTACAGTGTTGCTGGTGTACAGTAGCAGCCTGACAGCCACACATATAGATAGAGTTTGCATATGGCGGTGGTGTACAATTTGTTCTTTATTACAATTTATTTTCCAGATTTTTTTTAAGCACTGGAATATATACAACTCTGTCACTCCCATGCCCACATTACAGTAATGCAGCATCATCAGGTGGCAATGTTTCCCTTGAGTGGGGAAAAAATTATCCATTTACTTCAGCACTGTAGTATTCAGTCTCTGTTAACAAATATACAGACCCGATCCCAAGGCTGCTAATTAGCAGAGACCTGAGATCAGGTAATTGCCACCAAGCCAGAGTGAAACCAGCCGCACAGTGTCCGGGACTACACCACACTACACACAGTGCTGGTTTATTTCACGTTTTTTCACTGTTGAGCGTAGTGCGATGTGGTGCTGGATGACACTTTCTTACTGTATGTGTGTGTCTCCTTGGTCAGGCAGCATGTAAAGGGCACTAAAACTGTGGGAATATTGTAAGGGCACTACAATTGTTAGCATACTGTGTAAGGTGCTCTACAACTGTAGGCATAATGTGTAAGGGGTACTACTATGCATTTATTGCCAGTTATTTACAGTATATAGCACACACATATTCTGCAGCGCTTTACCGAGAATATTTGAACATTTACATCAGTCCCTGCCCCAGTGGAGCTTACAATCTATATTCCCTATAACACGTACATGCACACACAGACATTGTAGGGTTAATTTGTTGGGAGCCAATTAACCTACCAGTATATTTTTGGATTGTGCTAGGAAACCAGAGCACCCGGAGGAAACCAATGCAAGCACGGGAGAATATACAATTGCCGCACAGTTAGGGCTATGATGGGGATTGAACCCATGACCTCAGTGCTGTGAGGTGGTAATACTAACCATAACATCATCCATTCTGGCCAACTACTACTACAGAGGGCATTAAATGTAAGGAGCATTGCAACTGCACTCTTCCCATAAGACCATGGCCCCTTATTTTTTCAGTACTCCGGTGACGCCGAGGTATATACTATATTCGCGTACTAAAAAAATTTGGCCTTGGAGAGGTCCTGGTTAGATGCTAACTCTGATTGTAGATCTGAGTGATTATTTTTTGCTGCGCATGCACATAATATTCTTAAACCCTCCAAAGAGCATGCAGTACCCTGACTGTACACTATTGCATACGGGAGAGCGGATATCAGGGTGGATAGGCAAAAAGATGGTGATTACTGGCAGTGTCTGGGAGGTGGCATGAAGGGAGTGTAGAAACATTAGGCACCTGAGCATGTAATTAGTGTCATGTGCATGTCTCTACAAGTGGCTGATATTCCCAGAGGCATAGCCACTTGCCGAGTCCATGTCATACAGAAACACTGCATCTCTGATGGTGCCGCAGTGGCCAGGGACACAGAAATATCCTGCCAGTCCACAAGGAACATGTAACAACCCTAGTGCACAAGCAGTACTTGGGCCTCAATGGTTAGACAAGTTCCCATAATACTGGCCTACAAAAAGGTCCCTTCTGCTTCTATATGTATATGATGAAGATGCACCTATGGATTAATGATCCTCTTCATACTGTACTCCTCCAATCAACATTTAAATTACAAAGTGTCTGGTGGCATCACTTAGATAGGACCTAATGCATGTACATAACAAATCCAATGCGTGCAAGATAATTAGCATTCAAAAAAGGTTAATTATACCTCTGTGCTTCAAATCTAAACATCATAATCAGAACTGTAAAAGAGTGAAGTTCCCATATTTAGGTCTGTGGATAATCAGCGTAATTAGTAACAGAGGAAACCAATGATTGACAAGTGTACGAGAATGACAGCTTTCCCTGACAACGTTTTAAAAAATTATGTCGGCTTTGAGGGAAACTGCGATTTGCAGGTGAATGGCGTCCTCTACATGCCGGACAGGCACTATTCATCTTATCCAGGCAATTTGGCAGAACCATAATCCAATATCACAAAACATTAATACAGCAAAAGAAAAGATACTTGGGCAGTATACAATGTTGGGCAGCGCATGTGATGTATGACTGGCATAAGCCAGGCTCCTACTGTATGTTATAGTGTGCATGCATTTTGTGACTTTCCTTTGATTCGCAGGGCAATTATGACTGTTTAGCATCATACCCAAGATGTTTTACATTCAGCACATTGATAATTACAAAGTAAGTTTTACCATGTAAATGAATTACAAACTGATGACAATGACAATGATATTGAAGCAAAGTGCCAGGGAGAGGAGACTCCGGTCATCACTACTACTACATCTTCCTCACTTCATTGTACACTTCCACAAATTCAGTCACATGGTGACAGAGTTCGTAGGCGATACTCCTCTCCAGGGGTTAAAGTGAGGGGGAACGAGGTGGAACTGAGTTCCACCACCTCTAATAGTGAGGTGGAACATTTTACCTCCACATTGGCCCTGCACAGTCATTCTCACAGAAAAGCATTCTAGTTTGCAGGGGATGCCAAAAACCTCTATCACTGGCCCTGTCTCTGACTAATGGGGGGAGGTGAGGGGCTATAAATAGGTGACATGGAGAAATGAGTTTCCCCACCTCTGCATGCCCACTTTATGCCCTGCTCCTCTCCTAGTTTATGGTGCAGGGTCAGGGGCAAATGCAGTATTTCAAGAGAGGAGTTTCCAATGATTGACTCTGGTTTGGCCATACCTCCCAGCTGTCAACTTTTCGTGGGAGTGTCCTGTTGTTTAGTCCCGTGCCCCTTCCGGGATCAGCAGTGTCCCATGGTGGTGGTGGTGGTGTTATAGTTGGGAGTCCCCCCTGCCTGTTGCTGCTCTGGCCAGAGCAGCGGGGAATAGACACTTTGTGCATGTGCACAACATCTATACAGAGAGGCAGAGGGGCTGAGGGCATGGCCAACAGCTTACACAGCACTGGACCCGTAGTGATGGAAAATAAGGGAATGGCCTGCAGAAGTGGCATCCCATGAGGCCATTCCCCTTTTACATAGACCACACACCCTTTTGCAGTGTGAGCATCCCAATCCTCATGAGCTATATGTTGGGAGGTACAGCACCGATGAAGAGGACATAATTAGCCATTAGACCGCTTCATACAAAGTGCAGAGTATGTAATACATCAGACATATACAGGGCCAGTGGTCACAATAAGCTAATAGATAGTAGTGCCAGCAGCCTGTCTGAGCTGAATTATATATGACAGTAGGGCACCTGCACAAAGGTGAGTGTATGCAATGCATTAGATATATACAGGGTAGGGATGGCCATCAGTGTGCTCACTGTCAATGGTTGCCATCAATGCTGAAACTGTAAGTGTCCATCGATTATCACCAACTATGTAATGGGAGACCATTGATGGTTTCACCCATCGATGATCATCCCTGTTCTTTCAGTGAATGGCTTTTGGACAATCACAGCCTGGGGGCATGGCTTCTTGGATGCCAGGGGCAGAGCTATAATCCATATCCAAACACCTTGCACAAATAAAAAAACATCCCATCTTCAATTTAACTCTCATCTTAGTATATTTACCCCATACATGGCAAGTGATCACAGTAAGCTATGAGATAGTAGTGCCAGCCCGTCGGAGCTGAATTATAATTTTTTTCAGATTTAGGTACAAATTTTAGAATCCAAGTCCCCACTCTGTGAAATAATGGATCAAGTCTTGAAGTCAAAGGGAGCAGCAGAAGAACCTAGCACTGTTTCTGAAAATATATGAACATATTGTCCTCCATATACAGTATACTGAATAGTGCATATGTGTGTATGTAATTAACACTGTTCTGTATTCAATATATTTATTTCATATTAATTAATAATCAGGAAAATATTAATCGACAACTAATAAATATACATAGTAATGAAACTGGTTGGAAACAGAGCTGTTTTCTATGCACACATTCTCCACCCTCCAACCTCATGGTAATGTGCCTGTCTCTTCTTGCTGCTCGTGATCCCATGTTCTGTTCGACCTGGGCCCTAATTCAGACCCATCACAAATTTGGCGAATATACATGCAGTATGTGCAGACCGATTTGCAAATGCCTTAGGTGACTATCAAAATCAATGAGGTCTGGTCAGGTAGTGGGCGGGCAGGGGACTGTCGCATGAGGACCCAGAGCGTTTGCTGGGCATGTCCACAAAAATAGTGGCTGCACCCAGAGAAACACTGCGTCTCTCCATGCAAATGCAGGTGTGGCGAAGCCTGCAGGGGTGGGCGGGTCCTGCAGGGGTGGGCGGGTGACATCAAATGACATCAGCACCTGTCCCTTTTTTCGGTAATCTACAGCCCAGATATAGTCAGATCAGACTGACTTTTAACTGCGAGCAGGCAAAAAAATTATTAGATGGTTGATGACTATCGAATGATTTTTCGCCCGTACAATCAGTCGGCGAGGGAGGGTGGCCGTTTCATCACCCGGCGGGTAGCATTCACCCTCTTGCTAAGCGGCGAAAAAACACTGCTTAGCAAGCGGGTCTGAACCAGAAGCCTGATGCGCTAATAGGGATCTAAGATCCACATACACTGAAGTCTTGGTAGGGATTGATGCTGCTACTGGGCATGCTATAGTGGTCATGCGTTTAGCCATTGGTTGGGACTCCAGACAGTTAGAAACACCCCTGCATTTGCCAATGGGGTCTTGTTGCTATGACTTAAAACTCTGCTCTAGAGTCTGTTTTAGCTATTCTATACAAAGGGGTCTGTGCTCTTTTCATAGGTTTTTCTGCCATGGTGATTTTGTTTTAATTGCAATGGCGTCTGTGCAATACAGCTGGTAACGGTGACTGTGCAATGTTAGTAACAAGTGGTTTGTCTATTGCATCCTGGGAAAATGTGCAAGTTTATCCTATTGGTGAAAAATGCAAATTGTATGATATGCTCATACTTGACACCCATCTGTCATAGATGATCATTTATACTTACTTTATAAGTTGTGGAACTTTAACCAAATCATCTCCTACGCACTTACTATGCTGTCATTGGCTATTCAGCATTAAAAGCTGCTGCCCTACTTGAAATGTAAAAAGAAGCACATAAACCTGTCTTGTATAGTTGCTGCTGTTAGCCTTTTTTGCCAAAACAAACAACATAACTCTCAGTTTCCCTCAACACACACGAAGGACACATGCCATGTGGAAGCTCTGGAGTGGGGAGCACAATAGTTATTGAAATGCCCTTAGCTTTGCTACCATTTTTATTTGCTATCCTAGAGGCCTGTAAAGAGCGAGGGTTGAGCCAAGACTCACAGAAACAGCCCATAAATCTGCAGAGCTCTGCGCTGTGCACCTGCTGACACCAGCCTCACAAACACCACTCTCCTTATTCCCTCTCTTTGCTCTTGTCTGTGTTCCCTTCCCTGCCAGCTTATCCTTTCCTGCCCTTTCTTATTTTATTTATTGCTGTAGATAATACACTCAGTGCAATTTCCAAACTGTGCTTTTTGTAAATAATAACTTTTGCTAAACCCAGATAAACTCTTATAAATTAATTTCATTTATCTGTTTAAAAGTAACCCAGTAAAATGCTAATTATTTGTAAATAGCCACATCCTATTCCAGATTGCAGAACTATGGCGCAGTAATGTCAATAATGGACTAGGACAAATATAATTATTATAAATACCTTTTCACAATAGGCTGTTTATAATTCTGATGCTTTTAGATTACAATGTAGTTTTACCAGGCCCAGTAACAAGGGGAAAATGGGAAGCTGCATCGGTCCCCAACGTTCAGGGGCCCTGAGGATAAAGAGTACAAAAAACGTGATTGAGGGGCCTAATAATAGTTTAAAATTGTATGCTTTGGCCGTCATTAAACAAACTCATTAAGCTGTACCATAGACAATGCACACAGGACTACAAATGTAGAAAGAGAGGAGCCTAACAATACAGGGATGCCGGACAGTTTCCCGACAGTCGGCATCCTGACAGTCATTACCCCGACGTTGGGATCCCGACAGTCAAAACCCCGACACTCGGGGTCCCGGCGGCCACGGGCTATTCTCCCTCATGGGGGTCCATGGCCCCCATAGAGGGAGAACAGAATAGCACGCCACCGTGTCTGCAGAGTGGCGAGCGCAGCGAGCCCGCAAGGGGCATTGATGTGCTTGCCCCGCTGTCTGAGTCCGGCCATTCGGGATCCTGACGTTGGGCTAATAACTGTCGGGATCCTGACTGTCGGGACCATATACCACACCCCAATACAGAGGAGGCACCAGGATTCTGCAGGAGACTCCCTGAAACATCATTATACTGTATATATTACATATATCTTTATAGCGCCAGCCTAAATGTAGCCATAATCCCCAGACTTTGTGGGCGATTCTGATCTAATCAATCCCCTGTGCTTTCGCACAGGGGAGTGATGTTTCGCAACTGCACATGCACATAAACATTTATGTGTATGTGCAGCCACTTTGTGTGAGTGGCCATGGCAAATTGATTATTATTATTTACACAGCAGTGTAGGTGGGGGCCTGGGGCAGTGGGCCGTGGTCACGCCCATGGGCGTTTCCATGGAAATCTGCCGATGATGCGGGTAGGGGAGGGGGCAGCCAGCTGACATCAGCAGATGTCAGCTGCCCACCCACTTTCAGTACAGGCACCCGCAGATCTAAGACACCAGAGGGGTGTCTTTGATCTGGAAGCACTTTGGAAATCATTCAATGGTCTGCGTGTGATAGCGGGGGCGGGCGTTCAATCGGGTGCTGGTCAGTGTCTAGAGGATGAATTTTGCATATTTTGTGGGTCAACCAGAATCACCCCCTTTGTATGAGCAGCAATCTTTTTTGTCAATGTGTTTTGGGGGGCAAAATGCCTTTGCTTTTTTTCTGTATCTGTAGCATATTGTAATTTTTGGGATATTTTTGTAAGTTTGTAATTAGTTTAGTATTTTGGGAATTTGGGGGGGGGGGGGGGTTGGTATTTTTTGCATTTTGTAAGTGTTTTTGGTAAAAGTCACACCAAAAACCCAAGTACTTAGTTAAACATCCCAGACCATTTGTAATCCATCTGTGACATTTCCGTTGAGAACATGCTCCCCAGGTCAAAGATCTGCCCGACGTACATCAACTTCACATCAGACCGAGGTCCTGGCTACTCCAATTGACTTCCTATACCATTTGCCATCCCCATCTGAAGCATCCCTCTCTGACGTTCTCATCCAAATCCATCCAGCAGAAGGCCCTGAACATGCTCCCCATGCCCATGGATCTGACCACAAATTTGATTCTTAAATCCCATGTCCTCTACCCCCTCTATGTTATGCAACTTTGTCATATCTTACTTCCATGACACATTTTGTGTAGTGGCTGGACCCCTTTTTGGCCCCCCCAGGAACCCCACAGGGTGGGATTGGGGATCTTACTGGCCGTTACCTTATCTGGACCCAATTAAGCCACTTTGCATTGGTTTCACCCAAAAGTATTCAAATGCATAATGGACAAACAATAAGACATATAACAGATGACAAATAGTAAGATCGAACTTAGATTTTAAGTGTAACAGGCTTTTATGTCTGTTACCATGTCTCCTGCTTTCGGAGAAGTGATTAATAATACTATGTTGAAAACTGGAAATACAGTGTTTTTGCCTGGCTAATGGCTAGTCTAATGGTTTACTAGTGAGTGCTGAGCTACTGTATATGCTATGCGAACTAGGTATGTGCACCGGCCACTTTAGTGTATTGTGAAACTTTTTTCGGTCTGTATCTCCAGCAGTGTCTGTATCTGTTCTGAAACACCACCCTTCAGTGTTTTTTGTTTTGGCTCTGTATTTAAAAAAAAAATAAAAAATCGCTATAATCACAAATTTTTTTTTGCTCCTACTCTATCATTAACCTCAATAATATTAATTTCCACTCATTTCCAGTCAATCCCGAATACCTCACACCTAACACCAATGTTGTTTTTAGGCCAAAAGGTTGCACAACATACAGTAGCTGGATGACTATGCTAAGTGACACAAGTGGCCGGCACAAACACTTGGGCCATCTAAGAGTGGCATTGCAGAGGCAGACAGAGCACATAATGCAAAAAAAAAAGATGGAATTGTCCTTGGGATCTCCCACCCACCCTTATGTTGCGTAAATAGGACATGTACAAACCAATCATTTCAGCGACAGGGTCTGCCACACGACTGTGGCTGAAATTATTGGTTTGTTTGGGCCCCCACAAAAAAAGAAGCAATTCATCTCTCCCTGTACAAACGGCTCTACAGTGGAGAGATGTCATCCACATCCTCATTCTCCCATTCCTCACCCTCTCCAGAAGGAACTGAAATCCACCATTACAGGTCTCTCTTTAGTCTCTGGAGGCAAGTGCTGGTCTTCATTGAAAAATTGATCATTCATATTGATGAACATCCTCTTCTCCACATTTTGTGGAAGCAACCTCCTATGCCGCTCGCTGAACAGATTCCCAGCTGCACTAAAAACTCTTTTGGAGTACACACTGGAGAGGACAACTATAAAATAAAGCCAGCTGATACACGTGCCTCCAAACTGCCTTTTTTTCCTGCCAGTACAGGTACAGACTGTCTGACATGTCTACTTGGATGCTGTCACCAAAGTAATCCTCTACCATTTTTGCAATGGTGACAGCATTGTATGCAGTGACAGTAGACATGTCAGCAATTGTTTTCAGGTCCTTCAGTCCGGACCAGATGTCGCTCCTGCCAACCCTGCATCACCACCAGTGGGTCAGGTAGGAAATTTGAGCTGTTTCCTCGCAGCCACAGATGTGGGAGAAAATTAAGGAAGAGCTCTTGCCGTGTCAAGGTACACTTCAGATGACAATCTGCTTACCAGCAGGTCTTTGCACAGCTGTAGACTTGTGTCGACTGGAAACAGAGATACAACATACTGTTTAAACTGAGGATCAGTCCGGTTCCTTTACCTTTAATAGACTGACCACCCTCGTATCCTGGCAAAGAGCATGAAGTGCTTCATGAACAAGAGCTACATACTTTGTGGAATCGCAACACTTCTGCAACACCCTGATCAGGGGAATGACCTTACTGAAGTGTCAGAACTGACTTCACGTGTGGCAAGTTCAAATAGCTGGAGAACCTAGCACAACACGGAAACCAGTCTCCACTGCACTTGTGTCAGGTGCATGCCCGCTCCTTTGCCTTTATTGTAGGTGGCTATGTAGGCTTGAGTGGCCTTTTTTCTGCTTCTCCATCTTCTGCAGCATATAGAGGGTGGAGTTCCAGCTTGTCTTGACCTCTTGTTTGAGTTGATGACAGGGCAGGTTCAGGAGTTTTTAATGGCGCTCCAGGTTTTGGCAGGCAGTGGCAGAATGTCAAAAGTGTGCTGCAATTTTGCGGACCACCGGAAGCATCTCCTGCATGCCCCTGTCAGATTAAAGAAAATACTGCACCACCGAATGTATTGTGTGGGCAAAACATGGCACATGTTGGAAATTTCCCATATGTAATGCACACACAATGTTACTGGCATTGTCCAATACCAGAAATCCCCAGGAGAGTGGGGTAAGCCACTGTGCAATGATTTTCCTCAGTTTCTCTAAGAGGTTATTGGTATTGTGCCTCTTACTGAAAACTGTTATATACAGCATAGCCTGCCTTGGAAGGAGCCTGTGTTTTAGAGATGCTGCTGCTGAAAGGAGATGCATCTACCCAGTGGGTACAACCGCTTTTTTCAGGGCACTGAGGACACTTTTTTGGAGGTCTCTGTACATCCTGGGTGTCACCTGCCTAGTGAGTGGAGTCTACTGTAGATGGGATTTGGTACCAGGGACACAATACCGACATCTATCATTTAAATCCCACTCCAATGATGGGGGACCCCGGATGCACCAACACCAACATAGCTGTCAAGGCCGCAGTTATCCACTTTGCCATAGCATGCTGCAGGATCCTCCAGAGGAAATCCGGATTGGGATCATGGATGGTGTAATGGTTAGCATTACTGCCTCACAGCGCTGAGGTCATGGGTTCGTTAGCCACCATTGCCCTAACTGTGCGGAATTTGTATATTCTCCCCGTGTTTGCGCAGGTTTACTCCAGGAACTCCGGTTTCCTCCCACAATCCAAAAATATACTGGTAGGCTTCCAACAAAATTAACCCTAGAATGTCTGTGAGTATACATGTGGTAGGGAATATAGATTGTAAGCTCCACTGGGGCAGGGAATGATGTGAATGTTCAACTATACTCTGCAAAGCACTGCGGAATATGTGTGCGCTATGTAAGAAACTGTTATTGGAAAAAAAATAGAAGAGGAGTCAGTCATGCCAGTGACATTGTCTGCAGGATTACATCAGATCTGTATTGAGGAGGATATTTACGAGGAGTGACTTTTCAGGCATTTACGGTCCTAGCCGTACTAAATAGTGACTTATGAACACACTTCAGGTGACGCATAAGCGAGGATGTCCCTAGGTGGACAATGGCCTTACCCCTTCTACACATGGTGAGAAAATTGTTGCCTGAACCTGGATAAAAATAATTCCAGACCAAAGAGGTGAATTTTGTGTTCTTCTGCCCAGGCATGGCAACGGCCTTTTGCATCCCACGGACAATAACTGCCTGGTCCGATGCCTCATTTAAGCAAACCACATCACCATCAGAAGCATGCTCCTCGTCAACTGTTTCCTCAGTGCCAGCTACATCAATAGCCTCCTCCTGGTGTATAACATTGACACTTTCAATCTCAAAATCAGAAATGGACTGTGGGTTGTCACAAACCTGCCTGTTTTGTTGCTCTGGTCAGCGGCCTTCACACAATTTGGATCATTGCAGTCTGCTCTCATGCTGTCAATCACGGTGTGAGAGGCTGGGCTCAGCCCTTCACTGATTGTGCACCTGAGTAGAATTCAGTCTGTAGCTATTAGCTGTAACGCTTTAGTGGCCTGGTTGCTGTTTGTTCAACTGTCTAGTTCTGACTGAAGCTCCTAAATCCATGCCTCTAATTGCTGATTACATTCCTCCCTGTCAATCAATCAATACTAGGCAGGGGGGATAAATATCCTTCCCTCATACCAACAATTGCCTCAAGCATCTGCTGTTTCTACGTGCAGTTTTTGTATGGTATTTTTGCGGTTACCTGATTCAAGTCGCTTTACCTAGGCACCTCCAGCCTGTAACTCCACTGAGACCTCCAGTGTTTGTTTCCACCTGCTACCAGCACATGTGCACCACCATCTGCCATCACCTGTGCACCACCTGCTGCCAGCAACTGAGCACCACCAGTTCCAGCACCTGTGCACCACTGACTTCTGGCACCTGTACACCACTAGCTTCCATCTCCTGTGCTCCACCTGCTACCAGCACCTGAGCACCACCAGCACCTGTGCACCACTTGCTTCTGGCACCTATGCAACACCAGCTTCCATCACCTGTGCTCCACCTGCTACCAGCACCTGAGCGCCACCGGTTTCCAACACCTGTGCACCAGTTGCTTCCGGCACCTGTGCACCACCAGTTCTCATCACCTGTACTCCACCTGCTGCCGTCACCTGGCCACCACCTGCTTGTGATAGTGATGGGAAGGTTAGGCATCTCAACCACCAACACCCTTGGACTCTCCTTGGAGATTTGTGATACCATGTCTTTAGAAGTGTCACAGTCACTTGTCACAGCCGTCGGCAGTTGCGTTAATCACCTGCTCAGCGGTGGCTTGCCTTTTGCTGGATGGGGGTCTGATGATATGTTGGAGGTTGGTGGTCTTGGCATAGAAAAAAGTAAGTGTGACAATTTTCAGGCGCCAGAGGTAAGATAAAAATATGTAAAATTTATTTTGACAAAATATCACAGATTCACATAAAAACGGTTCACATAAATGATAGTAAATTGAGATGAATCCTTACCCCTAAGGGTATTTGGAGCCAGCAAGGGATGGAAAAAGAGCAGGGATGCAGTCCGGATGTGCACCCTGCTGTGGCCCCAAATATCTTAGCACAGGTTAGGTTCAGTCTTATGGTCCAATCAGTCACTGCCGCCAACGCGTTTCGAGCAACAAGTGCTCTTCTTCCAGGGCAAAGTGACTGTGTGCATGTGCTGAGGCTTTTTATACTCTGAAATGGCGCCCATTCTTCCCATTACCGGAAGTGCGCGATCGCGACCGGAAGTGACGCGGCCGCGACTTCCGGTTTTCGTAATTGTACTGAAGATGAAGTTTATAGTGTTAACAATGTTCTGGACGGCTTCTTTACTTGATATTATAGTTGTCCAGTGTTATGGGCAGCTACAGGCTATGGTGGTAGCTGATTCGGAGCCGGCGGAAGTGCCGCGATTACCGGGTATCAACATCCGGTGATCACTTCCGGTTTCCGGTTCTGGATGTCAAACGTGTTTTCAGAGGATGGCGACTAGGCATAGGCCTAGTCGCAGTGTCCTACAGAAGTAATGTGGTTTGGTTTCTGGTCGGCTCCGCCATCTTGTATACGGGCAAATGTACCATTGGCCAGTCTGCACTCATTTCCTGTGCTTCCTCAGCCTATGGGAGGTGTGTGCTGGGTATTTAGTCTGCCCTCTCTGACCAGAAAGCTGTCAGTCCAAAGTGTCTTTCCATCTGTGCACTACCTGGAGCCTGCAGATTACCTTAGTCCTATGCTGGTTACTCTGCTCAGCCTGCCACAGCTTCCACCTGAGGTTCTTTCTTGCTACACCTGCTGATGATATCATCTCTCCTGTTGGTATTAATCCTATCTGCACAAATGGACAACCAAGTGCTACCTCTGTCCTCTTTGGATCCTTCCCCTGTGCCTTTCCAAGTCATCTGCATTAGCTAAGACTGTGTTATCATTGGTCTTCAAAGCCAAACTTAAAGCATATCAGAGACTGTCATTGTTTTCTTAAAGTCACAGTGTTACCATTCTTTCGACATCAGAGTTAAAGCTTTTCAGAGATGTCATTGTTTATCTTAAAGTCATGGTATTATTGTTTTTCAAGTCAAGGCATTACGGAGACTATCATTGTTTTTCTTAAAGCCACAGTATATTTGTCACAGCATTAGAGACTGACATTATATCTTCTAAGCCCAAGGTGTCTTTATTCTACCAAAGCCAAGTATCTCAGAGCCTATGCTCTAAGTTCGAGCTATCATGACTATAGTCCTATTTAAGTTATTCTATTGCAAGTCAAAGGACTTATTGCTCTAGTTCCTATTACTCCTTATTTGTTTATTCTCAATCCTGAAGTTTAAGGCAGTTATTATTTCTGCAAGTTCTTGCATTGTATTTTCTAAGTTGTTTGTAATCTTTATGAGATTTAACTTTAAATGTTCTGTCTCCATTACTCCTGCTGCATCACCGATTCCATCAAACACTCGTTGTGACAAGAAGGCACAGTTGTTTGCTGTGTTTTTGCTGGCCGCTTAATTGTCTTAAATGTTTTTGCACAGGGAGGAGGAGGGCTTAGATTGTCATGTGACCCACTAGTCATGAACATAGGCCAGAGTCTTAGCCATACCTTACCACTCCATGTCATAAATGGCATATTGGCAAGCTTACATTTCTCCTCAAATGATTTACATTTTTTCTTCAAGTTACTGAACTTTTGCTATTTTGGATTTTACATACCCTCTACAATGACAATGGGCATTGGCAGACGATGTTGCTGGCATTTCATGTTCTCTGACATGACTAATGGCAGCAGCTTCAGCAGTAGGAGGAAGTGGTTCTTGCTCTTTCACTATTTTATCCTCCAAATTTTGGTTCTCCATTATCTTTCTGAAGTATCACTGGACTGGAATTATGCAGCACTATCAATGAACTGGACTTATGCTGCAGTACCAATGGGCTTTAACGTCCATGCCACTGGACCGAACTTATGCAACAATATCGCTGGACTGGACTTATGTACCAGTATCACTGGACTTTACTGGTAGTATTACTGGACTTACTGTATGTAGCAGTACCAAAGGACTTTCACTTCAGTGCCAATGAAGTATATAACTGGACTGGAGTTATGTAGCAGTATCACTGGACTTTAAAGGCAGTATTACTAGACTTATGCAGCAGTACCAATGGACTTTAATGTCAGTGCCCCTGGACTGGACTTATGCAGCAATATCACCGGACTGGACTATACACACAGTATCACTGGACTAGACTATTAACACAGTATCACTGGACTGTACTATACAGCACTTTCACTGGACTGGACTAGTACAGCAGACAGCACTATCACTGGACAAGACAGCACTACTAGACAAGAGAGCACTATCACTGGACTGGACGGCGAGCAGGCTGGCAGTCAGTCAGGTGGACAGAACATGCTGCCTCTTCACTCTCCTAGACTGGAGTGAAGATGGCGTCCGGCTGCCTGCCCTTTTAAAGAGTCCAGAACTTGCGTGATCCAAGAGAGGGATCTCGCGAGGTCCGGAGAACCGCAATCTAAACCTAATGGGTTCGGAGAGAGAGTTTGGATTAAGTGTTTAAACAAAACAGTGGTAAGTAGTAGTAGTAGTAGTAGTACGTTTATTTATAAGGCGCCGCAAAGTGTCCGCAGCGCCGTACATAGCAAACAAAACAAAAAAAAAACAAATTACAAGGTAACGTACAGGGTGTGTTGAAAGATACAGTATAAATAGGGGTATAGCTGGTAGAACTAAAATCAGCATCAGTTCAGAAGTAGGTGTCAAAATTGTCAAGGAGACTGAAGATGAAGTAGAGGAAGGGAAGAACAGGACAGGAGCACAGGTGAGGTAATGAGGTAGGGTGAGTACGTGAGGAAGGAGGGCCCTGCTCATAAGAGTTAACATACTAAAAATAGGTGGGTGGACGAACGCAATACAATAAGATAAGTAGGAACGGAGGGGAACGGAGGCAGGATAGGAGGATCAAAAGAGGTTAGGAGGAGGGATAGGCTAGTCGAAAAAAGTGGGTTTTGAGGGAGCGCTTGAAGGAGGTAAGGGAATCAGATAGCCTGATGGGTGGCGGGAGGTTGTTCCAGTGCAGGGGGGCAGCGCGAGAGAAATCTTGGACACGGGAGTGGGAGGAGGTGATTAGGTGAGAGGTCAGTCGGCGGTCAGCGATGGAGCGAAGAGGACGAGAGGGAGTGTGGATAGAGATCAGTGAAGAGAGGTAGGGAGCTGTGGAGGAGGAGAGAGCCTTGTAGGTGGTGGTGAGGAGTTTAAAGAGAACTCGGAAAGGAATGGGGAGCCAGTGAAGAGATAAACAGAGGGGGGAGGCGGAGGTAGAGCGGCGGGAGAGGAAGATGAGCCTAGCAGCAGCGTTAAGAATGGATTGGAGAGGTGCGAGGCGGGTGAGAGGTAGCCCAGAGAGAAGGATGTTGCAGTAGTCAAGGCGGGAGATGACAAGAGAGTGAATGAGAATTTTGGTCGCGTCAGTGGAGAGGAATGGTCTGATGCGTGAGATGTTGCGTAGGTGAAAGCGGCAAGACTGTGAGAGAGCACGAATGTGGGGGGTGAAAGAGAGGGAGGAGTCAATGATGACACCGAGGCAGCGCGTTTGGTCGGTGGACGTGATCTCGGTTTCACCAATGCTGATGGAGATAGTGGGAGAAGAGGGGATGTTCGGGGGATGGAAGATTAGAAGTTCAGTTTTAGCCATGTTTAGTTTCAGGAAGCGTTGGGTCATCCAGGCTGAGATGGCCGTGAGGCATTCGGAGACCTTGGACAGAAGTGATGGGGATAAGTCGGGGGAGGAGAGATAGATTAGGGTATCATCAGCATAAAGGTGGTAATGAAAACCATAGGAGCTGATGAGGGTGCCCAGAGAGGTGGTGTAGAGGGAGAAGAGGAGAGGGCCAAGGACTGACCCTTGGGGAACACCGACTGGCTGGGGGGTAGTAGGAGAGGAGGAGCTCGGAGTGAAGACGGAGAAGGAGCGATCGGAGAGGTATGAGGTGAACCAGGAGAAGACCGTGCCAGTGATTCCAAAGGAGCGGAGGGTGTTGAGCAGGAGAGGGTGGTCAACAGTGTCAAAGGCAGCAGACAGATCAAGCTGGATGAGGATAGAGAAGAGGCCTTTGGATTTAGCCGATAGTAGATCGTTAGTGACTTTGGTCAGGGCAGTTTCAGTGGAATGTAAAGGGCGGAACCCGGATTGGAGGGGGTCTAGAATGGAGTTAGCAGTAAGGTGGCTTAGGAGACGATTATAGGTCAGACGTTCTAGGAGTTTGGAGGCAAAAGGGAGGAGGGAGATGGGCCTGTAGTTGGATGGAGAGTTGGGGTCCAGATTTGTTTTTTTGAGAATTGGGGAGACAAGAGCGTGTTTGAAGGAGGAAGGGAAGATCCCAGAGGATAGGGAAAGATTAAAGAGGTGAGCCAGGTGAGAGCAGACTGATGGACTGAGACGACGGATAATATTGGAGGGGATAGGATCAAGCGGGCAGGTGGAGGGAGAAGCGGATTGAAGGATAGAGTGGACTTCAGCAGCAGTGGTGGGGTAAAATGAGGACAGGGGTTGGAAGGAGGGGAGTGGAGATGTAGGAGGGGAGGAGGGAGAGGGTGAGGTCATGGCAGCAGTGATGGCAGTCCTGAGAGAGGAGATTTTGGTTGAAAAGTAGGTAGCAAAATCAGCGGCTACGATGGAGGACGGAAGAGCTGGAGGAGGGGGGGAGAGCAAGGAGTTGAAGGTGGCGAAGAGCCTGCGGGGATTGGATGATTGGGAAAGGATGAGGGACTTAAAGTAGGATTCCTTGGCCAGAGCAAGGGCAGAGCTGAAGGAGGAAAGAATGAATTTGAAATGGAGATAATCTGCAAGGGAGCGTGATTTCTTCCAGAAGCGCTCAGCAGTGCGAGAGCACTTTTTAAGGAATCGGGTGATAGGCGAGTGCCACGGTTGGGGGTTGGAGCATCGAAGGGGGATAGAGGAGGGAGGGCAGGCAGAGTCCAATGCCGAAGATAGGGTGTCATTATAGAGGAAGGCAGCGAGGTTCGGGCAGGACATGAGGGCGATTGGGGCGAGAAGAGGACACAGCGTGTTTGAGAAGGCAGCAAGATCAAGTGTGTTGACGTTATGCCGTGAGACAATGCGCTTGGGAGGGGGGGTGGGAGAGGGGGAAGCAGTGAGGGAGAAGGAGATGAGGTGATGGTCAGAAAGAGGAAAAGCTGAGATAGTGTAGTTAGTAAGGGAACAAGAGCGAGAGAAGACGAGATCGAGGGAGTGTCCTTGGATGTGGGTGGGAGAGGTAGTCCACTGAGATAGGCCAAGAGAGGAGCAGAGAGAGAGGAGTTTGGAGGTGCCAGGATCAGCGGGGTTATCCAAGGGGATGTTAAAGTCACCAAGAATGACAGATGGCAGGTCAGAGGAGAGGAAGTGTGGAAGCCAGGCGGCGAAGTTGTCAAGAAATTGGGAGATAGGGCCAGGGGGGCGATAGATTGCAGCGACACGGAGGTGGTAGGGGTAGTATAGACGGATAGAGTGAGACTCAAAGGAGGAGAAAAGGAGAGAGGGTTCAGGGTGAATGACACTGTGGGTGCATGAGGCTGAGAGGAGAAAACCCACACCGCCACCTTGGCGACCGTCAGGCCTGGGAGTGTGAGAGAAAGAGAGGCCACCGTGGGAGAGAGCAGCTGGAGAGACAGAATCAGAGGTGGAGAGCCAGGTCTCGGTGATAGCAAGGAGGTGGAATGCTCTAGAGATGAATAGGTCATGGATGGCAGGGAGTTTGTTGCAGATGGATCTGGCGTTCCATAGTGCACAGGAAAGAGGGGGGGTGGGTTGTGTATTTATGTGGATAAGGTTTTTGGGATTGCAGAAGCGAGGGGGGGTCATTGGGAGGGTGGGGGTGCGGGGGCGAGTGGTCAGGATAGGTATGGGATGGGAGGGGGGAGGAGCAGTTGGAGAAAGTGAAGTTGAGAGATTAACAGCCATGAGGAACCGAAGGTGAGAGGGTAGGTTAGTGAAAGCAGACAGAGGGATTTGGGAGGACAGACAGCGTCTGTAGTAGATTGGTAGAAAACAAAGTGAGAGAGAAGGTAACAGGCAAGGAACTACTGTCAGAGAGGAGACCAGTGGGTAAAATCAGGTTGATTGAGTAATCCAATTAAGTATGAAACAACAACAAGTGAGAAGATGAAGGGAACAGAGAAGGTCAGAAGTGAGGCAAATGTGAGCAGGCGTGAAGAGGGAAACAGTGTGCAATAAATGTGTGGCAAAGATAAGAGAAAATAATAGTGAATGAGTAAAAATGACATACAATGTTGGAAAAATATAGATACAATTAATTTAAATGTCAAAATTGAGCAACAGGTTACAATAGGATAGAAAGAAGATGAATCTATTACAATAAAACAGAATATGAAAATTTAGACTGTGTTCAAACTCACCTTTTTCAGTATTCGAACTCACCTGCTTCAGTTTCCAACTCACTTAAGTAATCAAGCTTCACTTTAGTATGCAAGCTTCTCTCTCAATGAGACTTTATCCGCTGACACCCTCCTACTGAAATCGTAACGTGAGGTGTAGACTACCTTCTCTTTTTATATTAAGTGAAAATGAGTGAATATATAAAATGTTACTCTCCTCCTACGTGTCTTCACCTCATCAGAGGCTCTACCTTAGGCATGTCCAACGTTGGCCCTCCAGATGTTGTGAAACTACACATCCCAGCATGCTTTGCCACAGTTTTGCTATTAGAGAATGCTGAAACTATTGCAAAGCATGCTGGGATGTGTAGTTTCACAACATCTGGAGGGCCAACGTTGGACATGCCTGCTCTACATTATTGTACATATGATGGAGACATAAGAAAAATAGAAATCCAAAATAGTGTAATATTGTAGGGATAAACAGATTTATTTAAAAAAAAAAGGGAAATACAATAAATTTCAAAAACAAGGGGTAATTTTGAATATAAAAAGACTACTGTAATGTGTCTGAATCTATTTAAGTGGAGGTTTACCAGATTGTGGTGATAAAAAAACGCCTGTAGAAAATATATTTCTCTCTTAAGGTGCCACTGGTTTTCCGGATACACCAGGCCTTCAGGTATCTCCAAAATCCGCAATCCTGGATTCCTCCCTCTAAAAAAGTTCCAGTTGGATGGAGGGTGTTTAGAGGTGTCTGGATTCACCCAATCCGAACTCGCACATCCCTACTTTGAATGAGTGTATGGTCTTACCAATATAACATAGCCCTCAAGGGCATTTAACCATATAAATAACAGACAAGCTGCTACAGGTTAATGCATGTCTAATTGTATATCTTTTCCCATTATCTTTATGAAAAAAAAAATATACATAGCCTTAGGCAGCTGCCTGTGGTGCCAGTCACTGGAGGGCGCCCCTTCTGGCCAACATTCAAATTGACTATATATTTTTTTTTCTCATGAATGGCCGCCACTTTTTTTTTTTAGCACTGTTTTTTTTTAAGGCTTTCTTTAAATCCGTTTTTTGGGTTGGCGGAATTGAGGACATACTTGCAGCAGCCGTCCAGCCCGCACCAGCGATAGCACTAAAACTGTTATCGGTGCTATGGAGCTGGCGGCAGCATCAGGGGAAGCACTTCCCTGCCTGCAGCAGCAGGAGCAGAAACTCAGCATACTGTATGGCTCCAGGATGCTCTGTGTGCTGCTGGCCAAGCCCCCACCTCCTCTGTCTCCCTGAATAGAAGTTGTGCCCAAAGCAGTGCAGCACTGACAAGGGGGACTCCTAACTGTCCCCCACCACTGCACGGGTGGGGCATGGAACTGTCCCAAAAAAAACAGGACTGTCCCTGTCAAAATTGGGACACTTAGTAGATATGCCTGTGGTCAGAAATATCTGTATGTACCAACCAATCTTATGTATTTGTGGTTCCGGTTGATCTATATCTACAGTGTCGGTGTCCTTAGGTTAATGACCCTTTTAATGTATGCTGGGCTGCCCACAGCTCCCGTGGACAGGGGCAAAAAGGTCGACATACAATAGTTCGACATGTTGACATGGATTAACAATGTCGACATGAAAAAGGGTAGGCACATGACCTAGTTGACATGAGTTTTTTATGATTTTTTTTAAAACTGACTTCTTCTTACTTCACAATTCATGTTGGCATAGAGGTAAAAAAAAATAGTGTGGCTAGCGTAAAATGGCACCTAGCATGAAGCATGGTGAGTGGAGCGAGCTGTGCGAGGGTACAGGTCGAGTATCCCGTATCCGAATATCCGTTATCCGAATTATTCCGAAATACGGACATTCCAGAAAGTGAAAATTTTTTTTTTTTTTTGCTAAAAACTCACTGGGGACATATGTAACAGCATCACTGGGGACATGATATGTAACTGGCACTATATATGTGCAAGACAATGATTGCTTGGCATTCAAATTCAGTGCGGAGATAGTACACACATTTTGTTTCACGTTTTGAAACCTTGTTTTTTGAACAATTAAAATATGTTTGTGTGTATTTTATGTGGTAATAAAATATATTTGTGTGTATATTATGTGTTTATACAGCATAAATGCAAGATACTTCAAAATACATCATTGAAATATTAAAATATTCCGAAATACGGAATAATCCGTTATCCAAAATTCTCCTGGTCCCGAGCATTTTGGATACGGGATACTCAACCTGTACATGTTACACCAATTTGGGGCCAATGTCGACAGTTGTTGACATGGACTCCCCAAGAAAGTGACCTTTTCACATGTCTACCTTTTTTATGGTGACCTTTTCACCCTGTCGACATTTGAACCTGTAGTACTGATTTTATTGTCCGAAATGTTAGAAAGGAAATTTCTTCTAAGTTATTCTGAAAAGTTAATTTGATAGGGCAATCTTGTTTTTCAATCTTCTCCATAAGATCTACAAAATCATTGGGACGGCACGTCCAAAACAGTAGGCTGTGATCTATGTATCTGTTATAGAATAATATTTTTTCTCTAATTTCTCTATAAAAAAATGCCTTTGTTTCAATGTTAATCATATATATATCTGTTTGCATAAGCCTGTGCCACAGGCGACCCCATGGCACATCTGCTTACCTGCATTATTGAATTTTTGTTTTATGTTCATTCAAGTCATAACAAGGAAATAAAGAACTTCAGATCAGGACACTGGTATAGTGGATTATTAGGCAATAGCTTTTTGATTGTTGTTAACCCCTCATTGGGAATGTTTGTACAAGGTAGAAACTCTAGGATGTGCAATTTTCAGGAAATCACAGTCTCACCTGAAATAATCAAATCAAACATAGCTTTAGCCAAAATCACATCTAATTCTTTCTCTACATCAGATGCACACTGCTAGAAAGCTGAGTATAAATCTTCTTGCAACATTATTGGACACCCTGGGCCAACAGTGGTCAAAGCAGGATTTTAGAAGTGGGATCATGGAAAATGTAATAAAATGTCCATCGATTTTGTATACACCTAGGATAGGATGTACCAACCTCTTGCAGTACATCCCTCCACCCATGGTGATGATACTAATCCCACATGTACTAAAATATGCGATTGGAACCACAAACAGCAGCTCTTGGGGATACTAGGAGGTATTTGATTGCATCTCTTACTCCTGACCTCTCATACCCTCTATAGTTCTGCAGTTTTTATTTCCTCAATCCACCTATCACCCCAGCATCTCACTCCCACCCTTCCCCTCTCACCGCAGACTCTTGCTCCCTCCCCCCTCATCCCAGCACCTCATTACCACCCTTCCCCTCACCTTAGCACTCCACTCCCACCCCTGCACCGCCCTCCCATCCTCCACCTCTCAACCCATCACCTCACTACCACCCTCCACCCCAGCACCTCATTTTAATCCTCCAATTGTCCCCACTGCACCCCATTCCCACCTTCCACCTCTCACCCCAGCACCTTATTCACACTCCTCACCCCAGCACCTTACTCACACACCTCACCCCAGCACCTTACTCACACTCCTCACCCCAGCACCTCATTACCACCCTTCCCCTCTCACTCTAGCACCCTAACTCCCACCTTCCAGCTCCCTTTCCTGCACCTCACTCCCATCCTCCACCTCTCACCTCAGCACCTTACTTCCACCCTCCACCTCACTCCAATCCTCCACTTGTCTCTGAGGCACCCTACGGCAGTGCAATGTGCATGTCCAGTCTGGCTGTTGTGCATCTGCATCATACAACTGCCTGTTATTGATACTAATAAGCTTTCAGTAACTGCACAAAAGATGGACCTTGCTGGAGGGGAAAGTAATGTTCAATATAAATGCCAATGACGTATTCATTAGTATCACTGAAATACTAAACATAATGTGCCACAGGCAATAACAATCAGGGTTAAATTAAGTACAGTGTAATAAACGTCATGAACACAAAGCCTCAAATGTTTATTGAGAACCACACGGAAGCACAATCTGCATAAACACTTTCTTTAGTCTCAGCACATGTTATTCTAAGTATATTTAATAATTCTTCTTTCTTACTCTCCAGTCCTCATGGGAAACTATTTCATTAATGTACCACTTTTCTGTAATATTACTCATTATGCTTCTGTCTACAGCGTGCCTTAAACAGATCATTTCCAAGATATAGCAATATTCTCTCGTCCTTTGCTAAATTACAAATTGCAAACCGTATTATATGTGAAAATATTGAAATATAATAAAGCGTACATCAAAATTCATGCTTTGGTTTTCTAGAATTAGAAACTTGTTACAGTGATGTCCTGCTTCACCGACCTGTAACCATTTGTTAATGGGATCACTGTAAAGGTGTGCAGGAACGCAAGCAAAGATTGCCTAACATATCATAAAGCAATGTGCAGAGCAGCATATATCGGCCCCTATTCTGGTTCACTTGCAAAGGCAAATCCCTTCTCTAATGGACAAAACCATGTGCACTGCTGGTGGGGCAGATGTAACATGTGCTGAGAGAATTAGATTTGGGTGGGGTTTTACTTCAAAGTGAGATCTATCTTGCAGTGTAAAATAAAGCCACCCAAATCTAAATCTCTCTGCACATGTTACATCTGCCCCTACTCCACCCCCCCTCCCCCCACTCCCTGCAGTGCACATGGCTTTGTCCATTTGAGAAGTCATTTTTCTTTGCGAGTGAACCAGAATAAGGGCCATAGTCTGCCTAGGAATGGGATCACCCCTCAAAGACTCATCAATTTAAAAGGCAATTGTCTGTTATGTGTGATATATATGAGGAATAGTAAATAAAAAAGGTAAATGTTTAAGCCCAATGGAGAATTTTCTTTAAATAAAAGTTAAGGTTAACTAAGAAAAAAGGCATAAATAACAAATATCTATTGTATCATTATCCTTCTTGTAACATTGTAGGCTGACAGCTCACCTAATGTGTTTGCCACCCTTTAAAATCCCACTTGCTTTCAAAAGATCAGTGACAGATATGACAACTCTCTGCTGAGATAAACAGGACTCTGATGTGATTCACGTTGGATTCGTTAGTTTTCTGAATTGCAAACGTGACAAAATCGTTTTAATGTGCAGAAGATGTCAAAGGATCAATGCTCCACAAGGGATATTTTGCAGGCATGTGAAGTTGTTCAATCCATGACGCAGAATATGTTTTTTTATCATCCTAAAGTACCTATGTCACATTCTGTATCTCAGGTAATTACTCTAAAGTGACAGAAATGAGGCTGTATACTGTACTTCAAAAGGTCCTCAGTTTACACCATTACACCACTTGTAGATATGGAGAGAACTGCAAGCTGCACTGGGGAGAATTATTATCAGCACTTGGAAGGAGGACATGATACCACTTAACAGATCACTGGGAGAACCTCATTAATAGGTCAGTATGAAGCTGGAAGTCACTATGCTGTGAGGCCAAGAGTGGAGAGACTAAAATAGTCACTGGTTTAGATCACATGTCCTTGCAGTAATAGCATACTAGATTGGGAGAACAGAATGCGAGAAGTAAGAAAGTCAATGCCATTGTGCTGATCTAGGAACCGAAGGCAGAATATTTATTTATTAACAGTTTCTCATATAGCGCACACATATTCCGCAGCGCATTACAGAGAATATTTGAACATTCACATCAGTCCCTGCCCCAGCAGAGCTTACACTCTATATCCCCTACCACATGTACACGTGTGTTGTATAGGGTAACGACAGTTGGGATCCCGACAGTCATTAGCCCGATGTCGGGATCCCGACTGCCCGGACTAAGACAGCGTGGTGAGCGCAACAAAGCCCCTTGCGGGCTGCACTCACCACGCTGCTGGCACGGTGGCTCGCTACGCTCACCACCTATTCTATTCTCCCTCTATGGGGGTCATGGACCCCCATGAGGGAGAATAGCCGGAGGCCATCGGGCAACTGTCTGTCGGAGATTTGACAGTCGGGATCCCAATGTCGGGTAATTGACTGTCGGGATCCCGACTGTCGGGACCCCATGTACACACACACAGACATTGTAGGGTTAATTGGTTGGGAGCCAATTAGCTTACCAGTATATTTTTGGTTTGTGGGAGGAAACCGGAGTATCCGGAGGAAACCCACGCAAGTACAGGGAGAATATACAGACTCCGTACAGTTAGAGCCATGGTTGGAGTCGAAAACATGAGTTCAACGCTGTGAGGCAGTAATGCCCAAATATGGAGAACATTAAGCAGAATCTACAAACATAAAGCAGGGGAACTGGCCTACTGTATCTACTCATGTTAAACCTGTGGTGGGTCAATGGTCAATTTTGTTTCACATATGCTAATAACTACCCCCAATCATATAAATAACAAGAAATAAGAAACAAATGCATATCTGCTTTCATGAACAAACACACTGTAGATACAAATTACCATTCACAACAGAATATTATATAGAGCTACAATAACCACATATGTCAGCGTCTCCTATACGTACAGAATGTCCCTTGAATTCTTAAGTATAGATTTTGTATGTTAAAATTTAGAAGAACAAGAATTTCAAATAATTGGAATATGAAAGTTTTGCTATCAGATTAGTAGGACACGCGGCAGTACAGTATGCTGCCATATACTACATATCACTTGGATTAGCATTAGAATGTGTACAAATAGCTTCTTGATACAGTATATATCCTGCTATTCAATATGATCTTATCAGTTATAAACTGTTACAATATACCATATCTAATTATTAAAATTGAATGTTGAGGCGCCCAAGTCAGATGCCTCACCTGGTACCTTGTGAGGGTGCAATATACGGCTAATGGAAGTGTATCCCCACTATGCCTGCACCAATCCTGCAGTATGCTTACAGTGCACTGGGCTTTGTGTGGCCTGTCTATTGCTTTATTACCTAAATATTTTGTATTATGTCCATTGTTTTTGATGTCCGCAAAGAAACTTAAGTCTTGTTGGCGAAAGAGTTATATATATATATATAAATGATAAAATAATAATGGATAACAGATTGCGCATACTGAGGCTTGTGAAAGTGTAGGTGTAAGCAGGGAATGATGGCACTTGTACTGTATAACTATATAAAGGCCCTTATTCAATCCCAACTTAAATTTTCACCAGGCAAAAAAGTTAGTTTTCATCCGTTTTTGGGGGCAAATTCGATTTGCCTATTCAATCCCAGTGCTGATTTATCAGTGCTTTGATTTTTGACAAAAAGCCCATGTATCAGTGAAATTGCTGCAAATTACTGTATTTTTGGCGCATTCATAGCTGTTTTGAACCATGCCATTTCGCCTCCCAAAAAAATGAAAATGCATGGGCAAAAATGTACTTAAAATGTGCAAAAATGTCCGTGATTGAATGCTGAAAAGGCAAATCATTTGCCGTTTTTTTCGCCTGGCGAAAATTTCAGCTGGGATTGAATATGGGCCAAAGCATCCATGGCCTGTGCAACTATAGTCTCAGGGCTGCTTCCTCCCTCCACCCTCTTCCATCTAGAACTTTTGTATCATTTTCCTATCATCTTCATCCAGCTATAAACTCACCAGCATTTGTTCGGCTAGGAAGCTGGACTATATTTGCAGACCTTCTAACACCCACAAAAAGTGCTATTAGGTTGCATGTTGTGTATACAGTGACGTATCCAGAACTTATATAGCTCTGGAACCATGATATAGGTTTGTCTCCAGGCTATGTGGAGTCATTGGCGACAAGGCATCCCAGAGTAAAATGGGCAGATGCCAGTAAACTGTCATGCCCCCAGTAGATAAGAACTGGTAATCAGATGGAAACCAGAGCTACAGTACCTGAGCTAGTAGAGTTGGCCATGAAGAGTGATTTAGGGGTAAGACTGTGGAAGCTGGATTACAGGACTGGCTCAGGGATATGAGTCCTGGTATATTGCTAAAGAAAAGGAGACTTCATCAAAAGACTACTAGGGCTAGACACCTTGGGGGAAATTTACTAAGATGTGTATTCTACTTTACATGTGATGTTGCTATGGGCAACCAATCAGATCTTGTCTACTATCTTCTAGTGAGTGCTAAATATATAATAAGTAGATTCTGATTGGTTGCCCATAGCAACATCATTCACATGTGAAGTAGAATACACATCTTAGTAAATTTCCCCCCTTCTGTCTGCATGTCACATGTGGGAAGACATTGAAGCAGGTCCAGCTTTGTGCTGGTAGCTATAGGAGCGGAGAAGCACATACTGTAAGGAGACTGGTATCATATAATATCATATTATTTTTCCTGTGTGCTATTTTGCAACCGTTATCATTTCATTAAAATTCTGTTGGTGGTTTCTGTTAAATAACACATTTGCCTGGACATCAAAAATAATGGCCTGAATATGGTTTACTCACAAAAGCAAATTATGTCTCTAATGGACAAAACCATGTGCAATGCAGGGGGGCACATGTAACACACCCCCCCCCCCCCCCCCACCCACCCCCCCGCCGGTTCGGATGTGATCAGGTTAAAGAGCTGCTTCAATCAAGACTATAGCTTAGCATAGCAGAAAGACTAGTATATGGCAAACTACTGTAGTCTAAGTATCATTTAACGGTAATCAAGACAATTTTCTTCACTGGGCTAATTCACCCTCTAAGTTCAGAGATTACTTTCAAAGCATTGCAAAGCAATTTACAATTGACACACAGTATCCGGGAAGTGAAAGGATTAACGTCACACTATTGGAGAATTACATTATGTAATGTGCTGTAAATGCTGACAACTGTGGCTTGCAAGCACTAAGTCTTTTCCTGCACAAACAGTACACAACATTTATGCTCCTCTAATAGTCACATCATGTTCTCAGGTTCAGTGCAAAATGTTTAATGGAATGCACAATGCAAGAAGCATGTAACAGCATACGCAGATAATAGTCACAGCAGATTTATGGGACGAGGGAGCTTGTATGTAATAATAATCCTGTTAAAACAACTAGGAAATGCCTGTGGATATAATTACACATTTCCCACAGCTAAATGTTCACAAAATCAGCCAGACCTGGAACATACTTCTCAGCAGGATCACAGTGTGAGCTGTACTGGGACATGATAGATTGTAGCCTCATTTCTGAATGGAAGGAGTTAAATCGTGTCACTTATAGTACTGTGTGTAAAAGTGCAGAAAGGAACGTGGACAGGGGAGGAAATACACTACAGGTACATGGTCTTAGCACCTGCAGCTGGTGGTTGAAGTATGTCCCAAGCCTTGTCTGATGGTTCACGTGTGAGCTTCTTTCTTTTTAGGTTATTTCATGCCAGTGCAGTAGAAAAAAGGACTGATAACATTGAGTTCATGTCACACTAACTTCAGAGCAAGCATTAAAGCTGATTACCATACTGGGACTAATTCTGAGTTGCACAAAAAGTGTTTTTGGTTGCGGCCAGCAGGCAGCTGTGGTAGCCAGATTTGCCAACTTATGCAGATGCAAAAACACATAAGCCTAATGTGGGGGTCTCTCCGTCATCATTAGTAGAGTGTGTGCACTGGCACCATGCTAGGTGCAAGAGAGCCATCAGAAACTGTCCTACAGTAACTTACCCTAGCACAGATATTTTGATACAAGTCAGGGCAGGTCTATGTGCTCGCACCTACGCATGTACTATAAGCAAAACACATAATAAGGCCAACTGATTACAGAAGAGCCTACTGTATGGGACAACCCCATCTCTGGCTAGGGCAAAGGTCCAGTTATGGGATCTGAAGGTCCAGAGATGGGTCCGTCCCCTACAGAAGGGTCTTCTGTGACAGGCATACCTGAAAATCTGGATGGTAGGTGTCAGTGGGACAATTAAAGAGACTAACAATCAAGAGATTGAAGATTCTGATTGGTGCTCCTGCTCATACTCCCTCTGGGCCACCTGTATGTTTACAGCTTTACACACTGTATTGTATAGTGGACAGCAAGCTCAAGTGTCCTATGGGTGATACCACATAACACTTACTTTATTACAAGTGTTATGGCATGTATATATAATTTAGCCATAAAAAAGCCCATTAAGGAATAAATGTGTGTATTGTGCAGATCCTGACTCATCAGCACACTAGGGAATGGTCCTCATTGAAAACAATGTCTCATTTCTCCAAAACAGGCATGTAACTTTGCACGCTGGGTATGATTCAGACATGCTCGCTGGGCTGCGAGTGTTCGTAGCCAATCCAGCAGGTAAACCCAGAGCCGGCCCTAGCCTAAATGACGCCCTAGGCAAGATTTTGGCTGGTGCCCCCTAGCACCGCCACTAGTTCCGCCTCTGACCCTCCTCCCCTTTCCCAGCACCATCAACCCTCATCATAGCAGCCATCCTTTTGGTGCTCCTACCGGCAATATTTTAAATAGAAACAGTGCACACATTCGGTGCGCAGCCCAAACAGGGGTGTGTTCTTGCTGGGAAGGGGCATGGCCACACAATACTACCCCCAATTCAAATTATGCCATACAGTAGTGCAACTTTATTCACATTATATCATGCGATGGTGTCCCTTATTCACGTTACATCACACAGTAGTACCACTTTACCTTATATACATTACTCCTCACATTATTCACATTATACCCTTAGAAAAAAATCCTAAGAAAATATTGTATTTTAAGCACCTCCATGGCCACACTGCAACCCAGCTCAAAGCAGTGTGTGCTGGGCAGAGGAGAAGAGCTGCAGCTGCTGCTGTCACTTAAGGGGAGGGGCCCCGGGGCCCCCACTTGGCCCTTCCATCAGACTTTGGCCTGGGTACTCACAGAAAACACTGCATTACCTTCGCCAAATGCCTGCAGGGTATCAATCACCCTGAAGCAAGAAAGGTGTAAAAAAAAAAAAACATGCTGTGACACATTTTACTACATGTAAGATGTTTGAGCTACTATGGATTTTTATTTTGCTGTCTGTGGTACAGTTAGTGAGGAATTCTGAAGAAGATTTCACTTCTGCACTTTCAATGACTTGGCGGTCTAACTGACTATCTGATGTGGAGGCAGCATTCATACTATATGTCAGTGAACTGCGACTCATTGCCGAGGACAGACCTTAGTAAACTGTGTTTCCTCAATTGTTGAACTTTAAAGTGTAAAGGATGTACAGTACACTATCATAATGTATACCCAGAATACATATGGATGTCCAGTGGTCTGGATGACCGGCTTTTAGTATACTGACACCATCATCCCGAAGGAGGGAATCCCAACAGGGGTCTGGTAAGTATACTTACCTTCCCCACCCTAACCCCCTCTTCTAAGTGCCCAACCTTAACACTCTCTGCAGCCTAATTAAAACCTAATTAGTGCATTAACCTAACCCTCACCCCCTTTGTCTACTTACCACATACTTACGATGCTGACTAACAGGATTCCAGTGTCGGCATACTCATCGATGTCGGGATCTGGCGTCGGTCCTCTTGGATCTTCACCGCCCCCCGTAAAATCATATGATCAATTAATGATCACAAATACCAGTGAAGAAATTTAGTTCATGAATAAAAAGCTTTCCTAAAACAGCAAGAGTAACCCAAGTAATATGTAATGGGATTGTTTTAGGGCAGATTGCTGTCATTCTCTGTCTGATACTGTACATTGTGCTTTCATGCTTTATCAAGTATATAAAATGTATGAAATACTGTATACTGCTTCAGATATTTAGTCTGCTAAGTCTTTAAATCATCTATAATATTATATAAATGACACAGAGATGTAGGGGATAAAGAAATCTGTTTAGAAAAAGTTGCTAAATGTATCAAGCTTCAAAAAGTGATAAAATGGAAAGTGATAATCCACCAGCCAATCAGTTTCTACCTGTCATGCTACAGACTGGGTTTTAAAAATGACAGGTAGGAGCTGATTGGCTGGTGGTTTATCACTCTCCATTCTATCACTTCTTGAAGCCAGATACATCTGGCCCTTAGTCTTCTAAGGTTAAAAAAGTGATAAATGCTGATAGATGCATCATGCACCCAAGTCAAGCTAAACAACATTACATACTTGTGATCATGTTTGGTCCACTGCACTGGCAGGAGGCAGAGAACATGTGAGTACGGGCAGTGCAGTGCAGTGCTGTATGTGTTCAAAGTAAATTCACTGTGCATGTGTGTGTGTGTGTGTGTGTGTGTGTGTGTGATTTCAAACATGTATGAGATAAACATATATGTAGAATAGTGCACTTTACTACATTGTTCTCTGTAACTTCCCTGCATGTGGCTTCTGAATAAACTCTTGGGAATCAGTGCTGTCAAACATCAGTATTTCCCACAGTCTATAATTGCAAGAGACTTCTAAATGAACAGCAGTGATTGACAGCTCTGCTTCCCCAGAACTTCTAGAGCAGCGATGTCAATATTCACAGCCAAGGGGACCAGGCTTTCTAGCTAGCTATTCTTTTTCTCCGGATGAGTTCGACTCATAATAACTTAATACAGTATGTTACTCTGAGAATCACTGACTACCAACACCCACAAGACATCTATTGATGAATGCAGGTTATACTGTATGTATTATTTTATGTTACACTTGAAGAACTGTGAATATTGGAAGATTATAGTGTCATTCACAGTTCAAAGTACATAGATAGAAAATGATGCTGTTTAGTTTTATGAATTCATTTGCACATGAACGGAATCATACAAGGACCTGGCTGCAGAAATGATTAGAAACATTGTCCATGCTCTGCAATTTTTTGTACTTAGACACTTTTTTGTTATTTTTTTAATCTGATCTTTGTTGACATACTCTGTAATACCCCTTTCCCATTGCAGCTTTAACACGGTATATTGCCGTTTTTTTTACCGTTCTAAAACAGGAACAGCTGCAGTGTGAAAGCTCCATTGTCAATTTACCGGTTACAGAATACCAGTATTTTGAAACGTGTTAAAAGCAGGATCCTACACGTTTCTGAACCGTTTTCCCTGCAGTCTGAACAGCTCAGAAATGGTATTTGCTACAAATAATAACCACACAAGGGTGATAGGTTATCTCCCTGCATGATCCCCGCCCACAAGCAGGAAAAAAACATTTAGAATTACATTGTATGGCTTTCTATGGGTGAAACGGGTTGAATCTGAAAGGTACAAAAACGGTATTGAAACTGCAATATACCATTACAACATGCAATATAAAAGGGGTTTAACTGGCTTTTGAGCCGTTTTGAGACACGCTTTCAAAAACGGGTTGAAAGTAGGTTTGCAATGTGAAACCAGTATAAGCTGCTCTCGACCAGTGGCATAACAATAGCACCACACCTGATTTCATTGCTGTCATTAAGTATCAATGCAAACACATTCTAACATTATGGTGGAGGTTTTCACAAATTACAATCTTGGGCATTTGGCACAGCATAAGACAACATTTTCAGCAATTTTGGAAATTAAAACCCCCAAGGTTTTCCTGGGCAACGCTGGGCGGGTAAGCTAGTAGTATAATAAATGTTAGAAAATAAATAAAATACTCATATATTTTGCAGTTGCCATGTCTGTTCAACTGCCTATTGAGCTTATTTGTGATTTATGTTTTAATTTCAAGTTTGGCTGCAATATGGACTGAAACCAATCACATCTTGACCACATGTCAATGAAGCAGAGTTGCCCACTTGTTTAGCCCCAGCCATGGGGCCGGGGTGCTTGCAGTACTGCTTCAATTTTGTCAGCCGACTTGTGTAGGCCCTCTCTATCGATTACATGTCCACAGTAGAAAATGCTTTCTTGGAAAAATGCACATTTGTTATTTACTACTCCATACTCCTGTAGTCGATTTAATACTTTCTCCAATTATTTCGATGGTCCACATCATATTTGCCTGTAACAATTATGTCATCCAGATAACATTGTGTACCTGGTATTCCTTGTAGGACTATATCCATTGCTCTCTGTCACAGTGCTGGGGCCGAAGATAGTCCAAACACAAGACGGTTATATTATAATAAGCCTTTGTGTGTGTTGATGGTTAGATATTCCTTGGACGCCTCCTCAATTTCCATCTGTAAGTACGCTTGAGCTAGATCAATTTTGGAAAAGCGGTTGCCCCCTGAAAGAGCTGCAAAGATGTCCTCTATTTTAGGCAAAGGATACTGTATAATTCGTAGCACTGGATTTAATGTCATCTTGAAATTGCCGCAAATTCGGATACATCCCATTTTATCCTTCTTTACTACTGGAACTATAGGCGTAGCCCATGCACTCCATTCCATGGGGGAGAGTATACCAGAGTCTTCCAATTTCTTTAATTCCTTCTCAACTCTTGGTCGGAAAGCATATGGTACTGTACGAGTTTATGAAACATTGCAACTGCCTGTGGATCCACCTCTATGATGGCCTTAATGTCCTTTAATGTGTCTATTCCATCGTGGAAAATGGATTGTACAGCATACAACAGTTTTGAAAGTCCTTTAGTAGCTGCATCACTGCTAGATACATTGGATGTGGTAGACTGTAACGTGTGAATGGAATGCCAGTCAAGCTGAATTTTCCTTATTCAATCACGACCCAATAGTGCCGGCCCACCCCATTGAAGTACATATACTGTAAATACATTTCATGATTATTGCCTTTGTATTTCACCAAAACC
This sequence comes from Crinia signifera, assembly GCF_055691185.1. Lineage (NCBI taxonomy): Eukaryota > Metazoa > Chordata > Amphibia > Anura > Myobatrachidae > Crinia > Crinia signifera. The sequence continues at coordinate 66,545,424 of NC_139225.1, read as the reverse complement.
TTTATTTTTCCCAGTGGAGACACCAGTTCGCCCGTGTATGTGCAGAGATTCACTGATGTTTTCTTTAAAGGAATTGCAGCAAATAGGCATTTGTATTCATTTGCATTTATCACTGACAGAGCAGAGCCTGTGTCTAATTCCATTTTTAAGTCAATACCTGGTACTTTTAAAGTGACCCAAATCACGTGGCACTCCTTTGACGTTAGAGTGCACATCTCGGCTGCCTATGCCCTTTTTCTGTCCCAGTACTATCAGTCGGATTCATTGTCGGTTACCTTAAGCACCTGGGGTGTTGTATATTTTCTCCCCAGGGATTATATGCTTGTGAGCGGTTGGGTGTTTTCCCTTACTGACATGTCCTTTCAATATGGCCTCTTTTCTTACATTTGTGACATACTTTGTCTTTAAACCAGCACTGACTGGCTTCATGTGAGGACTTCCCACAGCAGGCACAGGGCTGTCTCTGATTCCAATGAATTGGAGTGGTAGAACATTCTGGAGCCTTCTGTTGCAATTCTGATGCATCTCTGGATGCAGTCTCCATTGAAATAGCTATGGATATTGCCCTCTCTAAGGTCAGGTTAGGTTCAGCTAGCAATTTATTTTGTGTATTTGCATTTATCATCCCACAAACCAATCGGTCTCTTAAGGCATCTGATAATCCTGCTCCAAACTCACAGTGTTCAGATAACTTTCTCAATGCAGCAATGTACTCAGACACACTTTCACTTTTGCTTTGACTTCTTCAGTGAAACCTGAATCTTTCAGCAATCACTAAAGGTCCATACACACTCGACGACTATGCCCAGCCTGTATGGACAGCAATGATGACAATCATCGCTGCGGGAAAAGCCGCTTAGTGCAGACTGAGCAGCTTTCCCCCTGCCTGGCGCCGATGGAGGGGGGGGGAGGGGGACGACGGCTTCTCAGGTGTTATTAAACTCCTCAGTAAACTGTGTGCTTTGGCCAAATACAATACAATGGAAAAATAGATATTAAATCAATATATCATGCGCTACAAATTAGCAGCCTAAGGTACAAACCCAATGTGGAGAACCACTCCACAGATTAGACATACAATACCAGACAAGATTTGGGGTTGTCGCCCTGGGCGCGCTTGATGTGTACAAATATAACTCCTCAATCAAGATGGAGAGTACCGAAAAAGGAAAGAGAGTACAAATGGTGTAATACTGTAACAATCCTTTTACAATGATAATTTGGCTAAACTGGTCCTACTCCGTACCAGAACAATGGGTCTACTAGGGATGTAGACAACTGCGCAAAATGGGGGAGATCACTCCTTACAGCCAACTGCTTCCACTTCACTGGACACTTGGTACTCAAATGACAAGATGGGAAACCATCATGGTGCAGTCAAATTTAATAATACATAAGTAAAACATCCAAAAGGTATACAACAAATGGACTCTCACCATAAACTTATGTCTACAGAATAAGCAGACACAAAGCGCAAGATGTAAATAGCCACAGGCGTCCCTGGAACTGCTGCGGTAGGTTGGAGTCCTTTGGCGATCCCTCTGTTTAAAATCCGACCGGTTTCGATATTATGCGGTATCTTTCTCAAGGTATGAAAGCATGGTCCCCGGTGACAGGTTAAATACCATCTCTCATTAGATATCAATAAATCCTATTTCCAGACATGGATCATCTAGCCGTCTAAATAAAACACATACATAACACAAAAAACAAAAATCCAGTCCATGTATTAAAGTGCTTTTAGCTGCATTTGCCGCTCAAAATCTTTTCTGCCTTCCGTTTAGTCACTTCCGGTATTGCGTGTTTCCGGCTGTGACTCACTTCCGGTTTCGGACATCGCCGGAAGTAGATTCTGCGTGTCAGGCTCAACTTTCTCTTTCATCTGGAACGCAAAGGAAGTGATGCTTGCGTCTCAAACGGCGGCCATTTTTTTCATGAGTTCCGTTTTTGCTTGTATTTACCAAGTGCGATAATTTCCTCAGAAATAAAAAGCAGAACATCAGGATATATAGGACTGATAGATAAACAATACATAAAAGATAACAATAAACTATAAAAACCATTTGGTTTCAAAATCCTTGTTTAACCCTTTGGGTACCAAGGTCTGATAATAGAAAATTTTTTCCATCTCGCATTTGGCAAGTTTTTTTGTTGAATCTCCTCCTCTTACATTAGGACATATCTTTTGGAGGATATAGAAGTTTTTAATGCATTTGATATCACACATGTGATGGGTCTTAAAGTGGGAGGAGAGTGCGTGGGTTTCTACACCCTTTTTTATGTTCCTAAGGTGCTCTCCTAACCTCACCTTAAAGACTCTACTAGTCCTCCCAATGTAAAATTTTTGACAGATATATTCAATGGCGTATATTAAATTGGTGGAGTTACATGTGACGAAATCTCTTATTTTGCACCCAAGATCATTTATTTTTAGTTCAGTAATCTTCATTCCAAAGGTATTTGGAATGTTCTTGCAACCGACACAATCTCCACACCTATAAAACCCTTTTGAGGTGATGGTAGATTTTTTTGGAGATGTGGGACATAGACTATGAACCAGTTAAATTAAATTGGGTGCTCTCCTGTAAATGATATTTGGTACATCTGGGATGTCACCCCCAATTACAGGATCTTTTTTGAGTAGACCCCAGTGTTTTGTTAAGATTTTTTTAATTTCTTTATGTTGAGTGTTATAATTGGTAGTGAATGACCATTTAAACCGGTCTGACCCCTCTATGATATTTTTCTTTTTAGGTATGAGGAGTGTTTTACGGTCTAATTTTTCAACTTTACTGATGGTAGCATCAATAATATGGGCATCATAACCACTTTTACAAAAATTAGTCTTCATTTCATCAGCTTGATTTTGATATATAGCCACATCGGTACAGTTCCTCCGAAGCCTCTGGAACTGGCTTATGGGAACTGACTCTAACCATCTTTGATGGTGGCAACTCTCCCGATTAATATAAGAGCGAGAGTCGGTAGGTTTGACGAAGTTACGGGTTTTGAGTTGGTCCCTTTCGACATAAATAACTAGGTCAAGAAAATTAACTGATGTTTGATCAATCGAAAAAGTAAGATTGATACCTAAAGAATTATCATTCAGGTATACACAGAACTCCTCTAGATGCTCTCTATTCCCTCTCCAAATGAAGAGTATGTCATCGATATATCGCCGCCATGTCACCAGGTTCGCCTCATATGGGTGGTGGGACCAGATGTTATCGGTCTCCCACTCACCCATAAAGATGTTGGCATAACTTGGGGCGAACCTGGTGCCATAACTTGTCTGGTATTGTATGCTTTGGCCCCCATCACACTTAGTAAGAATGCTACTTTCTTGTCTTCTTCCACACAGCATCACAGTACAATTCCACTCTCTCAGTATATGTAGCCCAGTCCTCTATAGCACTATCAAAAGCAGCTATTTTGCCAATGTATCCTGACATGTTGCCATAATGTCCTTTTTCCTCTCTTCTGTATATAAAGAATGATAGAACTCATGTGCTCCTGTATTCAGTGATGGCTGTCTGCATGTGCTGCCCTGTTTCATCCCACAATTGTGTAGAGTCAGTCCTTTGGCATTCCACTGATCACTGGAGCAATACTGAAGAATAGGTTTTATCCTCATCGCCAGTGTTAAGTCTGTGACTTATATGACATCAAACCTTCATGAAGGAAGACACCGGAAGTTCAGCATGTATAAAAAGGGGAATGGAAACTGGGGAAAACAATGTCATTTTACCACTCTACAAGGCACTGGTTAGAGGCCTCACCTGGCATTTGTGCAATTCTGGCCCCATATTACAAAAAGGACATTATGGAACTTGAAAATGTCCAGAGAAGAGCAACCAAGCTAATAAAAGGTCCTTTAGCTAGGAAGACAGACTAGTCAAATTAATAATGTTTACGCTAGGAAATAAACTTTAAGCGGAGACATGATTAACATGTACACATATATCAGGGTGCAATATTCCAAACGATCAGGTAACCTCTTTGCTCTGAGGTCAGAAACTAGGACAAAGGCGCATGTATTCAGACTAGAGGAGAGAAAATTCCGTACCCTTAGAAGGAAAATATTTTTTTTTTCTGTTAGGGAAGTGAATGCATGGAACACTCTTCCAGAGAAAGTAATGATTTTTTTTAAACTTTGAACACATTTAAAATAAGATTGGACAAATATTTTCTGGAAAAAAAACATTATGGGGTACAACTAATACTCATCCACCAGGACCACTCCACTGTCTTTGACACTGTGGACTAACTTCTCTTACTGCTTTGGAGCTGCGTACTCCAGTCCTCTTCTGACTGTTCTCCTACCTTTCTGACTTCCAGGGATGGATTGGGATTGTAAAGTGGCCTAGTAAAAAATGTTGAAAGTTGTAGCTTATAGATAAAACCAAAACAACCAAAGGAAAACTACATAAAAAGCATCCTAATGAACACCAATGTGTACAGGACATCCCAGTGTACTAAATATCTATTGTCTATTACACAGTGTGAGTATACTCTGGTGTAGGCTTACATGTGGAAGCACCATTACAGGTATACTGTAAAAACACTACCTAGTATTGTAGATACGGGTGCTACTATTTTCTAATAGCCCAGTGTGGTTTGTGTGATTACTGGTTCTTGTATTCTTTGGTGAAATTTGTTGACATACTGTAATAGGCTCTGCACGGGGACTACAGCAGGGGTAATGGTATACTCTGAAAACCCTGGCTAGCATATTGCTAATGCTGCTATTCTCACATGATATGTAAATTCTTGTTAAAAAAAAAGACTGAAATATAAAGCAAGTATAGGTCAAAACATAATATTGTGTTCCTCCTCCCAAGAGACAGCAGTCAGTGCCTTTCTGCCTGTGTATACAGAATAACAACACTGTGGCAGTCCATTAGATTTGGGGTGGACCTAACTGTACGATCCATAACCTGAAATTCTGAACATTTTTGTGACCTGTGAGGTGGTCATTATTGACTGGAAATTACCGTTAAAATTTAACTCCAACAAAAAGTCCTTGATAATCCTCTCTGTAGCTGCCATCGCAAGACCATCACAAGACATGTGCACCGACATTGTGTACATCTCTGACTCAGGCCTATAGGGCTGAGATTTCATGAGGCATGTCACTGACCTTACAGCAATTTGAAAGGAGAAAGTCTGTCATACTGCCTCTTAACTTGACATTTATAGCTGGTAAATTTTTCCTGAGGATGGTTATAAGGAATGAAATCCGCTCAAAGTAAATGATAGCCATAGAAATCTTAGTAAATATATTAACTTATCTCTGCTATAAAAGCATTGGCTCATAACATTGAAACATCTAGCATTGCGGTTTCTCTACTGTGTCCCTGTAGGCCATTAATGCATACCAAATATAGAACCATATATTCTACAAACTTATCCCATAAGTGCAAGATACGTATTTATAGCACAGACATGTAAATTGCCTCTGTTTTACAAAAGCTGTGGCTGTGATTTATTAAAGTGCAAGTGTATTCACTTTATTTAGGCCACAGCACCCTGACATTAATATTTGTTCCATATGGTCACACTCCTTGAATGTAAAAATAAATGAACCTGCCGCCTTGCATTCCTACATGTTCATCTAAATGAGGAATCTTCGCTGCTGTGTTGACTCTTTCTGTAACTTTCGATTGAATCTTTAGGTTTTTAAGGCAACAGTGGTGGAATATATATTATATTGACCCTTATTCTGGTTCACTTGCAAAAGCAAATTCCTTCTCAAATGGCCAAAACCACATGCACTGCATGGGGGGCAGATGTAACATTTGCAGAGAGAGTAGGAATTTGGGTGGGGTTTTACTTCAAAGTGAGAACTATATTGCAGTGAAAAAATAAAGCAGCCAGTATTTTCTCTGCACATAAACAAAATAACTCACCCAAATCTAATTCTCTCTGAACATTACATCTGCCCCACCTGCAGTGCACATGGTTTTGTCCATTTGAGAAGGAATTCTCTTTGCAAGTGAACCAGAATAAGGGCCATTGTGTGTGAGATGTAGATAAAACTATGATGGCAAATGGAACTTACACCTTTTTTATTTACTGTTGGGAAACTTTTTAAATACATATGTTTTCTTATTCACCTAGAGTTTTTGCACTATATGGCATGAGATATACAGTATATACTGTACCTCTTTCACTTTGCATTTATAACCAGGGTTGTTAAAAGGATTGCTGCCTGGTCGACCCAGGTCGAGGTTCGGCGTGAAAGCACCACACTGAATATCCTAGGTCGACCAACCTGGCAATCCGACACGTGTTATAAAATGGTTTAAACCTGGGACACCCTGTGTATAATGGGCGACCCGGGTATAATGTGAAAGTGCCGGACTGGGGTCGGAGCCGGGTTGGACCTGGGATTGAGATCCCAGGTCCGATGCAGCATAGAGATGTGAAAGCCACATACTGTATATCTAGTTTTGGACTTTCATAATTTAGGATCTTTAAAGCACAATATTGTATACTTTTTGCACTGTAACTACACTCAAACAGGTCTGAAGACTTTGGACCCTTTTTGTAGTCACGGTAGTGGAATTTTGTATGTTGCATGGCTGGATCCATGAGGTGGCTCTGTCATATTGGTCCACTTTTTTCACATGATAGTGTCCTTGTTACACTACTCCAGCATATATTGTAGCTACAATATAAAATACACAGAGGCTCAGCAGATGTGGTTGTTCTCACTGCTGCTGCTGTTGCTATATTTCGCCATTTGCAGTTGTGATTATATGCTAATATGGGCAGAAACTAACCTGGTCATAATGAAACACACTGCTAACTCAGCATTTCTGTCCCACAGTGCATAATTGCTGATTCATAGATACAAATCAGTTCATGTTTCTGAGTGACTTAAAAGAAGCGTAGGCTGAGCTGCTGTCCTGGGACGTTGAGGGCTCTGCAGCAACATTCCAACTGGTAATTTATGCACACCCACAAAACAGCTTCTGAATGGCCATAACACACCTGGGTTTATCCGTCCACTCCTGGTTAACACTCCCAAATTCTGTCTTCCTGACACTTTTTTTGTGGCTTATTCAATAACATCGAGCAATAGCCGCTTTATGACAGCACCCGAATGAGCCTCACTAAGGGCCTTATTCTAGTTCACTCTTTCTGACAAGTTCCTTCTTAGATGGACAAAACCATGTGCACTGCAGGTGGGGCAGATGTTACTTGTGCAGAGATAATTAGATTTGGGTGGGGTTTTACTTCAAAGTGAGATCTATATTGCAGTGTAAAAATAAAACAGTCAGTATTTACCCTGCACAGAAACAAAATAACTCACCCAAATCTAATTCTCTCTGCACATTTTACATCTGCCCCCCTGCAGTGCACATGGTTTTGTCCATCTAAGAAGGAATTTGTCAGAAAGAGTGAACCAAAATAACCCCCTAAGTGATGGCATACTTTGGCCTAGTCTGATTTTTTTGACTTGACAAGTGGGACTGAAATATGAGGTTAAGTTCATGAGGATACATCATTGTGGAATTAGGCTTTTAATTAATTAGTAAACTCTATACCAAGAAACAGTAACTAAACATTTGCATTATCAGCAAGGTAGTTCCTCTGAGAGAAAAATAAACACTCTCTATAGCAACTTACAAATGTACAAACAAACATAACATGGGGGTTTATTCTAGTTCATTCTTTCTGAAAAAATCCTTCTTAGATGGACAAAACCATGTGCACTGCAGGGGGGCAGATGTAACATGTGTAGATAGAATTAGATTTGGGTGAGTTATTTTGTTTCTGTGCAGGGAAAATACTGACTGCTTTATTTTACACTGCAATATAGATCTCACTTTGAAGAAAAACCCCACCCAAATCTAATTCTCTCTGCACAAGTTACATCTGCCCCACCCGCAGTGCACATGGTTTTGTCCATCTAAGAAGGATTTTGTCAGAAAGAATGAACTAGAATAACCCACATGGTTTGGTCTGGTGTATACTCAGTGGCATCAAGAAGGTGTGTGTGTGTGTGTGTGGGGGGGGGGGGGGGAGGAGTAATTTGCTTACAGCACTACAAGTATCAGCAATTCCTAAAGTTGTCTTTACAGAAGCTGACTGCTTTAGGATTTTGACATGTTATTTAGTAGCTATCTGTAACATATCCACTATATGCTCTGACAACTGTTTTAACAGGGGAGAAGACCCGTGTGCAGATTCTAGGTGGGCCCACACTTCAGTAAGCTCTGGCATTTTGCCTGGGTCTACTGTGCATGAGCAGGTCTCCAGAAACATGGCGCCTACCATGTTCCAAAAACTAATTTTTCTACTGTGCATGTGTGGTGGCCAATTTGGCTGCAATATTTGCCGCAGCTGCAGCACCCAAAGAAGGACTTGGAACCACCGGACTAAGGAGTGTAAAATGAACAGTGAGAATAATATCTGCTCATCAGCTCAACCCTCTGTGAAATGATCAAAGCAAGACTTCCCTAAAATAACCTGTCACCCCCAGCTGCTGTAATCAACATTGTTTCTCAAACTGGCTACCTATGATTAGTTAATAGTTAAAGTGAAACTATAATCTATAATCTCAATGCAATAGAGACTAATTAAATGTCTACAGTAAATTGGGGAAAATCAACCAAAATTCATAAATATTCTGTGAATTCAAAAAATAAAATCACCATTATCATTTGACACATTAGAAACTTTGGGGTGTTTTTTAATAATTTCAAAACAAAATATACACTGATTAAAGCGATAAAGCGGAGAGAGAGCAATTATCCATCAATCATCTCCTGTCATTTTTAAAACTCCCCTGTAAAATGATGGATAGAAACTGATTGGTTGGTGCTTTATTAATCTTCATTTTATCTTCAAGCTTTGATAACCCCCCCCCACCCCCCACTGATGTTAGAGTGGAAGCTAGTCTCATTAAGGGCCAGATGTATAAAGCTTCAAAAAGTGATAAAATGGAGAGTGATAAACAGCCAGCCAATCAGCTCCTGCCTGCCATGTAACAGGCCAGGTTTGAAAAACGACAGGTAGGAGCTGATTGGCTGGTTGTTTTACTGTCCACTTTATCACTTTTTGAAGCTTGATACATCTGGCCCTAAATGACATGTAGGGGGATATTTACTAAAGGAAATTTGTAAAAATTAGGTGTATTTGTATCCAGAAATACACTTATTTTTGACAATTACTATCCCGAAAATACGGCAATTCGTATTCGTATTGATAGCACATCAATACGAATACAAATTGCCGTATTTTCGGGATAGTAAATGTCAAAAATGAGTATATTTCTGGATACAAATACACCTATTTTTTTTACAAATTTCCTTTAGTAAATTTCCCCCATAATATTAAGTTTGGGTTATTCTTACTTTGCTCGTGTATAGTGGGTTACAGAAAAAATACATAAATAAGCTATGATAGGTATATACATGGCAACTATTTCTGCCCACAATTTTAGATCTATAGAAAATTCCTGGTGCGTGACCACCCATGTGACCCCTCATATTAGTTCTATTTGTCTCTAGATGTCTCCACTTATCACTGAATTATGTTAGAAAATGCTCTTGCAATATGTCATCCTTGCTTTGGAAATGAAGAGGCTTATGCTACCAACACGACTCCTAAGTGAAACCTAATTAACCAATCCAACAAGTCTAAATAAAGCCCACACACATTCCCTTGAGCACTTTATAATTAGATTAAACATATTAGGTGAAAAGTGCACAAATTATTTAATGAAATGGTAATGAATTCATCTTAATTAAATTGCATTGATACAAATTAGCATTGTAAGAATATTTAATTTGGCAAGGTGTCAAGCAGAGAAATGATACGGTATATAGCTTTAACGAGTCATTTATTACTGGAGGCGTTGCCAGGCACAAACATGCAGTCATCTGTGGAAATGATGGAAGAGCGTGTGTATTCACAAGGCAGTTACTGAGTATGGGCTCAATTAGTGGTAGAAGCATAGCCACAGCGAATATACTGTATGAAGGAAAGATGCATACAAGAGAAGCATACTTACAGGTACATGTGGGGTTACAATGCTCAAGTTGCATCAAGCTGAAAAGCAGTAGCACCAGCGAAGGAGCAAATCAGGTATAGGTATAGTGTCAATACATATGATTTAGCATCAAGCCAGTGTTAGTAAATATTAGAGATGGATTACCCTATTTGTACATAATAATAATAATAATAATAATAATAATAATAATAATAATAATAATATTATTAATAATAATAATAATAATAACAATGTAGTGAAGTGTCATAATATAATGTATTTAAGAGAGAAAATTGTCTACAATTATTCCTATAAAAGTTCATCAGCTCATGTAAATAAACACCTCCACATCTGTTGTTAACCCTTATAAATGGGAATCTTTTTCTGCAGTAATTTCCCCTATCCCTATAGTCCATACTGTCCTCTCTACCCTCTAATGTTGCAGCAGCAGGGCCGGTGCAAGGCACCGGAGCGCCCCAGGCGAGTCGGGGTGGGGGCGCCCCGGTGCCGGGCGGGGGGGGGGGGGGGGTGGGGGTGGGGGTGGGGGTGGGGTGGGTCTTGGTTGGTACCTGCGTAAAAAAAACTTCTGTCCCCGGCGTCCCTGCTGAGTGCTGGTGTAGGGGTGTCCGTGCCGCCGGGGGAGCCTGCGGCGCTGTTATCGTGTATACGCTTGTCGCGCCCGGCGGGGTCCCTACAGAGCATAGAAAATAACTAGCGCTATGCGCGCGGCGTTATTTTCTATGCTCTGTAGGGACCCCGCCGGGCGCGACAAGCGTATACACGATAACAGCGCCGCAGGCTCCCCCGGCGGCACGGACACCCCTACACCAGCACTCAGCAGGGACGCCGGGGACAGAAGTTTTTTTTACGCAGGTACCACAGTGCAGGGGGTGAGGGGCGAACTGCCGCCCTCCAGGTGCCGGCGCCCTAGGCAAATGCCTAGAGCTGCCTAGTGGTGGCGCCGGCCCTGTGCAGCAGTGCTGATATTGTTATTATTTATCGCAATCTGCTTTCTCAGTGTGGCTGTAATACTACACAGAGAAATCTCTTGCCCTGCCAAGGATCCATCAATTGACACCAAGGGAAGTTGCTTCCTTAGCATGATGGTTCACCTTAATCTCCTAACAGCAATACAAACACATTGGCCCTTATTCAGATCTGAGCTCAGTACAAATTTGTTTGGCAAATGGGCAAAACCATGTGCACTGCAGGTGGAGCAGATGTAACATGTGCAGAGAGAGTTTAATTTGGGTGGGGTGTGTTGAAACTGAAATCTAAATTGCAGTGTAAAAATAATGCAGCCAGTATTTACCCTGCACAGAAACAAAATAACTCACACAAATCTAAATCTATTTGCACATGTTACATCTGCCCCACCTGCAGTGCACATGGTTTTGCCCATTTTCCAAATAAATTTGTACTGCGATCAGATCTGAATAAAGGCCACTATGCCTGTCACTTGAGCCTATACTACAGGTTGAGTATCCCTTATCCAAAATGCTCGGGGCCAGAAGAATTTTGGATAATGGATTATTCCATATTTTGGAAAAATTTTATATTTCAATGAGGTAACTTGAGGTATCTTGCATTTATGCTGTATAAACACATCAAACACATGAATTACATACAAATATATTGTATTTGTGCATGAAAAAAGGTTTTAAAACATTTTATTTTATTATTTATTTATTAACAGTTTCTTATATAGCGCAGCATATTCCGTTGCGCTTTACAAAAGGAGACAGTGATACAACAAACAGGGTATTTACAGACAGTCAAAAGGTAGGAGGGCCCTGCTCGCAAGCTTACAATCTAAACATGAAACAAAGTTTGTGTACAAGCTCAGACAATGGGCGGTATTCAATGAGAATACCTGCGAGGTGCAGCGAATCCTTTTTTGGATTTGCTGCACATTCGCCACGTTCCAGAGCCTCACCGGCTCCGGTATTCAACGAGTCAGGGGCAGCTAGCCCCTGACCAGCGAATATGAGCGAATGCCACAGGGAGCATGAGGACGGTGGCAGGCAGAGAGATGGAAGTCTCTCTGCCTGCCCCAGAACGTTTGTGTGGGGGAGGTGGGCTCCCCGGGTGCCAGGCAGCACAGGCTGCCCCCCGGGGGTGCCAGCAGGGGACCTATATTTACTACACCCGATCGTAACGATCGGGTGCAGTGAATATATGAATATGTAATGAGCGGCTCGGCTCCGGCGCCCCCTGCTGGCTGCTGTGTAAAAAAAAAATATATATTTTTTTTAAATTAAATATATATTCATGTGCTTACAGCACATGAATAAAAGTAGCATGCCCCTCCTCAGAATAAAATTCCTGATTTTTTGACACCAAATGTAAAAAACAAAACCCTTTATTTTAAAAGTTCACATTCCACTTCTCCATCAAAAGATAGCGATTGCTACTCGGTGAATCATGGCGAAAAAAACCTTCAAATGTATTCGCCATGTGGTCATTGAATAGGGTGATTCACCGTTTTAGTCCAAAATTCGCCAAACAGCACAAATTCGCCATAAAAACCTGGCGAATCAGCCTCATTGAATACCGCCCACTGAATTTGAATACCAAGCAATCATGTCCTTGCACATATTTAGTGCCAGATACATGTTATTTCCCCATTAGTGCCAGTTACAGATGTCCCCAGTAGGTTTTTAGCAAAAAAATAAAAAATGATACTTACTGTATATGTTAGTTGGGTGCCCACTATAGTTAGTACGCTCATACACCCACTATCCATGTCGGCATGGAGTTGATTTTATATAGTGTGGAGAGCGCAGCGAGCCACCTAACCCGAAGCGTGGCGGAAAACTAAGCAAATATATAAGTACCAAAAATAATAATAAACGTACATTTCGGAGACTATGGTTTTTGGAATAATTTGGATCATGGATATTTGGATAAGGGATACTCAACCTGTAATACCACTGTCTTTGCACTAAGGCTGGTGTTCGTGTATGACCTGAAGGATAACTACAATTGCTATGAATGGGATACAGGTCCCACTGAGTATTGATGAACACAACTAAAAAACAGCTGACAAATATACACCTACATTCAGAGACAGGGACACTAGAGGATGTAGGATATTAACAAAGGGAAGGGTTACCCCTCCCCCACCCCCCACCCCCCAAAAAAAACATATATCTTAAGGCCTTAAGCCTCAACTTATTGTATAAATGCTTGAAGATTGAGTTGTAAGTATAACATACCATATGTGCACATCCCAACAAATGCTGAATTTAATGGGTTTTGAACAATTGGGTACTATTGAATTCACTATCAATATCACCACATTTCAGAAGAAAGGGTTGTGGAATAGCTTTATAATCCATGAATTCAATTTCTACTGCCACCGCAACAAGACTCTTAGACAGCAATCCTTCAGACTAACAACCTTATATGAGACGAAAGTGCTATACATAGACATTCTCATGGAAACTGGGCATATCCATACCATTATATCTGATTTACTCTGGGGACTCGGACATTGATATTGCCATATGGAGAAGGATGTTCTTTATTAAGTTTTGATTTATGTTGAATGCTGTATTGTTTGCGATTAATCATGTTCTCTTTATGGGTTACACACTCTTTCTGGGACTGAACCTCAGGAGAAATCAGCATATAATGAATGGAATGATTTTGTTTAAGTGATACGCTGGTATTCTATATAATAGAGTACACCTGAGTTAAGGTTTTTCGTCTCATCATACTGAGGGTTTTATTTCAGGCTGTGGAGGGGGTTGGTGTGTGTGTGTTGAATCCTCTACAGTGTATAGAGAATGAGATGACCCAAGCAATTTTCCTTAGTTTATATTCTATGCTTAACTTATATTTTTTGGGACTTTGAGCAGTAAATCAGCGCTAGACTCCAGTGATATTTCATCGTCTGTGTGGTCTTATAAATATCACTTCTGTGTCTGGAGAGCTCTGCTTTCTCTTCCTTGATTAACTTTCTCAAAGCAAAGCATATTTAAGCACAGTCCGGGCAGAGAAGGAGAATTAGACAGTTTTTAGAAGTGAGTTTGTTTAAAGAAAAGAAAATACCCTTTCATTGAATAAAGAAGAAACTGGATAGGAAGGTGCAATTATGAGGTAAATGTAAAACAAGTAATAATAGGCAATATTCCATATAAAGTGAGAAAATCAGAAAAGAAACAGATAAATGGTTAGTGGTCATTTTCCAGAGGAGTTGTGGCCAGCTGCCACAAAAGTTTGAGTAACAATTAAAGGGTATAAATATTATGCTAAAATAAATACTGCTAGTGCATGCATGATAATGTACCAGATTTGTAACAGCAATGCACTGTGCAGTGCAATATAACATACTGTACGTATAATGTATAATTCATGTTCACAGTATGGAACCTTAACCATGTAATTGAAGGTGGGCCCCCAGGCAGTGGGGCCACTAAGGGGTTTCCCCTGTACCCCTATGGTCCAGTCCAACACTGCCCTAATAAGGACTGCATGGACTAAGGGTTTCATTAATTATATGCAGGATTCTTCTCATACAGAATAATTATAATAACCTCCATCCTGATATGCTGTGTGCATTGATGTCCACATACAGTGTATTTAGCTGATAGAGTATCTTGCCATGTAATATAGAGTACACATGTTGGCCCACTCTCAGCACTATGCGTTCCATGGCTTTGTCTATGTTATCTAGGTTTGAATTTGCATGTGGTCCCTGCAATTATCCAGCCGCTGAGTGTAAGCTGCTCAGAGTTGCCTACACTCCTGCATTTTGCAGGGGACTCCCTGAAATAGCCGCATTCTCCGCCTCCATGAAGAGTCTTGCAATTTCCCTGAATTCACCTAACCCACATTATGCCGCTGTTCATTTTTGTGGGGAAACAAGAAATCAGAGATATAAACATCAATATGGAATCATCAGTTCCATTTCCCTGATAAGCCACGTTACTTCTTACGCAAAGTACTAAGAGGGTTATTCAGACCTGACTGCACAGCTGCTAATGAGCAAAGCCCTCCGATCAGACAGGGTGGGTGTACAGTGAGACTAAATCGCTGTCCCATGCTGCAACATCCATGTGTGCATCTTTTTAGGGTATTGCTTCTGTGACTATATGCAAATTTCTAAAAGCCCTTCCCTGGTGTACAGCATTTGAGTGTGCAAGGACTAAGATGCCCACTTGGAGCATATTTATTTACTCAAATACAACTTGGATCATCTGTAGAGGCAACCATCAGTAGCACCATCTAAACTTACACCAGCCCCATGATAGATTGCTATTGTCCATCAGAGTATAGCCTTCAATGTTAGCAACCACTTAAGTGGTACTCCATAAAATGTCCCAGGACAATTTCTGTGCATTCACATAGTCACTTGTTTGTCACCTCCCAGTCACCACCCAGAAACACACAATACATGTTCAGGACTTTTAAGAACATTTGGCTCAAATGCAACTGTAATTTCTTGATTATGCATATGCAGAGCAACTCGGGCGCAGGCACAGTACAATGCTCAACTTCGCAGACATTGATATTGCGTGTAATACTGGATCAAGCTCCAATTGAGCCTCTATTTACACTTTGAGTGCCAACATCTCTGTGAGAGATGTGCAAACTATCATCCAGAAATTCCAGCATCGCTCACATTTATTATATAAATTCAAATAAAAAAAGTGTAAAAAAAAAAAAAAGATAATATTTCCTATATAAGGTAAACATTACAGGTCATTCTGATGAATAAAAATGTTTGCTTGGTCATTTTCACACCTAGGGTGAAATGTAATAGGGTGAGAGAATCAGAAAGTGAGAGACTTGATTTTTTAAAGCGCCAATCGTTTACACTGCAAAATGACATTGGTTTTGCCGTGTAAATGATTGCCGCTTTAATAAAATTGGAAACTTCTTACCAAATCTCTCAATTTTGGTATCTCTCATCCTATTAAATGGGTGCCGGACAGTTTCCCGACAGTTGGGATCCCAACAATCATTACCCCGACGTCAGGATCCCGACAGTTAAAACCCTGACACTCGGGGTCCCGACGGCCACCGGCTATTCTCCCTCGTGGGGGTCCACAACCCCCATAGAGGGAGAATAGAATAGGTGGCGAGCGTAGCGAGCCACCGCGCCCAAAGCATGGGCACGTGCCCAAAGCGAGCCCGCAAGGGGCTTTGTTGCGCTCACCATGCTGTCTGAGTGAGGGCAGTCGGGATCCCGACGTCGGGACCATATACCACACCCCTATTACATTTCACCCCTAGTTTGTCAAAGTCACTTGGCACTCAAAAACTGGAATTGTACAAGTCATTATTTGAGATTCCTACAAAAGTCAGTAGTTGCAGATTATAAAGCAAGCTTTTTTTTTAGGAGTAAGTACTATGTGAAAATAACAAATAAAAAATAACAGTTTAAAAAAACCCATCAGAACAGAGAAAATAATGAAAGGTTATTCCTGCAAAACTACAGTTTGCTCTGGTCACGAAGGAGTGAAATACTAGCAGATATATTAAAAAAAGCATAAAACATACAGCATTGTCAAAAAACTGTGTTACAAAATAGCAATAACGCTTTCCGTATTTGTATACTAATTTGTGTATCTATGTTACAGTGTATATGTTCTCCTTGTGTCCATCTGTTTACCTTTTATTTTCCTTTCTAATGCTCCTATAACATCCCCATTCCCATTTTAATGGGACATTAACTTGAGAACTGCATATTTGTTATGTGCTTCAGAACAAAGTAAATCTCTATGCTCCAATTGTGAAATGTCTCCCTTCAAACCCATTCTGGCACAATGTGGCCCCAAAGCACCATCAACCAGAACAAGAAATGAGAGCACACGGAGAGGGAGCGAGGATAACGGCTGAGCCCTAGCACAGTTACTATGGAAGGAAGTAGAGGAAAACATTTTGCTAAATAAAGAAATCTGATTTCTTCTTTGAACTTCTGCTGTACCCGAACAGTGTTCTGGGGCTCAGTTAAATTACATGAAGGACTGGCTTCAAAAAGAAAAAAAACTTTGTAATTAGTAGATGCCAAATTTCAAAGAGAACATTTTAAAAATAAATGTCATATATTCAATATATGATATTTATTGTGCATGTGCAAGGCTACGGTGCAGGCGCCTTATGGCAACTTGCACAGCCGCCGAGGTGTTCTCATGGGGGAGGGTATAGAGACAGGCAGGGGGTGTTTTCGGACCGAATGGCGCAATATAGGTCAGTCAAGACTAACGTATAATTGTGAACAGGGGTAAAATAATTTGATAGTCGGCCACCATCGAATGATTTTGCTCCCGTGCGCTCCCCTGCAAATGGATGTTTATGCAAAACATCGGTACTTGTTTCCTAGCACGGCCACAACGATCTTGACCTGGGGCATCGCAGGTAAAAAAATCGAGTCGGTCGCATCGCATGCGGGCTAAAAAATCGCATGCGATGCGACCGACGCGATGCCCGCGATTTCCCATAGGGAACAATGTAAAATGCCTCAATTTAACCAAATAAACATAGGGAACAATGTTAAATGGGCCAGAGACCCCCAAAAAAAACCCTGACCAGTGAAATGGCCCCCCAAAAATAGTTAACGCCACCCCACGATCAACGTGAACCCGAAGCGTGGCGAGCGCAGCAAGGCCGCGAGGGGCGGCAGTACGCATCCTCCGACCTTTTCATACCCCCACTATCCACGTCGGCGTGGAGCTGAGAATAGATAGTGTGGCGAGCGCAGCGAGCCACCGAGCCCGAAGCGTGGCGAGCGCAGCGAGCCCCGCGAGGGGACGCGGATACCTTCACCGGTAAACGCGTCCCTTCGCGGGCTTCACAGGTATCCGCGTCCGCTCGCCACGCTTCGGGCGCGGTGGCTCGCTGCGCTCGCCACACTATTCTCAACTCCACGCCGACGTGGATAGTGGGGGTATGAAAAGGTCGGAGGACTCGTACCGCCGCCGCTCGCCACACTTCGGGTTGACGTTGATTGTGGGGTGGCATTAACTATTTTTGGGGGGCCATTTCACTGGTCAGGGGGGTTTTTTGGAGTCTCTGACCCATTTAACATTGTTCCCTATGTTGATTTGGGTAAATTGAGGCATTTTACATTGTTCCCTATGGGAAATCGTGTGCATCGCGTCGGTACCATCTTATGCTTTTTTTGGCCGCATACGATGCGACCGACGCAATTTTGACTTTTTCAATGCATTTCAATGGGAAATCGCGGGCATCGCGTCGGTCGCTTCGTAGACCATTAAAAATTACCCGCGATTGTGGCCGTGCTAGGAAACAAGTACCAAAACATCGATTCACAAAGCGGCAGGGATATTCAGACGGCGACAGGGGTTGGGCATTCACTCACCCGGCGGATGGCTCGCTTATCAGCAAATTTTCCCTGCCGAATCAGGCCCTGTATACAGTATAATAAAAAACTAATTGCCCAATGGATTCCTTAGTATGAAATTAAGATTTTCCCACAAAATTACTGTCACGTACACAATAAAAATGTGTTTGTCGCTCCTTATCAGGGGACATGTATTTGGAAATGAATGAATCTGTGGCAGAACCGGCCAATTCAAAGATGTGTGATGTTCCGGCAATATTGTGTTGCATTCTGCATTGTATTTGCAAATTTCACATTTCATGGAATTTATAACATATAAGTAGAGCTGGGATTTTACATTGTCAATTTATTTAGCGCTATGGTATGGTCCGGGTGATATAAGGGGAAAATCTATATAGAGAAAAATTATATGAAACTTCCAGCTGGAACAAAACTATAGGCGGATTTCAATGCAGAATTAATATGTAACACTTAAGGATAAATTCCACCAGAGAAACGTGTAACATTCCGTGACCCATTGAGGGATGAGAACATTTCTGAAAGTGTATCAATAAGCTGATTTTAAATAGCTAGAAAGGGATCTGAAAGTAACAATGCACACATACCAAGGATAAACATAGTTATATACAGTATAAAAATAGTATAAAACAGTATAAAAATATTTATGTATATTGTAGTTCAACAAATACAGTACCAACATGCAGTGTTAGACAGGGACATGAAAGCCCCCCTGGTGGAATGCAGTAGGGGCTTATTTCCCCAGCCATCTCAAACCTCTTTTACACCAAAATCCCGGATCCGACCCGGGATGAGGAACACAGTTCCAATCCGGGCCGGATCCAGGATTTGCCCCGTTTACACTGTGATGATGGCCCACAGTGTAAATGGGGGAGGCGTTTGGAGATGACATCATCTCCAAGCACCAGGATCACTGATCGCTACGCTGGGGGCAAGCCCAGCACTAAGGTAAGCTGCTGGGCTGCCCCCCCGTGTACCATCTAGCTCCTGTCCACAAGGTAAATGGATGCCGCACAAACATGCGGTAAGAAGGCTGGGCTCCCCCATTGCTGTAAATGGGAGCCGGGTCATCCGACCCAGAATACCCATTTACACTACCACCCATCCATGTTTATTTTCCAGCTACCCCTTGTACACCGACATTGACCCGGGTCCAAGAAGCAAAAACCCAGGTTTTTGCCTCGGTCTAAAAGGGGTATTAGAGGCTTGGTAAATAATTAGATAACAGTGGTTAGGCACTATTGGGGAGCATTGGGGTTAGGCTGCGATGGGTGGGTAAGGCTGTAGGGAAGGAGAGTTAGGGTAGGCTGGGTAGGGAGAGGGTAAGTATACTTACCTGACCTCTGTCGGAATTACCCCTGATTATGCCAGATTGATTAAAGGTCCATACACTCATACTAGATTGTACACTTTCTAGTCAAAATGAATCTGTCTGAACAGACTATTTTTTCTTGCGATATCGACCTCGCAATGTCACGCATCGCATTGCAAGCTGTATACACACGGTACGATTGTAATGTTTTCTACTGATATGGACGTTATAATCCATATTGGTAGTTCATATAGCACCGTGTGTATGCCCCTTAAGACATGATGGGGTCAAAGGTAAAGCCCCTGGCCCTGATGGCTTTATCAATGACTTCTACATTTCATTCCGAGAAATTTTGACTCCTATATTGACGGAACTATTTAACACGATCTCTACATTGGGATCCCCCCCTTCAGAAATGTTAGAGTCTCAAATAATAACCCTCCCAAAACCTGGCAAAGACCCCGCATACTGCCAGAACTATCGCCCTATCGCTTTATTAAATGGGGACATTAAACTATATGCAAAACTTATAGCTACCCGTATAAACCTGTTCTTGCCATTGTTGGTTCACGCGGACCAAGCGGGGTTTGTCCCTGGCAGACAAGCTTCGGACAACACCCGGAGAGTTTTTAATTTACTGGACTCCCTGTCCAGTGACCAGGAAATACTCCTACTGTCACTCGACGCAGAGAAAGCCTTTGACCGTCTAAATTGGTCATATATGAAGGAAGTTCTGTGTGGATTTGGCTTCCGCGGTCAAATTCTACAGTCAATTCTCTCTCTGTACTCAGCCCCAACGGCCCGCGTGTTCAGCAATGGCTTCCTATCCGACACGTTTCCAATTTCTAACGGAACTAGACAGGGCTGTCCCCTGTCCCCTTTAATCTTTGTTTTGGCCATTGAACCCCTAGCAATAAAGATCCGCAATGACGACAACTTTCCAGGAATAGAAGTAGGGGACCTCAATCACAAACTTTGCCTATTTGCCGATGATGTTCTTGTGTTTGTCTCGAACCCCTCCTCTACCCTCCCACATCTCCACGCGATCCTAGACTCTTACAGTAGGGCCTCCTACTATAAACTAAATACAACAAAGACGGACGCCCTCCCTATAAAGGGCACCAACATCCCAACATCCCTTAAGACCTGTTACCCCTACAACTGGCAATCAGAATCCATAAAATATCTCGGTGTTAACATCCCGGCATATACATCAAAAGCTTTTGAGGTTAATTTTCCACCCCTGATCAGGACCCTCTCTTCCCTCACTAAATCCTGGGTTAACTATGAGATATCCTGGCTAGGCCGCATAGCTGCATTCAAAATGACTCTGTTACCCAAGTTAATGTATATATTCCGCACTGTCCCCTACTCTGTCCCAACTAAATACTTAAATGAATGTAATCGCATCTTGACCAAATATGTCTGGCCAACTGGACCCCCAAAAATCGCGAAATCCAAAATGACCCCACCTAAAACTAAGGGAGGTCTAGGCCTCCCCGATCTGGCATTGTACCATGAAGCCTGTGTTTTAGCCCAACTTAAACATATCTGCGCTACAGACTCAGTTACAGAATGGGCTATCTTGGAGAGAGCGGCCTGTACCGGCTTCCCGCTTGAAGATGCAGTGTTCGTACCTAAGCCTCTAAGACCAGCCCTTCCTTCTTTATTACCGTCTACCCAGTCTTCATTAAAAATATGGGACAAACTCGCTGATAAACTACATACCTCTTCCGCCACTCTCCCCCACATCACATTAAAATCCCTTGCCAAACTTATACCTAACCTGAATCTTGTAAAGTGGGTCTCCTGCGGTGTGAAAACACTTGGGGATTTGTTAAATGGCACATTATTACTACCATTCCCTATATTACAAAATAAATATCAAATCCCTGACTCAGAATTACTAGGGTACTTCCAAATTCAACACTGGTGGAAAAAAACTACTAAGTCGCTGAGTTCTAGTAACCCCCTCACACCTACAGTTCTATCTAGAATCTCCCACCCCATACCTAGAGGAGAAATCTCATTTTGGTACAAGATCCTTCTAGACCTAGCCCCAGACCCAGAATATAACTCTCGGAAAAGGTGGGAAAAAGACTTACAGATAAACCTGTCCGAATCCCAATGGAAAAACATTTTAGCCACCTCATTTAAAATCTCAAGATGTCTGAACCACACCGAGATGCATGTGAAATTGTTACACAGGCTATACTTAACTCCCGACAGATTACACACCATTTGGCCCTCCTCCTCTAAATATTGCTGGCGCCAATGTGGCGAGATTGGCCATGTTTTCCATGTTTTTTGGTCATGTACGGCTCTACGTCAGTTCTGGCTGGATGTATTTAACTTAATCAATGATGTGCTACTTCTAAAGCTTTCTCCCTCCCCCTCCATCGCACTATTACATTTATTCCCAGATGACATCTTAACTCATAAACGATATGTCCTTGGACAAATTCTGATAGCAGCAAGAGCCGCACTAGCACAACTATGGAAGCAACCATCCCCTCCCACCTTACTAAAGGTCATTCACAAAATTCAATTTAATTTCACAATGGAGACAGAATACATGCCGTACTCCTACAAAGCCTCATCGCCACTAGTACTCTGGTCGCCTTGGAGTGAATTTATTACAGATGGAACTGGGGCGTCAATATTCCCTAAACCATCCAATTCTGACCCCAGGCAATTTAGCCTTATCGAGAATGCTCTCGACTCCCCTTAGCAATGATAGACCCCCCTGCCTGTCAGAGCCTACGGTTTATTTTTCAATACCATAAATGTATAAGTCATTGTAAATGTATGCTACGTTTATATATATACTATTGGAGTACTATACTGTATACTATATGTTCACCTTGATTCATGTACACCCCCCCCCCCCTCCTCCTCCCCTCTCCCCATATAACACCCTCTCTGTATCTTTTTTTCCTTTGTTTGTTATTGGTTCCCTTTACCCCCCTTCGCATATTGTACCACCTCGATGAAAATGTATGCTCTTTCTCTTGTTTATTCCAATAAAAATCAATGATGTTAAAAAAAAAGACATGATGGGGTAAATTTACTAAGATGGGAGTTCTATTAAAGACGGAGTGTTGCCCATAGCCACCAATCAGATTCTACTTCTTATTTATTTAGCACCTTCTGGAAGATAATAGATCTGATTGGTTGGCTTGGACAACATCCTATCTTCAATAGAACTCCCATTTAGTAAATTTACCCCGATGTGTATTTACCCATAAGCATCAATGGTGTGAGTGATTTTTCCACTATGCCGGCACAAACCAGTCCCAGACCCACCATGCAGAATCATTTCATCCTCTATGCATTCTTTGGCAATACATTTTGGGAGTATACACATTTGCCTTACTCTAACTATAACACATACATACCAATATAGAGACATAGGTATAGTTTGCTGAGGCAAAAAATCTTCTTAAATCATCTGAGTGGTACTGTAAGTACCTATTGCATCAAGCAACACAGTATTAAGATGAAGATACAGTAACTAATGAAGCTAAATGTACATTGTCAAAATGTGATGTGATCTGACAAACCAAATGGTCCCTTAAGTATCATTAGGGGGTAAGGTAATGAGAATATCATAAGCAAATCTTTCAGGTAAGGTAACCTCATTCCAGCATATGCAAAACTTACTGACACGTGGCCGGGGCATGTTTATCGAGTCATTAAGGAAAAGCCATAAGTGTTTCTTGCTTGAGTATTTTACTGTTAGAAAAACAAATCCATCCTTTTCTCACTCTCATTTTAATCGATCTCCATCATCAGCTGCTTGTCACTTACACTAAATTGATGTGTGATAGGATACACAGATGTTGTATGAGACTGTCATTAGAGCAAGGAACGTACAAATTTGACTGTTGACATGTTCCGCTGTAAGAGGTGTAAGTACAATTTTTATTTAATCAAGAAACATCTTGCATTCTATTGGGCCGATCCAGCCATCTGTTGGCTTGTCGAGCAGCTCCACTTTGCAGTTCACTGGCATGCTTTGAAGGAGAATAACAAGAGGCCACACCCATGACTGGCAGCCAGAACCAGCTCTACCTGCTCGGGGTGGTATGCAATATGGCTGGAGAGGTGGTTTCTGCAGATATTAAACAGCCGAGCAGGAGGGAGCACTTCAGTGTGATCCCCCGGGTAGGGCCTCTTCCACCCTCCCCTCAGAGGCAGGCAGCATTATGTGAGGCATCATGATTTCAACTACTTTAGTCAGGGGGAGGAGCAGCAGGCAGGGGTCAGTACCACGTAGTTTGCAGCCAGCCCCTAATCCCATATCCTCCTCGCTGGTATGCAGCGATATGTTGACAGTAATTAGATCGACAGTCAATAAGTGGACCACTATTGGTCGACAGGCAAAAGGTCAATGTGTGGAAAAGGTTGATGGGCATTAGGTCAACATGGTCAAAAGGTTGAATTTTAGCTAAGCACAAACAAACTTATCACACACTGATTCAGGGTTGAGCAGGGATACGCCACCTTCCTAATTTTATGTCCGGGATGCAATGGTAGCTAATTTTAGCAGCCGGGAAAAAAAACTGCAAGAAAGTCAGACAATATAATGCACAACTTTGTTTTCCGGAACTCAGCCAATGTTCCGACTTTTCAGACCAACTAGAATGCATTGTGTAGTATAGCAGTTGCAGGCCGGACTGTAATGGGAGCCGAGTTACAAAGTTTTGCACAAAACAGCTATAATAAAGTCAGGCAAAAATAGAACTGTGTTTTTGGAGGGGAGGGTGAGTTATATTCAGCAATTTTGAAAATCAATTACAAGTACACAGGTACAGCACATTTACAAAAAATAACTACTGCTACAATTATTTCTATCCTTAAAATCAGTCAAAAATACTCTGAGCTCTCAATATAGCTCATGTACTGTACATGCAATGTTTGCACTGTATTTTCATCATACCGTTGCATCTTATTCATAAACAGAAGCTTTCGCTGATTAAAATTTTATACAGCATGTCTATATCCTGTGTGTACTTGCGACTGTATATGCATATGTGACATTGTGTTCCTGACAAACACTGTATTATAATTTGTTATACAGATACAGGACCAGATGCACTAAGCTTCAAAAGTACCATACCCTCCAACATGACCCATTCCATTAAGTACAAAATGCTCTGTTCCTGGACTTCCTGCCAGTGGCAGTTACAGAGGTTGGACTCCAGCACAGTCCGAAATTCTAAGAGGGGGGGGGGGGGGGGATGTCACATAACTGTCAGTGAGTCCAGGACAGTGATGTTTGGAGTGGCTCCCCTATTTGAATATTGGACTGTGCTACAGCTCCACCTCGGCAACTGCCACTTGCAGGGAAGTGCAGAAACAGAGCATTTTGTATCTAATGGAATGGGCCATGTTGGAGGGTATGAAGTGCTAAAATGGAGAGTGATAAACAAACAAACCAATCAGCTCCTTTCTGACATTTTTCAAACACAGTATGTGACATGGCAGGTAGGGAGCTGATTGGCTGGCTGTTTATTACTCTTCATTTTATCATTTTGGAAGCTTAGAGCATCTGACCAACAGTCTCAATTACACAGGACCGATAGAAGGTGTACGTGTACTGTGAGACTTGGGATCTATATAGATTGTAAGCCTGCGAACAGGGCCTTTTTAACTCGATGACCCTTTGATATTACCCAGTTTTGTTTTATCTGTGTGTCCAATAGTAAAGCGCAATGGAATTTGCTGCGCTATATAAGAAACTGTTATAAAAATATACTGTAATGTGGTACATGCATAGCATTGCAAAAACTAATAATGTAACATTGTACTACAAAAACAGTACAGTGGGGGCAGTTTATCATCAGTACAAATGTAACAACCCCATTCTTTGCACTGAATGCAGCATATTGTATGATATAGGGATTTGGGAGTGACTGTTATGTTTCATAGCACATTTGTGATTAACTACAGTACATCACGGGTTTACTTGTTAAGGGTCTTAGGGGTATATTTCTGCAGGTTTTTTTTTAAAGTGGAACTGTTGCCCCATAGCAACCAATCAAATTCCAGCAATTATCTTCTAGAAAGTTCTATAAATAAGTAACTGAAGGGCGCCACTGTGCAGCAGGGAGCAGAGAGGTGAGTGGCACCGGCAGCCTCCTATACCCCCCCCCCCCACCACCACCCTCCCACCCCTGGGAAATGAGGCGGGGCCTGCCGCCGCATCACACCGGGCATTACCCACCCCAGAACGCCGCGGCAGGCTGCCAAAAATCACCGGCATCCCCCCTGTACCCCGGATGGGGGCAGGAGAGCACCGCAGCGCCCCCCCCCCCCTCGGAGCGCCACAGCGGCCTGCCGCTGCAATCACCAGCTACCCCCCTCCTGTACAGCGGCCTGGGGGTGGGTGAGCACCGGAGCATCCCCTGCCTGGGGCACTGAGAATATTATTGTTAATTTCTACTTCTAAAAACCTGCACTTAGTAAATATATCTCAACGGGCTTGGGGGTGCAATAACATCATTGCAGTCCCTCCTACCACTTTACAATGACCACATTACCAGTTGTGCAAAGGGGGACACAGCCATCCATGAGCAGAGGTGAGGATGAGTGGAGGGGGGATGGGTCGACCTTAAGATGGTCAAAGTCATTAGGTCGACACCATTGGGTCGACATATTGGAAGGTTGACCTGTGTATAGGTCGACATGGCTAAAGTTCGACAGGTGTCTATGTCAACATGGCTCAAGTTCGACAGGTGTATAGGTCAATACATGCGTTAGGTCGACAGTCAAAAGGTCGACTTGGGGTTTTTCACAGTTTTTTTAGCAGACATGTGCCGACAGGCGGTATTTCATGCCCTACCATCCACAAGGACATGGCAGGAGAATAAAATATTGTACCAAGCGTAGGGAGGCACCCTGGTCAAAGCATGACGAGCACAGCGAGCCATGCGAGGGGACGTGGTGCACTAAAAACTGTGTCCATGTTGACCTTTTGATAGTCAACCTCATCCCATGTCGACCTAGACACCTGTCGACCTTGAGCCATGTCCACCTAAACACCTGCTGACCTTCCAGTATGTTGACCCATAATAATAACAATAACTGTCGACCAACATTTGGCGGACCCATTGATCCCATTCCGTGGACGGTGTGGGGGAGAAGACAGGGAGAGTGGGATGCGGAAGACTTGCCCACTTTTCCAGGTGACCAGGAGTGCCACCTGATCTTTGTGAGCCTCCCAAGTATGGTGTCATGTTTATACAGTAATACAGTGATTATATTTTATAGTGACTCTGTAATGAAAATACGCATTTGACTAATTGCCTTTATTATGTCAGGTTAATCTAATTTAAATTTTTAAACCTTACAATTCCTAATACTGCAACTCCAATACCACCACAGCTGCTAATAAAACAAACACAATTTGAGGATAAACATAACTCAAAGAGAGCAGTGTATTGTGATACGTATAGGGTGTATTTGAATATTATTATCTAATTTCATTATAATTACTCTGCACTGCTTCTATAAACACAACACTGTGTAACCTCCCTGTGTGACTAGCAGACCCACTCAATATACACTAACATCCCGTAGAGGCAACTTGTACAGAGATGATATCTGGAATCTGTGCCTCTCACAAATGAAACCAGAATGTGTTGATTTCAGCCTTCATCATGATCAACCAGTTTCCTTCCAAAGGGCTTTAATCACAGCATCCTAAGGATTACACTGCATCATATACAGCAGGCATGTTGCCAGCTAGTGGTGGTGGGTGTGCAGGCTAAAGCAGTGGTCTTAACCGCTAACAGGCCAGGAGGGCCTCCCTATACAGCATAATGTAATGTATATTGGATACGGCAATCAGTCCATCTCTAACATGGTCATTACTATAATCTTAAACTGAAAGGCAAGATATACTTTGTATCTTTCAATACGTCATCAATGTGTCTAGGGTCTGTCAAGTGCAGCTAGATAATCTCATTTATTGTAATATGACCGTAAATGTATCTACTGTAGAGATTATTGCATTTGGGAACTGTCAGTCAGTGTAAACCTTCTGTGTATATACAGTGGAGAAAAATAATAAAGCCATTCACAGGATGCAGCTGAGGAAAACATTGTTATCGTGAACATCATCCTTTTATTTTTCTTCATATATAGAAAGGATACTGGAAATAAATCACGCACAATCATACAGCAGAGGCATTTTCCAAATCTCAGATGCTTACTTTAATGCAGCCGATTATTAGACCTCTATTTTATGTCACTCTTAGCTTAGAATAAGAAAAAGAGAGAAACAAATCAGCCCACCAACAATACAGTAAATGGATACAGTTTCTGGAATATGTTTGTGATTTCAATAGCTTAAACTATGGTAAATAATCTAATTGCAAAAGCCACATCTGCACATACTCAGCCAGCTGTGTGATCTTTCCTATGCCTCTCAGTGCTGGAGCAGATAGCTGCCTATGGCTTTCTGTGTACTGCTATTGTGCGGCTGTTTTACAGTCACTTTCTTTCAAAGATTTCTGGAACAGGCTGAATATTTTAAACAGAAGATGATTTTCCGTTTCTTGTCAAAAAATACCGTAAACACTTGTACAGTTCACTTCAGCGTCAGTATCTTAGAACAAAAAGGAGCAAAAGAAAAAATGCCCCTTTATACAACTGAATAAACAAAACCACGCTTGTCATAACGTAAAATCAAAGACAAATTAGAATGTGTATAAATGACTTGTATTGTGTCTTGTCTTGTGCAAAACCATTTTCCCTCTGTACGCCACATAGGGATTTTCTGCCATCTTAGTTCCTAGGATCATTAAAAAGGGATTTGTGTTACATGATTAAAAGGCACAATAACATCAAAAACATTTAGACATTATATTCTGGGATTCTGTCTGCCAGTTCACTTATGCGACATCATCTGATGTAATATTACACTATATAATGGCAAGCCTAAATGGTCTACTGACCTGAATCATGTTTGTAGGTAAAGCAAATATAACAAAAAGTAACTGTGTCTGGAACAAACCATGTTGCAATGCAAAGGGTGGAAAAACATTTATATTTTTTCTATGCAGGTTAAATACTGTCTGCTTTTGCAAGTACTGTAGATCAAAGATTTAATACAGCTTTATATTTACATTGCAAGATGAACATACCCCATTGCAGTTTGAACATACCCCACCCAAATCTAACTCTTTCTGCACAGGATGGGGTAAATTGACTAAGCTCCCATGTTTCGGCCAAGATGAAACTCGGCAGGTTACAAATATATACAATTGCTTGGGGGGGTTTTAAATCCGGTATTTTACTAAGCTCCCGTGTTTTATGGATTCATATGGTATACTCATTCATATTTGGCTGCCATCAATCTGGTGGTTAACATAATTAACCTTGTGGTCTACGACAAACTACAAGTTCCCACCCTTAGACTTCTAGGTGGGTCCCTAAGTATCTCAGGTGGAGGCCCACAATCCATGGATTCACTTAATTCATTTGGCTCACGTTTTGTGTGCAGTAAAAATGGGTTGTCACGCCCATATATGATAGAAGAAAACAAAGGGGGTGTAAACTGAGCTTACAATTTAATAAACTGTAAAAAAAAAATTAAAACAACACATTACATTTCAAATTACATGTTGATGAGATGTGTATGATATTAAAAAGAACAATAGTGAACACAATAGCTAAGAATATAGAGCATATGTGGTATAGCAGTCCATACGTACTGTATTGAGAATGTCCACTTAGAGTGCAGACCTGTTCCTATATTGCCTCTTCAAAAATGGTAGAAGGAATACTAAGATGATTGTGGGACCTTCCAACAGTAGTGTAGGTGGTATTGCGTCCGCCAAATCTAAATGTCTGAGTGCCGTATTTTAAAAGGGCTGTTGGGGTACTCCATGTGGAGAGAGGAGGCAGAGCCATTGAAAGGAGAAACTTGGAGAGGCTGGTCCGGTTTCTAGTCAATGTGTAGAATTGTAGACAGTTGTCAGGACTGTATAAGATGCTTTCTTGGGTTCCCAACGCATTTCGCCTTTACAGATTGGTAAAGCTGTAACCATGGCAAAAAGCGTTTGTGAACCCAAGAGAACATCGGGTCTGGACATTCACAATATGGTACCGTATGGCCTGCTATACCACATATGCTCTATATCCCTTTGTAAAGCGCAACGGAACATGATTGCCACCATTCAGTTTGATAAATGATTTCAGTTTTGTAAGCGCAGTTCACGCCCCTTTATTTCTACTCTCAGCAACACACCTATGCTATGTCACTTCTGCATCTGACTAGCCAACCTCCTGTAACCACATAGGAAAGCACACATATATAATACAATTCTGTGTGCCTTCTTCTGACTTCGGCACAAAGAAGTGCAGATGCAACTGCAGCAAAGATGCAAGAAGGCCACACTTGTGTGCATCTCAGAAATAGGCCTGGTGAGGAATAATCCCCCCCCCCCCAAAAAAAAGTTCCCATCCTCTCAAAAGACTGCCCCATTACGGCTGCTACTATACATTTGCTAGGCAAATTTTCTATCCCAATCTGCCCCTAACAGGGGGAATGGGATAATGATCATTCATTCCAGGCAGCCTCCTGTAACCCCCTGCTCATTTTATCCAATGACAGCAGCCCCCCCCCCCCCCCCCCTCTCTACTATATCCCATACTTTTAAAATCTCCTAAAAAGGGGTGTGGTTGTGTTGCCTATGAAAGTCCTCCCAAGTTTGCCCATTGGTGCATTGATTCATACATCTGTGTTCTACTGTGATTTTCATTCTTATGTGAGCAAACTGTGGCCTTGTTTTGTGTTTGGTAAATGACTGAGATGCATTTTATTGCAGCGAATCTCAAATTAACTAGAATGATAGTAAATGTACCCTATTAAATCTGCCCCACCAGCAGTGCAACATAGTTTGTCCAGTTACTATACTTGCTTTTTTTGCTTTACAGATCAGCATGAATCAGTGACATATTCATTTGGTTATTAGTGCGAGTATTTAACATTTTGTTCAGCAAAGAAATGTAATCCCAAATATGAGCAGGTCAGAGTAAGATAAGCAATGAAGGCTGCAGAATCATTTTGAGTCTGCTTAGGTGTTCTAATATGCTCAATGACAGCAAAACTATTGTAACCAGTTAAGAAAAAAAATATATACTGTAGATCTAATTTAAATAGCTTTAAGAATTCAAGCTACACAGATGAAGTTAACACTGCAATTCTAACATAAAAAGGGACACGTCGGCATGATGAAGATAAACATAAAAGACAGTATTTTGACTGGCATACAGTTTGTTTGCTGGTTGCATATCAAGATATATAAACAATATAATACTACAGTATATTGAAATGTAATTTACACAAGATCGAAAATTGTTTTGACATTACTATTATTAAATGCAAAAGTCACATCTTATAAAATATGATGAAATAACAACAAAAATACAAAACACAAATGCCAATTGAATTAAACTAAATACTAACATCTGATGTTTTCCATTTAAAAATAAAATGGGTCTTTCCAGCAATAGTCCAAATAAAATTGACAATGAAGTAATGTGAATAGATAGTAATGACCAGTTGTGCGCCCTGTGTTGGCCCCACCCCCAGAGAGCATGACAACACAATGCTGCATAGAGGATGTGGGGCTACCAGCACCAAGAATTGCCTCACTGCCCAGAGTTTCATAAAGAAGTTACAGGCACTGCAGCAAAGATACTGGCTGCAATGTGTCATTTCAGGCATCCTGCTATCCATAAAATAGGGCTGTGGGTCGACAATGGTTACACCTCAAGGAATCTGCACTCACACATACCTTGTTACAGCCCCAATCATAACCTCATAAAATATAGCTGCAATGCTAATGCATTAAGTACTATCAGTTTGAGGGACCAAAACACAGTTAGCCAATCGAAAGCAAACAGCAAGTGCAGATAGTCCTCTTTATAATTGCATTTTATTACACTAGCACCTGCAAGATATACATATCCTATCTGCAGATACTTCTACATCTAATTATTGCAATTGTGTCCTTTCTGTACTTGGACCGATCCTTATTCCAAAGGAGCATTCAGTAATACACAAACTACATATAGATGTATGCATATACCTTTTGGTGCATACAGTATGCCCAGTACAGTGGGGGAGCTTGTGTGTTGTGGACCCAGGTGTTCAAATATAATTTGGTCCCCCCTCCTCCCCCCCAGCCCAAGTACACAATATGCAACATGGCAGTGGGTGACAGGGAGAGGCAGGGGGTGGCAGAGGGTGACAGGGAATACAGTAGGTGACCAGAAGAGGGTGACATGGGCAGCAATGGGTCTTTAGGGGCCCCAGGGCACGGAAGATACTGCACTAATGGTAATTCCACCTCTGGGCCAGTATGGAAATGTACATCTAAAGAACAATCACAGACACATGTCCAATTCTGAAACAGCCTCCATGTGGCCAAGCCTTTTAATACAGTATAATGACCATTAGTTTACTTGCATCAGGTTATGTGTGTCTATTGTAACATTCCTACACCTGTTTTATCTCCCAAGTGCTCAACACTGTAGAATATGTAGAGATAAAACCCAATATGAAGAAGTAAAGTCCAATAAAACTATTAATATTTGTATTTTTAACAACAAAATAATAATGTAGGAACAAGACATGAAAAAAAATACATACTGAGAGTTCCCAAACACACACTGTATGTTATAATGGATCACATCAATTTTCTCTAGTGCTTCAGAATGTTGTGCTCAAGAATACATGGGGGGACTGCTGACCCTGGCTAATTTTACATACCCCACAATTACTACAGGACTGTATATATGAGATCCTCTATTTTTCCTCAAACGCAGACGTTCCTCCCCCACTGTGAGCTGATTTTAGCTTCCTTCTTCATTCTTACCCTAAATCCCCCAGATTTTGCTCTGCTTGTTGTTCAGTAGATCTGTTTTGACATGTTTACAGAAACCTGAGGTGATGACATCATTAAGCCACATGTCATATGACCAGCAGAGACCACACAGCTCAGATGTGTGGCATTCGGAAAAAGAGTAGCCTGTGTCTAAGAGATGATTCTCACATATTCCACTTAAGAATGACTTGAAATGTGATAGCACTAAAATCATGGGCATATATACAAAAGTAATGTCAGTATAATAATTCATGTTGAGTGTAAATGCATATGTGCGTTACTCAATGAACAATAATGCTTCTGTACATTGTACTGCACAAATGTTCTGTACACCTTTATGCTACAACTGGATATTTCTCCAGTAGAATCAGTTATGTTTATGCTGGATCAGACACAAATGTAATTCTTGTTTGTGCTAACACATTAAAAACATATTGAACTGTTATAATAATTAAAATATACTCTCAATTTTCATC
Source organism: Crinia signifera (assembly GCF_055691185.1). NCBI lineage: Eukaryota > Metazoa > Chordata > Amphibia > Anura > Myobatrachidae > Crinia > Crinia signifera. Next base: position 66,512,399 of record NC_139225.1, on the reverse strand, counting down.
ACCCCCAAACTTTGGGTGTGGTATAGCATGCCGACAGTAGAAATACCTGTCAGAACGTTCTGTCTCTCGTGGGTGGCAGGATTCAGGTGAGCAGCATCCAGTGGACGAGCCGTGGGTGCAACAGATCCACTTGGTGTGTTTAGTCAAACGGGGGGTTCTGTGTCTCATGAAGATCATCTAAACACTCATCAGCTAATCAGGGAGTAGGTTAGATCAAAGGATCCCTGTGGTTAATCAGGTTTCAACAGGTATATTAGTGTAAGACCCAGTGCTCCAAAGAACCAGAACAACGTCTTATACAGGTCCTGTGTAATTCTTGTCTGTACTCCGTAGTGTGTTGTCAAGGTATTCATAATGTTAGTGCAGTGGCGCAGCTAGAAAATGTTCTCCCCCCTGCCAAAAATAATCCCCCCCCCCAAGAAGTACGATGCGATGGACTGCAGGCGCCGCTGGCTGAGCTAACAGGTGACCCAGGCAGCATTGAGCACTGAGATGGTCCCACTCCACGGATATTTAATGAGCGATGACCCAGTGCAGTGCATATGGAATGAGCGGGTCCACGCCCCGTGCATATGTAATGAGCAGGACCCACTCATTACATATGCACGGGGCGGAGACCTGCTCATTCAATATGCACTGCACTGGGTCCCCACTCATTAGATATGTACAGGGCGGGACCAGCTCAGCGCTACCTGGGTCACCTGTCAGTTCAGCCAGGGGTGCCCACCACAGACCCCGCTGGTGCTGCTCCTCCAGGCCGCCGCGGGGTCTGACACATATGTAGCTATACCACTGTGTTAATGCTGCTTTCTACTCTGCCGAGTTTAAGATCTCCATTTGGTCCAGTATCTGGTTTTGTTCGGTACAGTGTTCGGTTCCATCTGGGCCAGTATCCAGGCTTCATTTGATCCAGTGTCTGCTTATATTCGGTTCAGTTACCCAGTCTTCTTATACCTCCTTCTACATATTCCTCCTGCCAGACGAGACTCTGGTGGCCTTGGTGTGAACTGCAAATAATTCACAGCACTATCCGAACCTCCTTGCGGGGGTCACTGGCGAAGGCCACTGGACAGTTAGACTCCATGCCCATGCACCAGGTCTTGCCAACTACCGGAATCTAGTTTATGAAGAAGCAATATATCCAACTCGCAATTCTCTCAAGCTCCTCCCATCACTCCAACATCAAGCAAAGGCCCATCGTTAAATCCACAAACACCTCCAATTGTAACAGGCTCAGGGTAGGGAGGTTAAGGGTTAGGGTAGGCATTTGGTAGTAAGGGTTAGGGTGTAGGAGGAGATGGTAAGTATACTTATCCAGCCACTATCAATATTTTCAAATGATTAGTATCTAAGTTGACCTCCTGCATAGAGATGCCAGTCTCTGGACTGGTGGAATCCGAAGATTAAGGGCAACTTTGTCCGGCATCTGAATCCCGGGATTGGAGCCTCCAATCCTGGAATTTTGGGAATGAAATGCACATTTTTTTCCCTTTCTGCCAGACAGTACTGAGCACCAGATTGTGCAGCCGCACAGCATGCCCCAGCCTGCTACCTTCACTGCGTCTGCCAGGCATCACCTCGCCGTGTACAGGGCCTGGTTACCTGCAGCCTCCCTGCTCCTGCTCTCATTCCTATCCTGCAGCCATGGCAGTGGGGATAGTGCAGGCATCTAGGTAACTCAATGCAGCAGCTGCCATCTGTCATTGCTAGAAGCAGCGCCAGCACTTTAATCACATTACCTCACATATCAGGAGGCCAATCAAAGGATCCTGAGAATCCCTGAATTGACCGTTTTTAAATCCTGAAAAAAATGGTCTGGGATTGGCCTCCCTAATTTTGCGCCTGCTATATTGTGTGTACTGTATATGGTGACATGTGACGTCTATATTATATGTATATAGTACATGCTGCTCTTATAATTTATTTATAAGGTGACGCTGTGGTTGGTATTATGTATCTATATGGAGACATGTTGCTTATATATTATACACTAATCATCGGCACTCACCTTTCTAGTTCTGGGGTGCCCTATGGCTTGTTACCACATTGTCTAAAAGGTGTTTTGGTAATTGCCTCACCTTTAAAAACATAGTTGCTGTGACTTTTTGACCAGATAGCATGCATTAATTCTATCATTTATGTGATAGCTGTGTTTATGGTAATAATTTTGAGCAATAGAGTAGGACCTGCAGAAAAGTGGGGTCCCGTGAAGGGGCTGCAGGCTTAAATGCATTGATCAATTCATGAACTAAATCTCCACTATCAGTTAATTTAGTGAGTGCAGAGCCCCTACAACTTCTGTTTAAACAATGTGATCATAGGTGCCGATTCAGTGGGTGCTCAAGGGCCCGACCACCCATGGAAATTGATGAGCACCCTCAGGCCCGAGTCCCGCTGCTGGGCCGCCATATTAACTTGCTAATTTGTGGCTGCAGCACCCATATTGCCGGACCCGCCACCTGGGAAACAGTATGCCGGGAAGAGTGTATTCTGTCTGCAGAGTACCTGCACTGTGGGGGCATTTATGTACCTGCACTGTGGGGGCATTTATGTATGTGGAACTCTGTTGCCATAATTTTAATATTGGAGACATCTGTGCTCCGTAATATAAATTGGTATTATTTTGTGGCCACACCCCTTCACCATGAAGCCACTCCTCTATATTTTTGGCTTGAGCACCCACCAGCAAAAACATAAATCGGCACCTATGAATGTGATCACATAGAGCACCCCAAAACTTGGAAAGGTGAGTGCCTATGTTTAGTGTATATTATTTATTAGATAAATTTTTTAATAAATCTTAATGTGGTCACATTCTCTCATGCACCCTGTTTTAACCTATACTTCATAGCTTATTTTAACCACTTCCCTAGATGATTAGTGACAGGTTTGTTGGCAACTGCTCACCATTAAAATCAGAGGGCCAGATTCTCTAAGCTTTAAAAGTGATAAAAGGGATAGTGATAAACGGTATCCGGACTATTTGTAGACAACAAGTAGATAGACAGCCATTAGGTCGACACCGTTAGTTCGACAACTCAACAGGTCGACATGCTTTTAGGTCGACATACCATTAGGTCGACGTGTCATTAGGTCGACATACCATTAGGTCGACATGTCATTAGGTCGACATGTCATTAGGTCGACACTGCCATTAGGTCGACAGTCAAAAGGTCGACATGGTTTTTTTCACTGTTTTTTGAGCCTACATGTGCCGACAGGCGGTATTTCATGCCCTACTATCCACTAGGGCGTGGTGGGAGAATAAAATAGTGTGCCCGAAGCATCGCGAGCAAAGCAAGCAATGCGAGGGGCTGCGGTTCACTTCAAACTGTGTCCATGTCGACTGTGTCGACATTTCGGCCAAAAAACAGTGAAAAAACCATGTCGACGTTTTGACTGTCGACCTAGACACTGTCGACCTAATGGCAGTGTCGGCCTAATGACATGTCGACCTAATGGTATGTCGACCTAATGACATGTCGACCTAATGGTATGTCGACCTAAAAGCATGTCGACCTATTGAGTTGTCGAACTAATGGTGTCGACCTAATGGCTGTCTATCTACTTGTTGTCTACAAATGGTCCCACATCCGTGATAAACAGCGAACCAATCAGCTCCTGTCTGACATTTTTCAAACACAGTCTGTGACATGGCAGGTAGGAGCTGGTTAGCTGGCTGCTTATCACTCTCCCTTTTATCACTTTCGAAGCTTAGAGAATATGGCCCAGAGTCTGCTGTGAGCTTTAGACCAGATAGCACGCCTGGAATCAAACATTAATGTGATAGCTATGTGTATTGTAGCCATTTTGAGCAATAGTGTTAGGACCTGCAGAAAAGTGGGGTCCCGTGAAGGGGGCTGCAAGCTAATTCATTAACTAAATCTCCACTATTTATTAATATCAGTTAATTTAGTGAGTGCAGAGCCCCTACACTTTCTTTCTTTCTTTCTTTCTTTCTTTCTTTTTCTCTCTCTATATATATATATAGATATATACATACTAGTAAGCAAACAAGATGTAGTTTCACTTACAGCCAACAGATGGCAGTGTTTTGGATACACACAAATGGATACTAGACATGTACATCCTTGGAAAAACTGGCAAAACCCCGGTTACTCACAATCCAGCATCCCTACAGTCAGAATTCTGGAGCAAGAATTACAATTTATGTTGGGATTCTGGAGCGGGTCTCCGGGTAGTAGTTGGATTCTGGAGCTGGTATCCAAAGTGCTGAAATGCGGAATGTATCCCATGCCGTCATAGCAGAGCCACAGGGGGATAGAGAGTTGCTTATCATACTACTGTATGTCACTTAGGATTCAGGAATGTCGTTTCTCATTGAAATACTGAATACCATATGCCATTATTAGTAATATATGCACTCATTGATTTCTCCATTCTGATCTTGTAGTCCTTATTGGCTTTAATGGGGGCTGTGCATTATAAATATGAGAGGAGCAAAGTGAAATAAGAGGATTTTGGGTACTTAACGATAAATCCATTTCTCTGAATCAGCAGGTGACACTGGAACTCACATTGGGTTTAGAGCTGGGACAGCTGGGAGCTATGCACTACTAATTTGATTAGGGAAGGCTACTCCTCCCCTCTAAGCCCCATCAGCCCCCAGTTAGGAAATTGTCCTACTAGAGGAGATGGTAATAGTAAATCGTTCATTGAGACAACAACATTCATCAAATCATACTATAAAAGTAACCGAACTTGCACGAAAGAACACAAAAGGCAGGAAAAACTCCAGAGCTGGGAGGGCGTCCAGTGTCACCTGCTGATTCAGAGAAATGGATTTATCGGTAAGTACCCAAAATCCTCTTTTCTCTATCATGCAGCAGGTGACACTGGAACTCACATTGGGGAGGTTCCAAAGACCATGCCCTGGGTGGGAGAGCTCTGTGGATCCTGCAACACCAGACGACCAAAAGTCGTAGATGAAGAGGCAAATGTATCAAACTGGTAAAAGCGAACAAACGTGTTCACTGACGACCACGTGGCCGCCCTACAGAGCTGAGAAGCCGTGGCTCCCCTCTGAGCGGCCCAGGATGTACTCACTGATCTCGTGGAATGTGCCTTCACCGTAGAAGGCGGCGACTTCCCTGACTGCACATACGCCTGTGCAATGGTCAGACGTATCCACCTGGCCAAAGTCTGTTTCGACGCCGGCCATCCTCTGCGGAAAGCGTCATATAGAACAAAAAGACAATCAGACTTTCTGATAGATGAAGTCCTTGCCACGTAAATCCTCAGAGCCCGAACAACATCCAATGTAGACTGAGAAGAAGAATCACTCCGAAAGGCAGGAACCACGATAGGCTGATTCACGTGGTATTTTGACACTACCTTCGGAAGAAAAGACGGATGTGTACGCAACTCCGCTCTATCCTCATGGAATATAAGATACGGAGCCTTACAAGATAAAGCGCTCAGCTCAGACACTCGGCGGGCTGAAGCTAGAGCCAGTAGTAGAACTGTCTTCCAAACGAGGAACTTTAAAGGTACCTCCTCTAAAGGCTCAAAAGTCCTGGACTGGAGGAAAGAAAGGACCAAGGCTAAGTCCCAAGGAGGTGTTGGTGGGACAAACGGAGGCTGGACCCGTACAACTCCTTGAAGGAAAGTCTGGATCTCAGGAATGAGTGCTACCTTCCTCTGAAAAAGAATGGATAGTGCCGAGATCTGCACCTTCAGAGATCCCAAACGCAGACCAGCGTCCAAGCCCCTCTGGAGGAACAACAACATCCTGGACAACTTAAAAGTTCTGAAAGGCCAACCCTGAGATCTGCACCAGTCCGCATAGGCACGCCAGATGCGATGATAGTGAGCCGCCGAGGACGGCTTACGAGCCCTCAACATAGTCGGAATGACTGAACTTGGAATTCCTTTCGCCCTTAACACTTCGTTCTCAAGAGCCACGCCGTCAAATGGAGGGACGACAACTTCTGATGGTGGAACGGACCCTGTTGAAGAAGGTCGTGCCGCTGGGGAAGAGGAAATGGTTTGTCCGCCAGAAGCTGCTGAATGTCGGAGAACCAACTTCTGCGCGGCCAACATGGGGCAATGAGAATTGCCTGGACGGATTCTCTTTTCAACCTCTTTAGAACCTGACCCAGAAGTGGAAGAGGAGGAAACAGGTACACGAACCTGAATGTCCACGGCATTGCTAGGGCATCGGTCCCTATGGCGTAAGGATCTCTTGTCCTTGCCACATATCTTGGAAGCTGATGTTTTTTTCGGGATGCCACCTCGGGAGTCCCCCAACGATCCGTGAGCTCCCAAAACACCTCGGGATGTAGAGTCCACTCTCCTGGATGGAGATCCTCTCTGCTGAGAAAGTCTGCCTCCACGTTCTCTACTCCCGGAATGAACACGGCAGTAAGAATCACCTGCCTGCTTTCTGCCCATTGCAGAATCTTGGATACCTCTGCCATGGCCATCCTGCTTCTCGTGCCCCCCTGTCGGTTCACATATGCAACCGCTGTGGCGTTGTCTGCTTGAATCTTTATTGGTCTTCCCTGAAGATAATCCTGTGCTGCTAGCAAGGCGTTGTAAATTGCCCTTAGCTCCAACACGTTGATGGATAACTGACTCTCTCTGAAGTCCCATCTCCCCTGCAGACGAAGACCGAGCACCACTGCTCCCCAACCCCTCAGACTAGCGTCTGAGGTTCGGAGAATCCAGTCCCAGATGGCAAATCTTCGCCCCTGTCTGAGGTGCTCTGAGTGAAGCCACCAGAGTAAGGCCTGACGAGCCCGGGCTGAAAGCCGAACCAGTCTGTGTAGAGACAGATGCGACCCCGCTCCCTTCCTTAGGAGATTCAGCTGGAAAGGTCTGGAATGGAACCTTCCCCACGTTACCGCTGGGAAGGAAGCCACCATCTTTCCCAAGAGCTGAACACACAAGTGAAGCTGAACTCGACGCGGTTGCAGAACCCTGCGGGTCATCGCTGTTCAGTAGCGCACGCAGGGGGGGTTTCTGAGTACCCAGAAACCCCCCCAGGAGTTTAAGGGCCCTTGGCTGAAAGCTGAGGGTCCCCTCTTTCCATAGGTATAAGAATTTTAAAAATCGGCCCTTGGGAACCGGAGATATCTGACTTCAAAGCAGTGGTCCACATCCAAACCTGTTAATTGCTCTTCCCAGTCAGATATTTTAGGTTCTCTCTGACATAGAGTTTTTCTGAGGATATATTACAAAAGCTGGGACTCTCCTCCTTTGAGGGACACTAGTAGCTTGGCTCTACTATTCCCAGAACCAGAGATATCAGCCTTCCAGCAGCTGGTTACTGCTCCAGCTCCACACACCTGGTATGTAGTTTTATATACTTGTTGGCAGATTGCTCTGCCTCCTGAACTCTGATCCCCTAGTCCCCAGTATCATTTGGTAGGTGAGATCCTCTAGTTTTTAATTCCATTAAAATCTAAGAAATCTATTTCCGGGAACTGGAGATATCTGCAGTCAAGCAAGCTGTCCTCCCACCAGAAAATTATGAATAATAAGCCCACTCCACTATACACCCCTCCTCTGCATATTAAACATTCTCTACCACCCTGGAAGTTATGTATCAGGGCCCCTTCATTCAGCCCAATGCCCCCTTCTCCCACCCCATCTCCCACCATCTGCGCAGTAAAGGGGTAATTAGTGGAAATTACTGATCCAGGCCCTACATGCTGAGCGGTTGATATAATACTCCTACCACCCGCGGGACATCAAAGCTTCCCCCACCCCTACCGCTTGAGGATCGGTAGGGGCCCCAATACATTGTTATGCCCAGGGGCCTACACTGCTGTTGATGCCCCTGTATGTACAGTATATATATATATATATATATATATATATTCTTTTTTATTATTATTATTTAACATTGGTCTATCTATAATACTTGAACTGACCCGGCATATACTGGGTCACCTAAGTGTCCATATCCGTGCTTTGCTCCGCCCCTCTGGAAACCCCCTTCTGAAAATCCTGCGTTTGCCCCTGCTGTTATGGAACTGATCTTGTCCTCCGGTAGGAACACTCTCTGAACCGAAGTGTCCAACCAGAGTCCCAAAAAAAGAATCCTCTTGGAAGGAGTCAGAGTGGACTTCTTGAAATTTAGGAACCAACCCAGACTGACGAGGGTCCGAACCGTCAGATGCGCGTGTTCCTCCAGTAATTCCACCGACGACGCCTTGATGAGCAGATCGTCCAGATATAGAATTATGGTCACCCCCTGATGTCGTAGAGAGGCGATAATGACTGACAGAGTCTTTGTGAAAACTCTGGGAGCCGATGATAACCCAAAAGGCAGGGCCCTGAATTGAAAGTGATCCTTCCCTATGGCAAACCTTAGGTAAGCCTGGTGAGGCTTCCAAATGGGAACATGATGGTAGGCATCCTTGATGTCCAATGATAGCATGAACTCGTTCGGTTCCAAGGATGCAATGACAGAGTTAATCGACTCCATCTTGAAAGGTTGGTATGATACCAATAGATTCAGGGACTTGAGATTTAGGATGGGTCTGACTGACCCGTCTGGCTTGGGCACTGCAAAAAGTTTTGAGTAGTACCCCTTGCCTCTCTGTGTCGACGGAACCGGGATGATAACCTGAGACTTCAGCAAGATATCTATCGCCCCCTGAAGAGCCGACCTCTTGTCCCGAGACACGGGAAGAGCCGTGGTGAAGAAACGTGTGGGGGGAGGAAGGTCGAACTGGATTCGATAACCGTCCGAAATGAGCCTGCGAACCCAAGGGTCCTCCGAAAGGGAGAACCACTGGGTCCTGAAGTCCAACAGGCGAGCTCCCACCACCGGATCCCCCACAAAAGCTGGCAAACCGTCATGCCACCGACTTCTGAGGTGGCTTAGGCTCCTGTGGTCGAGCGTTGGATTGAGGGCGGGCTCTAGCCCGAGAGCCTCTGGAGGCCTGAAATCCACGTCCTCTACAACGAAAGGACTGCTGCGGATGAAAGGACTGAAAAGACGGTCCCGTATAGTGACGCCGTGCAGGTGGAGCTGCTGAGGGAAGGAATGCTGACTTCCCCCCAGTGGCCTGCGAAATCCACTTATCAAGCTCCGGTCCAAACAGGATGTCTCCTGTGAACGGAAGCCCTTCTACTGCTCTCTTGGACTCGGCATCTGCCTGCCAAGAACGCAGCCACAATGCTCTCCTTGCGGAAATGGCGTTGGCCGAAATACGAGCAGATATAAGCGAAATATCCTTCGCCGCGTCACCCAAAAAGGCTGCAGACTCCGTTATGTGCTCTGCTAATTGACCAATCTCATCCCGAGACATACCTGAATCCAAACCCTCTAGGATCATTTCTGCCCATCTAGCATTTGCCTTGTTTACCCAGGCCGATACTATGGCAGGTCTAAGCTGGGCACCCGCCGCCGTGTAAATGGTCTTTAGGGTGGCCTCTAGCTTGCGGTCCGATGGATCCTTCAAAGAAGAAGCTCCCGGATCCGGCAATGTCGTCTTCTTGGATAACCTGGACACAGACGCGTCCACTGGAGGCGGAGTCTCCCACTTGCCTAAAGCAGCTGGATCAAAGGGATATAACGATGGAAAACGGCTAGGCATCTGAAAACGCTTATCCGGGTTCCTCCATGCTGCTAAAAGTTGATCCTGGTTTGGACAAGGAAAAACAATAGCAGACCTCTTTGTCAGACCAAACAGGTCCAATTCCTGCGGTTGAGGAGCAGGGTCCTCAGGTAAATTAAGAACCTGCTTCACTGCAATAATAAGGGCCTCAACGCCCCCAGGGGTAGGCTCCGTTTCAACAGGATCATCCTGCACCTCCTCCCACTCTCCTTCCTCCATTTCTTTAAACGGAGGCTCCTCGTCAGAATCATCCGACTGAAACGCAGCCTGTAAAGGCTGCTTCTGGCTAACAGAAGCCTGTTTCTGGGTCCTATTCATTGAAGAAGCTAAGGACTCCACAGACTTAGCCAGGGTTGAGGCCCACGCTGGTTCAGCCCTGCGTGACTCTGCCAATTCCGCCGATAATTTGGACATATTCCCTGCTAGCAGGGAAGCCCAGTTAGGAGCAGTGGGCTCGTCTATCAAAGACCCCGTAGGGGAGGCAGAACAGACCTGACAAAGCGTTGGTTTGCCATCTGCAGAGTATTGAGCAAATTTGATGTTACAAGAAGTGCAAATGAATGCCTTCTTGGAAGCCTTGGTGTCTGACCTGCCCTTCATGCTCCCCGCGCAAGTCCGGTCCACACAACCTCTTGCGTCCTCCACACACACACACACCACACTAAAGACACCAGGGGCTGCGGGACCTGGAGGGAAACAAGCTTCGACACCCCAGAATTCACCCCTAAATATCTACCCACAAGGGGTTAACAGGAGTCGCTGGCTGCAGTAGTCCTATGGAATAGGAAAAGAGCAGCCTTTTACACTTAGCAACAATTGTCTGTGTGTGTGTGTGTGTGTGTAGCGCATAGCAAAGGGCCGCGCCGTGCCCGCCTCAGGCTTAAAGCCTAAACATTACATCACCCCCTCCCCAGCAGCGTCTGTAACAGCGCCGCAGCAGGCACCTCTCACTCGCGCCCAGCGCTCCGCTGACCGCCCGCTCCACTCCCGCACACCCCTGCCCCTACAAACACTAGGACAGGGGAACCAGAGCAGGAGAGCCGGCAGAGAACAGCACTGCAGCAGCGGCGCGAATTCCAAGATGGCGGCGCCGCGATGCTGCACGTGAAAAGGCAGCAGTTAGGAGGGGGACAAAAAAGCATAGTACTTACCCTGAGGCTGCTACCGCTTGAGTGGCTGGCAGACCCTTTGTAGCATAGGGCTGGCAGGAGCACAAACGTCTGGGCAGGCACCTCTAGAGAGGCCCTGACCAACAACCTGGTTCAGAACCAGGGGCGCAGGACCCGTACCCAAGCTTTTAAAATAAGCAGGGAAGGGCTCTGTATTCACAGTGTAGATAGTAGAAAAACGAACAACCTGCAGGAGCAGGTAGAATGGTGACCAGCTCCCTGAGCACAATTTTCTAACTGGGGGCTGATGGGGCTTAGAGGGAAGGAGTAGCCTTCCCTAATCAAATTAGTAGTGCATAGCTCCCAGCTGTCCCAGCTCTAAACCCAATGTGAGTTCCAGTGTCACTTGCTGCATGATAGAGAAAGACCATTTTAAGTTTCTGCTGCAGACAATGGGGGTCATTCTGGTTAGCTCGCTAAACAGGAAAATGTTGCTGCTTAGCAAGCCTTTTAACGCTCCACCCACCAGGCGTGCAATTGCCTGCCCCCACCGCCCTCCGAACATGCACCCTGCTCTACGAATGGATGTTTTGCATGAGCATCCATTTTTATACCGTCTCTAAATATAAGACTTATTTTATATGTAGAGTACTGTTTAATCCATTTTGTTGGTTTATAGCAGTGGTTCTGAACCTCGGCCCTCAAGTACCCCCAACAGTGCATGTTTTCCAGGTCACCCGGCAGGTGCACAGGCGCACTCATTATTCATTGACACATTTTAAAAGATCACAGGTCATTTATTTAACCTGTGATTCTATGTGGAGATCTGAAAAATATGAACTTTTGGGGGTACTTGAGGACTGAGGGTGAGAACCACAGCTTTAGAGGATGCATACAGAGCACGTGAGCAAATTAAGTAGAAAGACTGAATAACTTCTGTTCTAGTGCTTTAAACTGAGCTACAGTAATACTGTATATCTCCAAATATCGTTTGCCTCAATACATACCAGAATGAGTTTCTGATGGAATCCGCTTCTATTATATTGCTATAGCTGCAGTATTTGATGTTTGACTATGCTTTTTTATTATTATTTATTTTTTTACATTCATTAACTATGATTGTCCTAGTTAAAGATTCTCCAAACTACGGGCCATTCAGGAGCGATTTGCAGTTTCAGTTGCTGATATCTTTAAAATTAAGAATAATATTAGCAGCGGTGGCTCCTGCTATAGGGCTGCAGGACTGCAGCCCCTCCAGTTAAAATCACAACACCAGAGACACAGACAGAAAGCACCAGAGTTCTGGTGCTTACCCCCGCGGGCACACCCCCCCCCCCCCCCACCTCTGGAGCTCTTGTGCCGGCTGGCTGTGTCTCTGACACACTGGTATCCTCCTCTCACCAGGCTCCATGAAGCAGCAGGGCGGACACACAACAGCCCAACCCTGTGGGAGGAGTTCAGCATGTAGTAGATGATTCCTATTGAGCTGCTCCTGCTCATCATACACAGAGCTGGAAACTCCTCCCCCTCTTGGGCTGCCAGTACATGGAGCGATGACAGCAATAGCTTCCAACAGGAAGCCATTCTGTGCAAATCGCCAGTGCTACATTGTTTCTATGGGCTGCTGTCTGTGCAGCCCAGAAGCAATTCTCTGCAGTGAGTATGCCCAGACTTCAGTGAGTCACTCAGTTTGATGCAGCTGAAGGAAGGTATGCATTGCACCAGAGAGGTGCATGGAAGTTTATTTTATGTTAATAATATATTAATAGTATAATTTTGTGTACTTTAAATAATAGTAAAGTTATTAAAAGTGTGTATTTTGTACTGTACCTGGGTTTTTGTGCATATGAGTAAATCATGTGTATATATAGTACATGCATACAAACACTAGTACAGCGCAAATCATTGTAATAACCTGCAAATAATTAATGACTGTTTGCAGGTAATTGCAGCCCCCCTTAAGTCTAAGGCAGGAGCCGCCACTGAATGTTAGAGACTATGGGGTCCAGTGGCAGTTTTTACCTATGGGCTACAGGACTGCAGCCTCCCCAGGTAAAATCAGCCACTGTGTGAAGCCAGATGAAGTCTGTGAGACTGCACTAGCTTCACTGTATCTGGCAGTCCTATTGGGAGGTGTTCCCTCCCTCAGGGACGCCTCTTAGTGCGCAACTGCGGAGCAGCCCCAAAACTGGGTTCTGCGCATTCGCAGTACGACGGATGATACTGTGCATGCACCGTACCTGGGAACCTGAATATGACTCAGGTCGGGGGCTGCTGCATAGGCAACCTATGGAGGCTTGGGCCAGTGCATGTGCAGTATGTATGAAGTTACAGCGCATGCGAAGCCTGGTGCAGGGGACCGACAGCAGCAGGGAGCATAGCGGCGAAAGTGACAGCGGAGGAGAGGGGCCCGCATCGCAGAGGTCCCCCTCCTATGCCAGGGTAAGAGCCGCCACTGATGGGGTCTATTTACTATGGTGGGAAGATGGGAGATTGCCTATAGCAACCAATCAGATCTATTATCTTCTAGAAGGTTCAAAATAAAGTAAAGGGGATTATTCTAATCTACATGGTACCCCGCACATTCACACATGGGCCTGATATTTTGCTAATGCACATGCACATTTCTGCGCATATGCTGGGTGCGAGCGGGCACGGTGAACAAATAGTTTGCCATCCCGTTTGCACCCACCAATGTGGGCTCGGAGCGGATGCTCCAGCGGGAAAGCACAGCGTTTTATGGGTGTTCCTATGAAAAGTTCCCATGGAAATTAGGCAGTGGTGCGGCTGCCGAAGGCAGGCAGCTGACATTACCCGATGTCAGCTGCCTGCCCTGTTCCCATGCAGGGAACACGCAAAGCTAAGGCAACTGAGAGTGCCTCAGTTTTGCGTGTACGTTCCAAATCATTCGATGGTCAGCTGCTAATGGATGTTCATGCAAAACATCCATTTGCAGCCAAATGCAGTCCACAATTTCCCACTTTAGGGAACATTGGAGCAAGTGCGGGCACCTGGGAGATCAGCCGAAGAACATAGTAACGACCTTGGAAATTAATGGAAACATTAGTCTTTTTATATGCTGGATACGGTATTGCATACACAGCATTAATATCTAACAATATAGATTTTCTATAGCAGCGGTTCTCAAAGTATGGGCTCTGACCACAAAGTGTCAGGCTGATAACGTCTCTAATCTCTGATCCAAGGAGTCTGAAAAATCTGTTGAATTGTCTATTACTTCAGACTCCTCGCATCATTGTGTGCCTTCACAATGCTGACCACACATGTGTGATTACCATTTGGGAACCACTGGTCTATAGTGTAGGATGTATCAGATAATATAAATAAGCGGTTAGGAAAAGTTTAAACATACAGATGGAGCGCCTCCAAGCCAGCGCCGGGGCTCGACGGGGCTGGCGGTTGGCCACTCGGGGCTGAAGGACAGTGCTCCATCTGTAGCATATGAATGAATGAAAATTAATACACAAATATAACAGAACCAGTATGGCACTTTTTAAGCTCACATTCTCCCACCTGGTTAGATTCCTGTCTCTTCTTCATGGTAGCTACTATCTGGTCCAGTGCACACACAGCAAACTTGGGCTAAGAAGCTGCTGCCAATGGGCATGTGCAGCAGCTCTGCTCTGCCCCTTAAACTGTCTGATCTGGTGTCAGCTCTAGTAATCATATTATTAAACCTTGCAATAGCAGATGCGTGACCCTTGTGCGTTACATTTGACATAATGGGGCAGATGTATTAAGCCTGGAGAAGAGATAAACTGGAGATAAACTAGAGATAAAGTGGAAGGAGATAACACACCAGCCAATCAGCTGTGTTTGAAATATGACAGTTGGGAGTTGATTGGCTGGTGCATTATCTCCTTACGCTTTATCTCCAGTTTATCTCTTCACCAGGCTTAATACATCTGCCCCAATGATCTTAATACTCTATAAGTAAATAAAGACACGGAGACATGGTTTGGCAGAAATTTGTTAGCTGAAATTTATTTGAAAATAATTCTTTAAACTAAGTTTTTGTTTTTATTTTGGTTTTTTGTTTTTATTTTAATTTTTTATTTTTATTTTTTAATTTTAAATGGTGGCCAAGAAAGAACGGCTATTAACAAACTCCACCCCCAAACTAACATACGTAATTCGGCCTAATCACAGGAATCGGTCTCCACTCAACCCACTCATTGTCTACCCACCCAGCCGGGTGGGCTCGCTATCCCCGGTCGGGTAATCTAGCGAAGGCCTAAGCCAATGAGGTTGCCCCTCATTGAGGTTGCGCACCGAAAAACTACCAAATACGCCATAAACTTAACTCAATAAACGCCTAAAAAACTCTGAACTTGCCGTTCTTTCCCGCCAAAGCGGGGGACCCCTCTCCGGAGACCCCGCCCCGCCACCAACTAGACTACCTCATCTAACACCCCTAGAATGTCCTCAACGAACAGAACTAGACCCTCCTTAACTAAGTGAACCCCGTCTGGCCTATAGAGCTGATGGTACCGATACCTGATTCGCTCGTGTGGGACAATGGCCCCACCCGCCCCCAGCACCCATCTGGCCACGGCGGAGTTCAGCTTTTTCCTGGACTCATCCACGGCCTTGCAATCCCTTGCACCCCTCCAACATAGCCGAGGGATCACAAATGACCAAATCAAAAGGCATGTTGGCCAAGCATCTTTTATTGTGGCCAGGTCACTCACAATCAAGGCTCTCAACTCCAACTGGGACATTTTCCCAAGATCATTTCCACCCAAGTGGATAGCCAGTACTTCAGGCAAACCAAACCTTCTCACCTTCTCCAAGAGGAATGCCCTTAGCTCACGCCAGGACATCCCTCTCACACCTAACCACCTTGTCATGTTGGAGCACAAGAAGACGGGCCCATCGCCCGAAGCCACCAGCCGGGCCGCCCAATACACGAAGGAGTGGCCCACTATCCATATTTTGCAACTGTTGTAGCCCAAACCTATGGGGGGAAATTATTTAAAGTAATTATATGGTGCTTTACTACATTTAATTAGGTTAAACTAAGGACAAGCATTAACATAGTCAGGAGGGTCTGCCAAAAGAAAAATAATTTGGTTGGTGCACAAATTTGGTGCAAAGGACCACTTCAATCACGATTGAAGTCTCTCCTAGAGACAATAGGTAAGGAACAAACATGGGTAGGTAAAGGGTGATGGTAGGTAAAGGAAAACAGGGGATTACTCGGCCGGAGAAAAAACGTATAGACCTGCTGAGGGACTCTTAATTGGTGCCGAATTAGCCGAATTGTGATAAGCCAGATTCAGTCCGTCAGGTCAGGTAAAAAAACGAGAAAACTCCGGACGCTGGCCTAACAACAGAGCGTAGCTAATCCCCGAGTAGGAAACGGTGGGGTAGGGGTAACATAGGAATACAACCAGTCAACTGGAAACCTCACATGCACATACTTCAGATCAGGAGGTTCGGGCGAATATACTTCTTGTAAGTCGCGGAGCGCCAACGCCCTAGCTTCTTAATGTCTGTGACCGACCAGCCATAGCCCGCTGCTGTTGTTGCGGCGCCAATTCTAAAGGAGTGGGTGCCGAACTCCCCGGGTGCTAAACCTAGTTCTGCCAGGCATCTCCGCAACATCCAACTAAATTGGTATCTCGTGAGCGGAGACCCGTCGTAGTGTACCAGCCATGATTGCCCCATGCTGGGCCTCACCAAGGCATACTGCTCCGCCAGCGCAACGGGGCATGCCGAGACCGGCACCACGGTTCCTAAGCGCACCCACACCCCTCTAGCCGCCTGGTCGGTCTTGGACTTTCTAACCCTACACCAAAGCGCCTCCTGCTCTATGCGTATGTCTGAAAATTGCAGTGAAGCAGTTCTATACTTTGCAGGGGAAACTAACTCTAAAACACGGAAAGCCCCGTGAAATGCCATGGAAAAGGCTAGTGAAAAAACCAATGCTTCGAACGCTGAGTCAGCAAACAACTTAACTTTACCTATCAGGGACAACAACAAGGAGAAATCAATGGGGCGTCGATGGTCAGGTGCGGCCGGCGCCAGACGCGACCAGCCTTTCATAGCTCTCCGCACCAGGAAGCACTTAGTAAAGTCATCGAGCCCTTTCAGTTGCGCAAAAAAGGAAATCCCTGCAAGATAGCGCGCCGCCATGGCCCTTGATCTGCCTGCATTGTAGAGTCTCCATACAAAGGAAAGCAACAGCCTCTGGCCCCGCCTACCTTGCTGCCCAGCGCTTCCAGAAAAAGCTTCCCACTCGGACCATGCTTGCTTATACGTCCTGAGGGTAGCTGGCGCCACGGATCGCTCTGCTAGCCCCTCCAATCCGGCGTGATGACCTGCCAAACATAAGATGGGCACGAGACCCCGACATCGTCAGCACTCGGCACTAGCTCTTTAAAACGAACCCATTGAAAACGTGATAGTGCGTCCGCTACCTCATTCCGCGTGCCCGGCACGTGCCTAGCTTTAAACAAAATGTTGTAGCGGAGACACTGAAGAAAAAGCTGCGCCAACACTCTCAAAACCAGCAGCGACTTCGCTTTCTGATTGTTAATGGCATGCACAGTGCTGAAATTGTCACACCAGAATAGGACGCTGTGATTAGCTAGGCGTCTGCCCCATATCTCCATGGCTACCATGATTGGAAAGAGCTCAAGTAAAAGCAAGTCCTTTGTAAGCCCCTCCGTAAACCATGACGCAGGCCAAGCCTGCGCGCACCAGCTGCCATTCAGAAAACACCCGAATCCGGTCGAGCCGGCGGCGTCGGTGTAAAGTTGCAGCCTGGAGTTGTCGAGCACCGGAGTCAGCCAAATACGTATCCCATTGAAATTCTCGAGAAAAACGGACCAGACTAAAAGGTCCCGTCTGATTTCGGCTGACAAGCGCACAAAGTGGTGCGCCTTCAAGACCCCGGCGATCGCCCACTCCAGCTTGCGACAGAACAAACGGCCCATAGGGATGACCCTACATGCAAAATTCAGCTGTCCTAGCAGGGACTGTGTCTGGCGCAGCGTAATCTTTCGCGCCGCGCAACAGACAGACACCGTTTCCCTCAGCTTGTCAATCTTGTCCTGTGGCAAGCAACAATGACCCTTGATCGTATCTATTTCTATCCCTAGGAATGATAGGGTAGTGACAGGCCCTTCCGTTTTGTCTTCCGCGATGGGCACGCCAAACCGCTGAAAGACAGAACTGGCTGACTCCAATAAGGTAGAGCACTGGCCGGAATCGGCTGGGCCCACGCATAGGAAATCGTCCAGGTAGTGGGCGATCCCCTTAGCTCCGGCCGACTTCTCTACACACCAATGCAAAAAGGTACTGAACCTCTCAAAAAATGCACAGGATACCGAGCACCCCATCGGCAAACACTTGTCGATGAAATACTCGTCACCAATGCGGAAGCCCATGTACCTAAAAGAATCAGGGTGCAGCGGAAGGAGCCGGAAGGCCGATTCCACGTCGATTTTAGCCAACAGTGCTCCGTGTCCACACGCCCTTACCATGGCCAGAGCCTCGTCAAATGATTGGTACACGACTGAACAACATTCTGGAGGGATGGAGTCATTAACGGAGCTGCCCACAGGATAAGACAAGTGCTGTATGAGCCTGAACTTACTGGGGGTCTTTTTCGGCACCACCCCCACCGGTGAAATCACCATGTTTGGCAGGGGAGGGGTCGGAAAGGGCCCGGCCATGCGCCCCAAGCGAAGCTCCTTGTTAACTTTCTCTTGCAACACAGAAGCCAGCGAACGTGCTGACTGTAGGTTCTTAAACGCCCCCCCCAAAACTTCCCCTGATATGGGGAGATGGAAACCAACTGAGAAACCCTCCTTGAGAAATTTGGCTGTTTCCTTGTCCGGGTATTGATCGAGCCATGGAATCATGGCTCCTACCCGGACCGGAGTAGCCGCCCTATCGCGCGTTGTTGGACGTTGCGGGCCTGGGTGCTGATGAAGCAACCGCCCCTCTTGAGGGGCGGCCACCCCGAAAGCAACCAGAGGCGGGGTGATTTCCGGAGCAATTGATGCATATGTGCTTGTACCGGCAGCGCTGACCTAGGTTGCAAAAGGAATTGTTGAACGAGTAGCACTTTCCTTTTGCTGCGCCAGGGTTGAAGGGCCTACCCCCTGCTGCAGGGCGCTTGTGGGGGATTACTTCCCCCGCCGGCCGATGTTGAGCAGTGGGAGCGGCGGCCATTGTGGTTACCGGGCGAGCAGCCTCCACTACTTCGACATGGGCCCTAGTCAGCCCCATCCAGACTTCAACATCCTTGCAGCCGAAATCTATGATGTGCAAGCAGTCCTGCTTGCGCCGGAACTGCTCGTCATATGTCCTCCATGACACGCCCCCATACGACCTGTACATATCATGAACCATGTGAATATAACGAATTATATTCATATGCTCATCAGGCCTGTCCTCCAGGTAGCACGCCGCGAAGACACAGAAACCCGCTAGCCAGTTATCATAGGAGCGGAAAGCCTCTGCTCCCACTCCCCCTTTAGCCTTTGCCGCCTTGAAAGCTTTCTTGGACTCGTCAGTGAGGCTGAACAGGGCCACAAACTCCCCTTTTTGGATTTTAGCCCTGCAACTTTCCCTTAGCCCCCTTAGGACAGCAGTGTAGTCGCAGTGCACGACCCCGGGAAGGTTCCTCCTCTTACGCTCCCTCCTGGACAAAGAAGCGCTACGCTTCTGCTTGGAGCTGCGTGCCTGACGGCCCGCCTCCTTTTTTGCATACTTTGCCGTGCGCTTACGCGCTTTTTTGGCGCTACCCCCTTCGGAGCCACCCTCCGAGGAGGAAGAGAAGGAGGAGGAATGGCGAGTAGAGCCAGAACCAACCGTGGAGGAGTATGCCACTGAATCAGCCCCCCCGTCAGTAGAGTCATCACCTGCAGCTTCCGGCTGTGCCGCCCATGTAGAATCATCGTCATCCGTATCTTCATCAGTGTTAGCTCTGTCTGCCTCTTCCACTGCGATATCCTCTGCATCTGAGGAAACAAAAGATAGCGGCCTGGCGGGCCATTCGTGCGGACCACATGCTGGCCGCCGCCTGCTCGCTCTCATGTTATCACGGGTAGCCTGAGAGCGACCTTGACGCCCTCCTGGGGCCGAGGAGCCCCTTCCCCTGAAGGCCCTTGGGAGGAGCCGCGTCTCTCGGCCCTTGAACCAGCCGCCTCCTCTTCATAATCCTCCACTAGCGGGGCTAGAGCCCCTGCCATTGATGACAGGGCGGCGGATAATAGTACCGGGTCAAAGGCCCTAGGGGCTGCCCTAGGCCTGGAGCCCACCCCGGCCCTCTGCCTGGATGGCGTACCCCTGCGGGTGTTGGGGGGTGGGGCTGGTCCCCTGTTAGCCCCCCTTTCCCTTGTCTGCTCATCCTCCCCCAGATCCTCTGATTGACCCCTCTCCCAGGATGGCCTATAGCCATAATGCGGGGTTTCAGGGTCAGGGGAGTGAAAGGCTAATTCATCTGTAAGGTCCTCCTCCTCAAAGCCTGCCTCATCTGAGCAGGAAGCTACCGCCTGATGTGCCCCCCTTTGTGGCCTGCTGCTGCAAGGACCGGATCCCCGCCGTCCTCTAGGACGGCTGGACCCGGCCGCCATGTTATCCTGGCAGCATCCAGCTGCATCTAATGGCCGCCGTCTGCCCTCGCGGCGATCACCCGGCGGGCTGCCCCGTACAACATCCTGCTCCCCCCCCCCGTGGGGGCTCGCGGCGGGCGCTGACTGACACCCTGCGCCCACCGCGTGACGCACCCCGGCCGCGCGTACTACCGCGACCGCGCGGCGGGGTGATGACGTCATCACTCACCCGCCGGGACGCGGCCGCAGCGGCGCGACCGCTCCCCCTGCGCCCCGCTCCGGCGCTATAGAGCCCCCGGCCTGAAGGAATCGCCTCAGGCTGGGGAGGCCCAGGGACACTTGCCGCCATGCCGCGTGAGGCGCGTGAGGACGCGCATCCACCACGCGACGCTGTCTACCTCAGCCCAGCCCGGCGGCCCTGACCGGACGATGCAGCAGCCACCGCTGCCGAGGCAGCAGGAGCCCCACGCCTCCCTCTTGGGCCACCGGACACCGGGGGAACCACATCGACGGGCAAGGCCACCTCAGCCGCCCCAGCGCCATCAGCGTCCACAAAGCGGGCTGGAGGCCTCACTACGCGCCTGGGACGCCTGGAGGATGCACGAGGCATATTGCTACAAATAGGGAGAAGCTACTACTCACGATTTCCAATCCCAGACAGGTTACCACCAGTTCTGTGCAGCAGCCAGGGGTAGATGCACAACCTTGGAATTTTCCAGGAAAAGAGGGAGACTCCTCCCTTCTCCTGGGGTATTAACTTAACAGCTAACAAGCCAAGAACCACTGCCATAGGCTCTACGTGTCACATGTCCTTCTGGGCCACACCCAGCTATTATGTTTAAGTCACTCCATGCCTATCCTAGCCACTGCGTTGTTTATACCATTGCTTTTGTTCTCAAAATGTAAGCCACTTGCCAAGAGGATGGGGGTTTCCAGGCAACTGGAACCCCCACATTTACCTATGCAGTTGGCCATTACTAAAAGAAAATAAGGGCACTGTGCTGGACTATCATGGCAAGGGTTAACTCTTTAAAAATCCAGATTGTTTCTATAGTTTAGGAACAACTGCTATTTATGTATTCCAAGGGAATATACTTATATGCAGTTTTACCTCTGCATCTTTTTGAGTATCACGTTTGAAACACTATATAAAGTGCTGTATACATCAGATGCGTACCCACATATTTTCTGCCTATTGTAATATTTCATATTTGCATATGCTGATGGGAGTACATGGGTAAAATTATGTAAACATGCATACAGTACCATGGGATTGGAGATTTTCAGATGACCCCAACAAAGACACAGGTTAGAACATACATTTACATTCTTTGGATTAAAAATGAGTTTATACAGCTTGTTGGCTGCATATGAATATAACACCCCCACCTTGACCGTACTCCTCCTCTCTTCTCGATTCACTGGCTTCACTTCTATTCTCCCCATGCCTCTGGTGGAGATAGGAGAAATAAATCTGTACAAAGATTTTCAGGGGGAGTGATATACAAAGGGGAATGGAGGGAGAGATGCCTAGGAAAGTCAACGAGAAACAGATGTGGGGAGAAAGCTGGAAATGTTTTCAATGTCTGTCCAGAGAAGTCTATCTGTCACCCACTCCATCACTGTGCTGCTTCCCCATCACTTACAGCCTG
The DNA here is from genome assembly GCF_055691185.1 of Crinia signifera. Classification (NCBI taxonomy): domain Eukaryota; kingdom Metazoa; phylum Chordata; class Amphibia; order Anura; family Myobatrachidae; genus Crinia; species Crinia signifera. Next base: position 66,490,455 of record NC_139225.1, on the reverse strand, counting down.
CTTATCCCAGCAGCTGTCTGCTAGGCTGTTATACAGCTCAACTCTTTATGTCAGCCCACTTGTCTCACAATGCATATACAAAGAAGTTAAACTGGTTCATACTAGAGCCCTGCATATGAAACATCACAGTTTGTACCTCCACATGTCATAATAAATAAATGTGTTGCTTAATTAAAAAACTGTACTTTACTCATTGCTAGGGACCTGGGTAGCTGACACCAACTGACTGGTGAAACATGAGAATTAATATAAAGCCATTTCTCTGGAATTGGTCTACGATGATACATTTGGTCACTGATTACAATTTTATCCAAAAAAAACTGCATTCATTTTGCAATCAGTTGACACGATGGGAAAAAATGTTATTCTCTTATTGCTGCACTTATTAGCATGTATTATATGAAGGAGACTTTGAGGGTTATTCAGACGTGATCACACAACTGTGAAGTCGCAGGCTGGGCAATAGTCCATAGTACACATGCCATCCTGTGTTAAAACCCAGCTTTTTTTCGCTGGCCGTATGCAAGTTGATTAACAGGAAGCACGCCGGTGTGCCCAGGAGTTTACAAGGAGGATGTGTGATGTTATCTCGGGCCCAATCAGCCTGTTTGTATCGCACCTGTTGAGTAGGTCCCGGGAGTTTACAAGGAGGATGTGTGATGTTATCTCGGGCCCAATCAGCCTGTTTGTATCGCACCTGTTGAGTAGGTCCCGGGCTAAGCGCAGACTAAACGCAGTGAAAAAATTGGTACTTGTGTACAGTTGTTTCACAGCGGCAGCTTACGCTACGTTTGAAGCTATGCTATTAGCGTAGCCCAACGGCTGCCTTACTTGTGTAGTTTCACGGAGGCAGCTTAAGCTACGTTATCAGTGTAGGCTGCCGCCGTGAAACTACACAAGTTACTACCGTACTGTTGCTAGGAACTGCATCTCTGTCCCCGGCATCCCTGGCAAGCCTAGTCAGTGCCTTTCTCACACCGCCGGCGCCAGCATGATCCCCTCTCTTTGGTGGAGAGGGGATCATGCTGGCACCGGCGGAGAGACGCTCCATCTGTTTGACACGCAGGAGCATCTCAGACGCTCCTGTGTCTGAGTAGCTGTTGCTGCAGGGTGCAGCAACCCTGCCCACAGGGTTAGGAGTTCTGTAGTGCCTTTTCAAACCCCCACTATCCACGGCAGCCCGAAGCGTGGCGAGTGCAGCAAGCCCCGGGAGGGGACGAGTTCCACATGCTTCCAACCTTTTCATACCTCCACTATCCATGTCGGCGTGGAGTGATTATATATAGTGTGGCGAGCGCAGCGGGTCACCGAGCCCGAAGCATGGTGAATGCAGCGAGCCCCATGAGGGGACGCGGATTACCTTAAATGTAATCCACGTCCATTTGCCACGCTTTGGGCTTGGTGGCTCGCTGCGCTCGCCACACTATATAAAATCAACTCCACGCCGACCTGGATAGTGGGGGTATGAAAAGATTGCCACGCTTTGGGCTCCCGTGGATAGTGGGGGTTGGAGCGTCTCATTGCTGGAGCATCTGAGACGCTCCTGCATGTCAAACAGATGGAGCGTCTCTCTGCAGGCGCCAGCATGATCCCCTCTCCGCCAAAGAGAGGGGATCATGCTGGCGATGGTGGTGTGAGAGAGGCGCTGACTAGGCTTGCCAGGAACACCGGGGACAGAGATGCAGTTCCCGGCAGCAGTACGATAGCTGATAACGTAGCTTATAACATATCCAGATAACGCTGGATCTGACTTAAGCGGCCGCGGGAACACTACGCTACTTCGGACTGACTACACTAACTACGCTGGCAGCGGGAACACTACGCTGATTCTAACAGGAACGTTACGCTGACGGTGTAAGCTGCCGCTGTGAAACTATACAAGTACCGAAAAATCATTCAATTGTGAGTGAGTTCCAAACAGATCTGCAGGTAATAGAGCAAAAAAGTTCTGAACGTTTTTCAAATGATGCGCTGGAGGCTGCCTGGGGTGGGAGATTCACTGGAAGGTGACCCAAACACCTTCAAAGAACAAGCAAAGTAGGAAAAGTTGTGAGTTCCCTCCACTGGCGCCAAGATAAAATAAATATACGTCCCTCCTATTGGGAACAGGGTCCTCTTCTCCAAATAGGGGGATAACACAGCATATATTTAGATAAATACCAGACGCCCCTTTTAATGGGGTTATTCTCCTCTTCTCCGCCTTCGTATCACGTTTTTTTGGTGTCCAACCAAAAAATCACTTAACAGAAACTCTTTCCAGAATTCAGCCTCATGGGATGTGAAGACGATTTCCCCAAAAAACAAAATTGTGGGTGTATATAGTGTAACACAATTTTATTATACAGTAGACATAAAAAACATAAATGAACACAGTGGGCAAACAAATGGAAGTAGGTGGCCTATTACTCGTTTTGGTGGAGGTACATGGAATGAATCCAGCCCTCAAACAAGCATGGGATCAGAAGGTGAATCTGGATTTCACCTAATGACTTCCAAGGTGGTCAGGTAACAGGTCCAGATATAGGTCCACAGTGCCCCTGGTCCAAAACAAAAGATCCAAGCTTCAAGCGCTTTCGACCTCCACTGAGGTCTTTTTCAAGAAGAGTGTGCAAAATGGAACAAAAGTCTAAGAAGCTCCATTATCCACGGATCTATTACGTATGACACAGAGACTGGAAGCTACTGAACACCGTGAGATTGTGATCCAGCAAACAACACACACAACCGTTGTTATGGGAACATGTTACATCTAGGAACTATCTAGCCGGTGTTCTTTGGAGCAAACAATCCGGAGAGACACGCAAATTGCCAACCGGAAGTGATGTCACACGCCGGACTTCAACTTCCGGTCATAGCACGCGGCTGAACCTTGGAAGTCATTAGGTGAAATCCGGATTCACCTTCTGATCCCATGCTTGTTTGAGGGCTGGATTCATTCCATGTACCTCCACCAAAACGGGTAATAGGCCACCTACTTCCATTTGTTTGCCCACTGTGTTCATTTATGTTTTTTATGTCTACTGTATAATAAAATTGTGTTACACTATATACACCCACAATTTTGTTTTTTTGGGGAAATTGTCTTCATATCCCATGAGGCTGAATTCTGGAAAGAGTTTCTGTTAAGTGATTTTTTGGTTGGACACCAAAAAAACGTGATATGAAGGCGGAGAAGAGGAGCATAACCCCATTAAAAGGGGCGTCTGGTATTTATCTAAATATATGCTGTGTTATCCCCCTATTTGGAGAAGAGGACCCTGTTCCCAATAGGAGGGACGTATATTTCTTTTATCTTGGCGCCAGTGGAGGGAACTCACAACTTTTCCTAGATCTGCAGGTAATAGCAGATATTTTCACAAGAATCTCTCAGCCATGCACAGGGCAGGATTTAACTCTGGCTTGGTGGTGAATACCTGATTACAGGGCTCTACAAATTAGCAGCCATGCAATCTGGTCTGAATAAATATCTCTGATCATTTTCCTGCTCACATCTATGGAGTATGAGTAAAAAATAGTAAAGACCCATGACCACAGAGGGGATGATGGAGGAAGGAGGTGTGGCCTTGGTCCAGAGTAAACCCAGCAGGCTCAGCACAGTCATGCAGCACAGCATCAGCTCTATAGCAGCACACTACTAAGAAATGAAAAGCCATCCAAGGGGGTCAGAAGGAGACCCCCTGCCTACATGCAGCATAACTGGGGCAGGGGAGGACCGGCCCCATAGCAGCCACTTTCCTTGTATCTTGTAGATGTGCCACAAATCAGAGAAAACTCATGGGGGCTGATCCTATTACGTGCGGTTGATTTACACCCGTGAATCATCACAGCACCAGGCCCACTTAGGCGGACCAAATTCGCTTAAAAGTTCTCGCACCTCCATAGCAATTTTAAACGAATTCGAGCCAGCGAAGGGAGTGAGATTGGCTTAATTTGGGTGCCGTTTTCAGCATTTAAACAGCACCCGAATGGTAACTCGCACCCTTTGGCACAAAAAGTATCGACCCCATGGACACTGGAGTGCAGAATAACATCTTTACTTGGTTTCAAATCAGGAACTGAAATGACTAACAAACAGGAAACTCCCTCCCATCAGGCATAGTACCAGATAGAGGGGCAGATGTATTAAGCTTTAACAAGAGATAAATCCAAGGGTGATAAGGAAAGATAAACATCCAGCCAATCACCTGGTAACTGCCATGTTACAGGCTGTGTTTGAAAAAAGTCAGTAAGGAGCTGATTGGCTGGATGTTTATCTCTCCTTATCACCCTTGCATTTATGTAAGTTAAGGCTTAATATATCTGCCCCAGATTATCATCCTGCAGGGTCCTAGCAGGATACACATCTACACACCCACAGTACTATAACTACGCCATTGAATGTAAGTTTTTATTTATTAAAATGTCATTAGTACATGATTCGATTACCACTGCTGAGAACACAGAGCTAATAAGCAATGACAATATGATTTTCAGCATTTTGTACAGGGAAGCCTATCTAGCAAGCATTATGGCTATACATGAATCCCCACAACACTTTTATGACACAAGGAAACTAATTTAAAAAATGCTTTACTATTTAAACAAAGCATTTATAAAACCTCCTTCTGAGGAAATCTGAAATGCACTGAAATGCGTCATTGAGTAGAGATTTTTGCTCCCAGTTTAGTCTGTAATCAGGGACACAGACCAGCATAGTATTTGTCAATGTATTACTTTCTATGTTTTGTAGCCCATTTTATCAAGCTTGGGGTTCAGGAACTGCAGCTTGCTACTTTATTATTCCTGCTAGTTTTTACATCCTTTTTTAGATCAGATGCTTTCAAAGGGAGAACCTCCTTGGTGAGGAATCACTATTCCGGACTGAGGCACTTTGATTGGTTCCGTATGTTCAAGTCACCATTATAACAATTTCTCTCCATATGAGCTCTTATTGTTAGAGACATTATTGCTGCAAATGAAATGAGACCTGATTATATCCATTTATCTTGGTAAGCTGTATCATGACCTACTTACAAAATATATAAAAAGCTGCTATTTGAAGTTACTGCTTTAATATGTTGTAAGATCTTAGGTGATTTTAAGTTGATTTTAGTAAAATTAATAAATGATTGTCAAAAAAAATCCTGTGAGTCTTAGAAATATTGTATTTAGTCAATGGACATGCTTTGTAAATGTAACTATTTTTTTAATATCATCGTTATTGTCACTTCTTAATACTATAAATGGGTTCTTTAGTTATTTAAGAGATAACAAGGGCCACTTGTTTAATACTGTATCTAACACTCTGTTACCTATGATCTACTTCAATCACTCAATGAATTGCAAATTAATTACAATACGAGTTTTAGAGCAGTGGTTCCCAAGCTTTTGTCTCTCCCATACCTCTTGATTAGCTATATTATTTAAAGTCCCCCCTCCTCTCAATTTGAAATATCCACAGTACATATGAGTGGAGTGGAAGTGAGCGGGATGAACATCCTAAGGAGTAGCGGATGAGTGGTGTAAGGACAGGAATCAGATCCCTCTGTGTCTGGCCGCTTGGCTGTGTATTGTGTCCGGGGTTCCCACTAACGCCTGTAGGATTAATGCCGTTGCTCCCTCCACCCATGTCAGAACGAGGCAGATGAACGCTGATATCTGAGGGCAATGTGGGTAGCTCTCAGTGGATTGCAAAAGCACAAGGAGACGATAATGACAATGCAGACAGAACCGGAAGTGATGCAACATGGTTCATCTCCATGACAACGTGGTTCATCTCTATGGCAATCAGAGAATTGTTCCACCACATAAGCTGGCTGCAGTGTCATCTGCTGAATGACCATACTTGCAGAGGAGGAACAGGGGAGAATGTAACCCGAAGGAGTGCACAAGAAGACAGGAGTTTGAGGGCGGTTCCCGATACCAAACTCCACCGAAGCTTGTAAGAAAATAAAAAAATTTCTGTAGCAAAGATAAATTAGGAATATACATTTTGCTTTTCAGTTGCATGTGTTTTTAATATGTCCTTTATAAGTCAGATGATCCGGTAAACTTAAAATAAACTTTCACATGAACTTCAACGACTAGTCCAAATTCACTTATTCCCTTAGGCAATGTACAACTGGCGTTACAATTGTGTATTTCTCATACCAGTTAAGTGCATATAAACAGATGTGAATATGAAAATCACTGTACTACATATTTTGTCCATGTCTTGTTCCATTCTAGTAATCCTGTCAGTGCATCAATGCTGTTCATCAATTATTACCCCGTTCACGTCACAAATGTCGGGTCACACCCGGGATTTGGACATGGATCCGTCCCCCCATGTCAGAAAGGGGCAGGGTAAAGCGGAGGCACGTAATCAGGGGGTGGGGAGGAGGCATCACTAGTTGTTAATTCAGCCTCCTCCCTATAGTGTGAAAAGGATCCAGATCTTTCGACCTAGGTTACTCATTTACACTGCCCAGCAACCCGCTAAAAACCTTCTTTTAACCTGGTTTTCGCAAGTGCGGGCATCTGGGAGATCGGCATGACTGCCAGGCTGTTAACTTCTCTAATCTCTGATCCAAGGAGTCTGAAAAATCTGTTGAATTATCTATTCCTTGTCTATTACTTCAGGCTCCTCGCATCATTTTATCTCCCAACTGTCCTAGTTTTTTGGGAGGTCCCGGGCCCCACCCAGGGCTGGCAGTGTCTAATGGTGGGGGGCAGTTGGGAGTCGCTGTGCATGAGCACAGAGTGTATTCCTGGAGACAGAGGGGTCGGGGCATGGCTAGTGGCTCACAGAGCCGCTGGTCATGCCTCCACAACTACAAAAGTGTGGGGGTGGCCTCGTGGTAGCAGTGCAAGTATAGGCCATGCCCCTTGTTGCTAGGCCACACCCCAAAATATGGGTGTGCGTCTTTGCCATGCGCCGGGTCCTGTTTCCCATCCCTCACTTGTTGGGAGGTATGCATTTGTGAATACATCCACTACACATAATAGACACAGATTGCAGCTTTACTTTATTTTAATTTCCCTTAGAAAACACATTGTGAACAATAGTGTGGAAGTTGACACAGCTCCGCCAACAGGCTGGTTGAATGGTCAACCCCCTTCTGTTTCATGTATGCTGTGTATCCATTTATATTACAAGCCTCCACTGCATCTGCTAATAGAGAACATTGATCTATATGGGAACCACCGAGTTTGTTTTTATCGACATCTGTTTCACTTACTGGCTAGCCTGAATGCTGCTTTTAGCATTTATCTACAGAATGGGTCTAAAGTTTATATCAATAATAATAAATAGAAATCTACAGTATGTTATCAGCTCCATTCACCATGCAGTGAATGCAGATCAATGTCTGGGCATGGGAATGCATGTGTAGAAATTCAATTACAAGTGGGTTTTATATGTCCCCTAATTTCTTCCATTTTGTAATAAATTGAATTTCACTAGGTTATTGGGAAGGAACAATCTCATGGTACAATCATCAATATACCCCCAAATGGTGGTTACAGTTTCTGTTTACTGTAAGCATTCTGAGTTAGTACTGTAGTTAGCATTTTGCAATACCCACAGTATGTACAGTACATTCAACTTTTACCATTTGCTGTTCATATTCATGTAAAATGAATGTTCTTGAATCTTAAATGTCAGTGAATTTTAGAACATATTCCAGCTATGTGGTCAGTACAAGCATCTCTACTTAAGAGTATCAAAACAAGCGCAGCACAGATCTAATCAAGTTATTTTTAAAATGCTCCTTTGGATGGGAGGTGAATTTGTTGCGATGAGGTCATGTTATAAGCAGAAAACATGAGTGCTGTCGGACCTTGTCTATGGTAATGTGCAGAAAAGAGGTTATTCTGAAGTGCCCTAGATGGAAACTTGTCCCAGTTAATTTGCAGTTATGAATACAATCTTGATTCAATTTTAACCTGTCACTGTCCTATCTTGTCTCTGACAATTTGCAGCCAAGCCAATATTTTATGAACTTTACTGAATCCGGTTCACAGAACTTGTGCTGTCACCCTCCCTCTAGTGCAGAATGACTCAGAGCTATGAAGAGGAGACAGAGATTCCTGATTAGAGAGGTGGGAGGGTGACAGGACCGTTATTACATGCTACAGTGAAGGTGTTTCCTTTGCTGAATGAATTTGAGAGATGCTGTCAGTGCAGATATGTGGGGAGCTTGGGAGTCAGTCCAGGCTTACTATCTGTGTAATATATAACTTCCAATTTTAAATTGTTCAAATCATAACTCCTCAAACCTTTCCTCACCCACTCAAAGAGCCAAAAAGAACACACTAACTGCAGCATATAAAGAAATAAATTTTGCTGTTATTGCCTATGCGTATTTGAGGAAAACTTGATCAAATAATGAAATAAACAAAACAAGCTTTACAAGAGAAGTTGACCTAAATGCTCTTATTAGGGTGAACACATTGCTGCCCAGCCATGCATGGCTCTATACCCTGAGGGTGTTACTCTGGAAACCTTCTACGGTAACTATAATGGGGCGCACCTGTCCAGAGCACCATTGCAGTGGATGATGCAACCCGTTTCTCCCAACTGTTATGGTTATTAATAGTTAGCTGTAATATATATATATATATATATATATATATATATATATATATATATATATATATATATATATATATATATATAGAAAAGTTCCAAGGAGACAGGCACCCTCCTGCAGCTGTGTGTAGCTACCGTGGTGCTACAAGCCATATATAATAATAGTAGAGTTCAGACGGCGAGCACCCACGGATTTCCCAACTGAAATAAATCACTCCATACAGATGAAGTTGTAGCAAGCTTTCGGGCTTTATTAGGCCCTTCTTCAGTTTACTGTTGCCTGAGGAAGGGCCTAAAAAAGCCCTAAAGCTTGCTACAACTTGTATGGAGTGATTTATTTCAGTTGGGAAATTAGTTAGTGCTCACCGTCTGGACTCTGATATATATATATAAAGACCAAAAAGACACACTCTCCAGGCTGTTTGATGCAAAATAAAAAGCTGTGTATTTGTATTCACATAGACATCAATGTAAAAAAAGAAGGGAACTCAACGTTAGCGTTTCAGTCCTTATAGGACCTTCCTCAGGAGTTAGACAACAAACCCTTCTTTTTTTACATTGATGTCTATGTGAATACAAATACACAGCTTTTTATTTTGCATCAAACAGCCTGGAGAGTGTGTCTTTTTGGTCTTTATATACATGGACTTTTTTCTTATGAGGAAAGTTCTGGACGTCACCCCAGCGGTTGTACATATGTTGTATGGAGTGCGATCTTATATCATATATATATATATATATATATATATATATATATATATATATATATATATATATATATATACATATATATATATATATATATATATATATATATATATATATATAGAAAAAAAGGACGCACTCTCCAGTATATAAATGCAAGTAAAAAAGCTGTGTATTTTTGCAATTTCAAAAAGATAGCAAAAAATGTACTCAACGTTTCTGTCCCATAAGGACCTTCATCAGGAGTTCTGCAACAATTCAATTAAAGCACAGCCTGGGCCAAGCAGCAGGATCCTACTGCTGCTTGGCCCAGGTCCTTATGGGACAGAAACGTTCATCATTCTGGTGGGAGTCTCACTAGGGAGAAGTCGTCTCAAGATATTTGCCACTGGTGCCCTGAGGACTTTCGAAAAACCTCCACATCAGATCGAGAGTTTTTTTCATTTATGCGTGGCTTATAGCCTTTTTAAAAGGTTGTGGAAAATCCTTACCACTAGTGAGATTTTCGTCACACATTCCTGGAGGACTATTGGAATAAAACCTCTACATCAAAACGATAAATATTCACTTTTATACGTGGCTGATAGCCTTTTAAAAAGTTGTGAAAATCCTCACTATAAGTGAGAAAAAATCCTTCCACCTAAGTTTTGGACAGATCTCCCCCCACATGTGATAGGCTATCACGCCTCTCCTAATAAGGGGTCACTAAATAGTGAAAAGTCCAATCCGGGCATTTTTGCCGTCGGACCCCACATTATTACCGCAGATTGTGGGAAGTTCTACTAAAGCCTACACTTCCGTCAGTGATTGTTTTTATACTGTTCTTTCGTGTGCATGTGCGCATAAAAAAAACCCCTGATGAAGCCTTCCTGAAAGGCGAAACGCGTTGGGTTATTTTTCTGTTGACTTGAAAGAACATAACAATGGATTTTTAAGAAAAAGTTTTAATAAATCATCCTGTTTATACAAAGTTGTATGTATCAATTTGTAAAGTGAAATATTACACTCATACCAGGTGGTGGAATACATACTTAGCGCTATCTATATCTTGGTTTCCATATATATATATATATATATATATATATATATATATATATATATATATATAGAAAAAAAGGACGCACTCTCCAGTATATAAATGCAAATAAAAAAGCTGTGTATTTTGGCAATTTCAAAAAGATAGCAAAAAATGTACTCAACGTTTCTGTCCCATAAGGACCTTCATCAGGAGTTCTGCAACAATTCAATTAAAGCACAGCCTGGGCCAAGCAGCAGGATCCTACTGCTGCTTGGCCCAGGTCCTTATGGGACAGAAACATTGAGTACATTTTTTGCTATCTTTTTGAAATTGCCAAAATACACAGCTTTTTTACTTGCATTTATATACTGGAGAGTGCGTCCTTTTTTTCTATATAAATGGACTCCTATGTGTTCTGGATGTCACCCTAGAAGATGTATATGCTGGATGGAGTGCGGTCTTATGTTATTGATATATATATATATATATATATATATATATATTGAAATATATAAAATATAAATGATACCTTAATTATACGCCCAGCGGACAAAGGGGGAGCAATTGTCCTCCAAGACATTGGGGACTACAAAACTGAGATCATTAGACAATTACAGGACCCTGGTGTGTACACAAGATTGAGGGGAGACCCGACATCAGTGTTTACAAAAGAACTTAAAGAAGTACTTATGTTAGCCAGAGATGCCCATCTGATCTCAGAAGAAACATTTGAAGTTCTGATTCCAGCACATCCCCTGGTCCCGCTAATATACACCTTACCCAAGGTGCATAAAGGGGTTAACCCCCCCCCCCCGGACGCCCTATTATATCCGCCCGGGGTAGCCTACTTCAACCAACGTCGGTTTTGTTGGACACTATATTACAACCTTTGGTCCAGAGACACCCTAATTTCTTGTTGGACACTACGTCACTTTTAAACAAATGAAATTGTTTGGAAGGTAAATTGGATGACGTATTGTTGATTACAGCCGACGTAACAAGCCTGTATACGGTGATTCCGCATCAGGAAGGGTTACAGTCGGTCAAAAGGTTGTTACTGGCGGATGGCAAATTTGATGGTGCGCAGATTGAGATCTTACTTGCCATGCTTGAATTGATTTTGATAAAAAATTATTTCATATTTGATGGGGTCTTTTACCTCCAAACTAGGGGTTGTGCAATGGGGTCGTCGGTGGCACCCGCATATGCCAACACCTATATGTTTGGGGTAGAAGAATCCATATTCTTTACTCAAAAATGTATTTCCGAAAAAATTGTGTTCTATACTAGATTTATAGACGACCTGCTGTTGTTGTGGTCTGGGTCTGATACTGAGTTCAACGACCTGATGGTGAACCATAATGCTAGTGATAGCCCAGTGAAATTTACATTTAAGATTGACAGTAATGTAATTGATTTTTTGGATGTGCAAATTTCTTTTCTTGATGGATCATTACACACAACTGTGTTCTCTAAGGATACAGATCGCAATTCCTTTCTACACAGTAACAGTTGCCACCCAAAAATTTTTAAATAAAGCCTCCCATATTCGCAAATGCTACGCATTAGACGTATAAATGACAACACGCTTAAAGCGTCGACACAAATCGACGACCTGATTACCCGATTTGTTGAGAGGGGGTATGATTTATCAGCCCTCAGGACTACCAAAGAAAAGGTGATGCTCATCCCACGGGAACGATTGTTATTACAATCACCATCTAAAGAACTAGGTAATAAACTTCCCTGGGTAAACAGATTCCATTGCCAATCAGACCTCGTACTTCAGAACACTAGGAGGCTCTGGCCTATTGTGCAATCGGATCAAGAGCTAGGTCTTAACCCCTTCCCGCCGCAGCCTGTTTTTGCCTTCCTGACAGAGCCCTTTTTTTCAAATCTGACAGGTATCACTTAAGTGGGGATAACTTTTTTTTGCTTTTACTTATCCCAGTGATTTTGAGATTGTTTTCTCGTGACACATTGTACTTCAAGTTAGTGGTAAATTTGGGTCAATACAGTCTGTGTTTTTTTGTGAAAAATACCAAAATGTCGTAAAAAAATGGAAAATTTAGCAATTTTCAAAATGTTAAATTTTCTGCTTGTGAGACAAATAATCATACCACTCAAAATAGTTAATAACTAACATAGACCATATGTCTACTTTATGTTTCCATCATTATTTCAACATCCTTTTAATTTTTTTGGACACTAGGAGGCTTAAAATATGAATGGCAAATTCTCAAATTTTCAAGAAAATTTCAAACACTGATTTTTTTAGGGACCAGTTCAGTTCTGATGTGACTTTGAGGGACTTGTATGTGAGACACCCCCATAAATGATGCCATTTCAAAAACTGAACCCCTCACAGTATTCAAAACAGCATTTTGGAAGTTTGTTAACCCTTTAGGTGTTTCACAGGAATTAAAACAAAGTGTAGGTGAAATTTCAAAATTTCATTTTTTTTGCAGATTTGCAATTTTAATACATTTTTCTAAGGAACACAGTAGATTTTACTAGAGAAATGTGACTAAAAATTGATTCCCCCAATTCTTTTGTTTTCATAAATATCCCCACAGGCTTCATAATAGAAGGAGCACCTACTTGATTTTGGAGCCTCCTTTTTATGAGATTATTTTTTAGGCACCATGTAGGTTTCTAGGCACCATAAGATGCTAAAAGTTAGGAACCCCCCCACAAGTGACCCCATTTTGCAAACTACACCCCTCAGGGAATTCATCTAGGGGTATAGTGTACATTTCAAACCCCCAGGGGTTTCACCAATTGTGGTACAACTGGGCAGTGAAAATAAAAAATTAATTTTTTTACACAAAAATGCAGTTCTGGCTCCAAATTTTTCATTTTCACAAGGAATGAAGGAGACAAAGCACCCCAAAATCTGTGCCCCAATTTCTCCCGAGTACGGCAATGCCTCACATGTGACCAAAAAATACCATTTGGGTGCATGGCAGGACTCAGAAGGGAAGGAGTGATTTTTGGATTTTGCAGCTCAGATTCTGGTGGAATGTTGGTGGGTGCTATGTCGCATTAGCAAGACCCCCGAAGCACCAATACAGTGGAACCCCCCCACAAGTGACCCCATTTTGCAAACTACACCCCTCAGGGAATTCATCTAGGGGTATAGTGTACATTTAAAACCCCCAGGGGTTTCACCAATTTTGATACAACTGGGCTGTGCAAATGAAAAATTACATTTTTTACACAAAAATGCAGTTCTGGCTCCAAATTTGTCATTTTCACAAGGAATGAAGGAGACAAAGCACCCCAAAATCTGTGCCCCAATTTCTCCCGAGTACGGCAATGCCTCACATGTGACCAAAAAATACCATTTGGGTGCATGGCAGGACTCAGAAGGGAAGGAGTGATTTTTGGATTTTGCAGCTCAGATTCTGGTGGAATGTTGGTGGGTGCTATGTCGCATTAGCAAGACCCCCGAAGCACCAATACAGTGGAACCCCCCCACAAGTGACCCCATTTTGCAAACTACACCCCTCAGGGAATTCATCTAGGGGTATAGTGTACATTTCAAACCCCCAGGGGTTTCACCAATTTTGATACAACTGGGCTGTGCAAATGAAAAATTACATTTTTTACACAAAAATGCAGTTCTGGCTCCAAATTTTTCATTTTCACAAGGAATGAAGGAGACAAAGCACATCAAAATCTGTGCCCCAATTTCTCCCGAGTACGGCAATGCCTCACATGTGACCAAAAAATACCATTTGGGTGCATGGCAGGACTCAGAAGGGAAGGAGTGATTTTTGGATTTTGCAGCTCAGATTCTGGTGGAATGTTGGTGGGTGCTGTGTCGCATTAGCAAGACCCTCGAAGCACCAATACAGTGGAACCCCCCCACAAGTGACCCCATTTTGCAAACTTCACCCCTCAGGGAATTCATCTAGGGGTATAGTGTACATTTCAAACCCCCAGGGGTTTCACCAATTTTGATACAACTGGGCTGTGCAAATGAAAAATTACATTTTTTACACAAAAATGCAGTTCTGGCTCCAAATTTGTCATTTTCACAAGGAATGAAGGAGACAAAGCACCCCAAAATCTGTGCCCCAATTTCTCCCGAGTACGGCAATGCCTCACATGTGACCAAAAAATACCATTTGGGTGCATGGCAGGACTCAGAAGGGAAGGAGTGATTTTTGGATTTTGCAGCACAGATTTTGGTGGAATGAATGGTGGGTGCTATGTTGCACCAATACAGTGGAACCCCCCCACAAGTGACCCCATTTTGCAAACTACACCCCTCAGGGAATTCATCTAGGGGTATAGTGTACATTTCAAACCCCCAGGGGTTTCACCAATTTTGATACAACTGGGCTGTGCAAATGAAAAATTACATTTTTTACACAAAAATGCAGTTCTGGCTCAAAATTTTTCATTTTCACAAGGAATGAAGGAGACAAAGCACCCCAAAATCTGTGCCCCAATTTCTCCCGAGTACGGCAATGCCTCACATGTGACCAAAAAATACCATTTGGGTGCATGGCAGGACTCAGAAGGGAAGGAGTGATTTTTGGATTTTGCAGCTCAGATTCTGGTGGAATGTTGGTGGGTGCTATGTCGCATTAGCAAGACCCCATAAGCACCAAAACAGTGGAACCCCCCCACAAGTGACCCCATTTTGCAAACTACACCCCTCAGGGAATTCATCTAGGGGTATAGTGTACATTTCAAACCCCCAGGGGTTTCACCAATTTTGATACAACTGGGCTGTGCAAATGAAAAATTACATTTTTTACACAAAAATGCAGTTCTGGCTCAAAATTTTTCATTTTCACAAGGAATGAAGGAGACAAAGCACCCCAAAATCTGTGCCCCAATTTCTCCCGAGTACGACAATGCCTCATGTGTGACCAAAAAATGGCAGGACTCAGAAGGGAAGGAGTGATATTTGGATTTTGCAGCACAGATTCTGGTGGAATGTTGGTGGGTGCTATGTGTCATTAGCAAGACCCCCGAAGCACGGTGAAATGATTAACCTAATAATCCATAGATGTGTGGTATATTTTAAAACACTCCTTTATACATAGGCCGGGTTTGTCGGGGCAAGTTTCACAGTGGAAAATAGTGTCCTTTCTTTTTCCCTTTTTATAGCAAACTTTGCACCTTTTTTGTGTCCTGCCCTTTCTTGCAGTGGAGGGGATTTCGTTAGGAAAATGCTGCCCTGGTACAATACGGGGGCCAGTACTAGAAGTACTGGGGCCCTCTGCCTGCTGGTTCCCAAATATTAGGCCCTTTATGACTTCCTCTTGAAAGTGCATAAATGTCCCCCTCTGGCTGGTAGAACGGAATAGCACGTAAGCGTTATACAGTGCCATCTGGATGATATACACGGCCAGCTTCTTGTACCAGATTTTTGTTTTCCGCAGGGGACTGTACGGCTTCAGTACCTGATCTGAAAGATCCTCTCCGCCCATGTACTTATTGTAATCTAGGATACAATTAGGTTTTGAGGTGTGGGTACTGGTACCTCGTACAGGGATGGAGGTGGTACTGTCTCCATGAATTGTTGTCAGTATAAGGACATCCCTCTTGTCCTTATATTTGACCAACAACTTATTTTCGGTGCATATTGCCCTGCTTTCACCCCTTCTCAGTACTTGGGCAATGTGCGTTTTTGGGAGGCCTCTTTGGTTCTTGCGCACAGTACCGCAAGCTGCTGTACCTCTTGAACCAAGGGCCTTAAACAGGGGCATGCTAGTGTAAAAGTTATCCATATAGAGGTGATAACCTTTATCCAGGAAGGGGTGCACTAAATCCCAGACAATTTTTCCACTAACACCTACGAGGGAGGGGGGGCATTCTGGCGGTTCAATTCTTGAATCCTTCCCTTGATATACCCTAAACCTGTGGGTGTACCCTGAGGTGCTTTCACACAGTTTATACATTTTTATGCCATACCTTGCCCTCTTACTGGGAAGGTACTGGCGGAATTTAACCCTTCCTTTAAAATGTATAAGGGACTCGTCGATACAAATAAATTTTTCAGGGATGTACATCTCTGCAAATTTGGCACTGAAATGATCAATGACCGGCCTGACTTTGAATAGCCGGTCAAAGGTGGGATCATCTCTGGGTGGGCACTGTGCATTATCGGTGTAATGTAAAAATTTAAGGATTATCTCAAAACGAGTCCGAGTCATGGCCATACGGTAAAGTGGGGTGCTGTACAGAACATCTGTACTCCAATATTGCCTAATTTCTGGCTTTTTTACTATGCCCATATGTAACACCAGACCCCAAAACGTCATCATCTCTACTGCATCTACAGGGGTCCACCTAGCAAATGATGACGTGGGGTTTTGAGCAATAAACTGCTGGGCATATAAATTACTTTGGTCCACCATTAAATTTATAAAATCATCAGAGAAAAATAATTTGAAAAAGTCAATTTCTCTGAGACCTGTTGAATCAAATTAAGTTCCTGGGATGGCCAAAAACTCAGGAACCTGGGGCTCAAAATTGTCTGGTGGTGGGGTCCATATGGGATCAATCATTTGGGGGGGGTCTCAGCTGCTCTACGGGGGCGTCTTTGAGGGGGTCCCTCATCACTAGAGGAGGAAGAGGAGCTTAAGACAAATCCTTCAAATTCCCCGCTTGCATCACTGGCTGTGTCAGAGTCAGAGGCAAGCATGGCATATGCCTCCTCCGCTGAATACATTCTTCTGGATGACTGGGATGACATTTGGGATGACATTTGGGATGCCATTTTTATTTTTGTGTTTCTGTAAGTGTAATGTTTCAACACGTGTATAGTGTTGGGGGGGTACAAACTTTATTTCAACACGGGGGGTATGTAGTGTGTAGTGTGTATGTAGTGCAGAAAAAAAAATACTTTATACAGGAATTTGATCCCAATAAAAAAAAAAAAAAATTGAAGGGGTTAAAAAAAAAAAAAAAAAAGGTCCTGCGCCAAAAATTGAGCACAGATGTTGGTCAGTAACGTCCGTCACTGAACAGCGCTCAAAGGCAACAGGTGTAAAAACAATTTAAAAAAAAAAAATACCACAGCACTCTCCAAAAAAAAAACAATTTAAAAAAACTGCAGAAAAAAAATGATATCATCCCTGTGCCAAAAATGCTGTTCAGTGATGTACGTCACTGATCAGCGGCCACAGGACACCCACAAAAGCAACGTGGGTGTAATAAACCACAGCACTCTCCAAAAAAAAAAAACAATTTAAACAAAACCCCACTGCAACCCCCCCCCCCCCCAAAAAAAAAACTGCAGATCGGTGATGCAGTGATGCGACACTGATTAGCAGTGAGGGGCAGCAGGCAGACAACTGTGGGTGCAACCTGACAGGGTATATATAAAAAAAAAAAAAACCTGGACCCCCAAAAAGTTGCTGATCAGTTAATTAATTTAAACTGATCAGCACAAAAGGGGGGGGCAGCAGTCAGTTGCACAGGCAGCACAACCTTTGGTGCAACTGACAGGTATATATATAAAAAAAAAAAAACCCAAAAAGTTGCTGATCAGCACAGATATACTGATCAGCACAAAAGGGGTGCAGCAGACACAAAATATAGCACTCTCTATCACTCTCTATCACTCTCTATCACTCTCTATCACTCTCTGTCACTCTCTGTCACTATCTGTCACTATCTCTCACGATCTGTGACTCTATGACACTGCAGCAGCAGGACACAGGAAGTCACAAGATCCAGGAAGCATCCAACTGCTGGCAGCACGCTACCAGCGGTGATCAGCGGTGATCAGGTAAGTATCAGGCAAGGTTCAGGTATGTATATCACGACAGAGTGGCCGGTGACCGCTCTGCACGCAATTCCAGACCGGAATGGCGTCTGCAGCGCAGTCACCGTTAGTTTAAATGGCGCGCCTTGGCTGTGATTGGTCCGTCGGTCCGACGGACCAATCACAGCCTTGGGGGCAGGTGGGGTGAGGTGTCGTCGTCACCGATGACCCCCTCATGCCCCCTCACACCCGGCGGTGATTGACACCTGTGTTACCGAGCGTCTGATTCGCCGGTAACACAGGAAAATGCTGCGAATGGCTGTTCACATTGAACAGCCAATCACAGCGATCAGCGACATGTCTGCTGTCAGGGACAGCAGACATCGTCCCTCTGTCACTGCGTCTCTAGACGCAGTGGCACTTTGAAGTCATGACGTATATATACGTCATGTGTCGGGAAGTACATCCCGGCCATGACGTATATATACGTCAAATGTCGGGAAGGGGTTAAAACAACACAAATCATGCCATGTTATTCACGACCAAAAAATTTACGGGATTTATTAGTTAAAGCAGATGTAACTAAGAAAACTAATAATGTATAAAACTTTCTGGCTATTAAACAACCAGGCTGCTTTAAGTGCCCATGCATCACTTGTAAATATCTCCTCACAGGGAACACATTTAAGCACAATGGCATTGTGTATAAAATTAAAGAACATTTCACTTGTGAGACATCATTCGTGGTGTATCAAATCCTTTGTCCTTGCGGTCTTGCCTATATAGGCAAGACTGTGTGTAAATTCAAAGAAAGGATGACGGCACATAGGTCGGCTATCAGGGCAGCGATTGAGCAAGGTACTAGCGAGCAACCGGTAGCTCGCCACTTTGCTATGTGTCGGCATAACATACACACCATTAGATATCGCATTATCGACTGGGTAGCCCCATCTATAAGAGGGGGTGACAGGGGGCGTATGTTACTGTGTAAAGAATCCTCTTGGATTCATAGGCTTAAGGTGTTGGCACCCTTGGGCCTTAATGAGAATATCACATTATCATGTTTTAATTAAAAACCGTCTCAATATTGCCTTAAATATATTATGTTGTACCCCGTAATTGAATTTAGCTGGTGGCTCTATTAACATATTTATTATTTGGGGATATTTATAGGTTATGGAAGATCAGAGAACGGAATGAACTGAAAGATCACTGTAATGTTGATATATTAATGAATGCTTCTTTATATACCTCCCTTTGTATTTCAGAAAAATCTTTTTCCAAGTGCAGCTATCCATTGTACCACATATACTTGTTCTGGTGTTTTTAATGATTTTTATAAATGTTGGGGTTATGTGGTGGGCTTGTTTGTATACTAGCTGGTAGGGTCAATTGTTTTCAGGGTAACCATGCCGACGCAACCACGGTATTGCTGTTGGACGCATTTGTTCAGTGTCCACTTCGCGAGCCCGTAGGAGTTAGGTTTCCATGGTACCACGTTGTTGTATGGACGTGAGTTGCCATGGTAACGTGTCTCCGCCTGGCCGCGTGTGTTGACGCAGGACTGATGACGTCACGGGTACCGTCGGCACGGCGCGGCGTGGATCCTGGAGGCGTGGGACCTGTTTGGCATTGATTATGTGGGGTATATAAGGTATGTAATTCACTGTTATTGTATCCTGATGAAATTTCTGATAAAAGAAATGAAACGTTGACTACAGTTTGTGTCCGTCTGAAAATTCTTTTACTACTGTCTGGAGTGCCACGCTGAAGCCTGCTATATATATATATATATTGAAATATATAAAATAATATTAAACAAATGGTTTAGTTGAAAAAATAAAAAGTCCTGAAAAGATGCAGAAGGACTGTGGTAATCATTGTGAAGTAGCTCCCTGGAGTAGGTGCATACCCTTCAACATCTGAAGTTTAAAAAATAATACACATTCTGGAAAGATGTTGTGGCCACTGGTAAAAGGATTGTAGCCACGCCCCCTTTCTTATACTTTAAATCAGGAGTAGCAGACTCCAGTCCTCGAGAGCCATGCGGCATCACCTCACAGATACACAGGTGTAGTCATTACTGACTGACACATTTTAAAAGATCCACAGATGGAGCAAAATACTTCACTTGTGATAGATATGTGAGGAGACCTGGAAAACGTTAACTGTTGGTAGCTCTCGGGGACTGAAGTTGGCTACCCCTGCTTCAAATGGACAGATAGAGACCCAGAAAACCAGTACAAAGCACTTTTTGGCTGGTACATGCCATAACAACCGGCTAAAAAGTTTTAAGGTATGGAAGGTGTTGTGGGGTTACCGATGGAGATGGACAAGTTAAGATTCAGGGCTCCCTTTTGCACTTTCATTTACAAAAATGATGTAACTTTATGGAGTTAAGAGACTGCTGTTTATCTTACCAGTTCTTCAGAAGTTGAAACTGATCTTATTTAATATGAGATCAGATCTGTGGGCTTGTAACCATGCCAACCTACAGTATAAAACACATCATGCAATCTATACTTGCTTTAGAGGTACAGTAGGTAGGTATTTACTGACACTGAGACTAGATGCAATAATTATAAATAGAATCCACATTTAGGGGGTCATACAAGCATGTAAAGGAGGGTTTCCACGGAGTCTGCATGCCTTTGAATTCTAGAAAGGCCGGAGCCTGAGATTTTTCAGCGTGAAGTTTATTTACTTATGCCGTGAAGCGTGGAGCGTTCCTGTGACACAATATGATTTCCTGGGTAATAGCTGCCACATGCTAATCTATGAGAGGAGATCAGGCACATCAGCCAGATATACTTATGATCCTCCATCTCACGCACGGCATGCCTGACAATAAGGCTGACATGACTGACAAAGGCATTCCTCACCCACGTAGCATTAGATAAATACTACTCATCAGCCGTCAGAGGACACAACTAACTAGTAGAGGCATTTTCCTGCTCTACATTTTGTGTGCTGGTTACCAAACTCTTTCACATACATATCTAATTAGTGACCTTTCCCCACCAAATGCACACGTTACTAGTTCTGTTACCTCGTTCAGTCACACACATGTAACAAGTTATAGTAACAATCTCCTGCACCTCAGTAAAATTTGTTTTGTCTCGAGTATTTTGTTCCTTGTTACAGCTCCTAATTCTCCACCCATTATTCCTACCCATGCAAATACCACATTTTTCCATAGACGATAAATATATAGTAATTATTTTACTGGTGACAAAGTGGAGAGAGATAAAGCATACCTCCCAACTTTTGTTGTTGTGGCGGTAAAAACATGGGGTGTGGCTTCGCTGTCATGGGGCGTGGCCTATGATCTCTGCACTCCGGTGAGGCCACGCTCTATTTTTTTTGGCAATGTGGGGGCATGGCCAGCACTGTGTATGAGTTGCTGGCCGTGCCCCCAGTCACTCTGACTCACTGAATAGATGCTGTGTGCATGGGCATAGCATATATTCAGATCAGCGATGGGCAGGGGGGACTCTCAAACCCCCCCCCCCACCACCACCACCGACATTACTGACCCCGGGTGGGATGCAGGACAGTCCCAAAGATATGGGACTGCGACACGAAATCAGGACAGTTGGGAGGTATGGATAATCAGACAATCAGCTTATTTTCTAGTTTATCTCTTTACACTTTATCTCTCTCCAATCTGCCCCCTATCTTTTTTGTTATCTATTCAAAATTTAAATTGCATTTATATCACTGAAATCGCAGTTTAACATAGCTACCAATAACAATAGAAAACACAGCACAGAAAATACATGTTACTGCTTCATATACTGTATGACTGCCCACAATAACTTATGATCTGAATAAAAAGATTTGATGGAGTTGGCCTACACTCAGAAATGATGTGTACATGTATTTTTTTTTTTTTTTACAGACTATAAGACATGGATTCATGGGAGTACTATGGGGTAGTCAGGCTCCTAAGGCTGTGACCAATCAGCATAGTCAATTGGATGGAGTGGATTGCTGAAGCCAAGGAGACAAAGAAGTAGAGGAGGCGGGAGAGAAACATATGGCATGGACATGCACAGTTTAACAAACCAATCATTTCAGCGACATGATCTTCCAGAACTGTGGCTGAAATTATTGGTTTGTTTGGACCCTCACAAAAAAAGAGGTTCAAGATGGAGTTGTCCTTGAGTCCTCCCACCCACTATTATGTTGTATTAAAAGTACATGCACAGTTTAACAAACCAATCATTTCAGCAACATGGACTTCCACACTTATGGCTGAAATGAGTGGTTTGTGTGGGTCCCCATCAAACAAGCTGCCAATGATCTCACCCGGCACAAACTGGCTCTACAGAGACCAGGGGTGACATTTAATAGAGTCCGATTTTTTTTTTTTTTTTTTGTGATAATTAGTAAACAAAATGGTGTTATCGCATTTTTTTTCTCAAATCGTCAAATTTAATACGGTGCGGAAAGGGCCGTATATCGCATTTTTTGTGCAATAAATCACACTTTCTAAATGTGCGTTAAAAAAAGATCTAATTTTTTTCGCATCCAGATGTTTTTGCACAGAAAACTATACAAATCACTTATTTAATGGCATGTGCAAATGGAAATCGCACTTTTGAGGTGCCTATAAATCACACTTTTTTCTGACCAGGGTCTGATGGGCAAATTGGCCCAGAACTAACTTTTGTCAAGTGCACAAATGGTTAATTTGCTCATAGGTGTCATCATTTTTACTCATAAACTACCCTACATATAACCCAACAGCATTAAGGACACCTGTGAGGGTTTTAGAGATGGAGATTTTTCAGAGTGGTTTGGAGTTGGCAGTTTGTGATTTTGCCCATTTGGAGGAGCTGCGCAGGAGGAGGGAGGAAGCTGCGCGCCAGATCCAGGTACCCCGACTACTGCTTGCTTCACGTAGGTATCGTGCTAGGCTGTACCTGGATTCCCCCTCGGATCAACAGGTTGTGGGGATGTTTAGGCTGAACCGCATTAACCTGTTGGACTTATATGAGCAGGTGAGAGATGATATGGACCCTTACGGGGGGGGGGGGGGGGGGGGGGCAACTATGCAGTGTCTGGGCTGCAGAAATTAATGTGTGCCCTCTACTTCTTGGCCACAGGTTCCACTCAGCCTGTGACCTCATGGTCGTTGGGGGTCTCACAAGCCACTTTCTCTAAGCATTTCAATCAAGTGTTACTTGCTTTAAAGAAGTTGTGGCGCACATACAGCAGATTCCCATGTTCTGAGTCCAAGTGGCAGGACCTTAAGGTGGCTTTCTGTAGGCTCTCAGCATTTCCTAACGTGCTGGGAGCTAAAGATTGCACACACATTGGGCTTTGGGCACTGCACGTGAGGGGACACGTCTATGTCAATAGGCGTGGGCGGCACTCCCTCAACGTGCAGGTGGTATGTGATGCTACCCTGAAAATCCTAAGTGTGGTTGCAGGCTACCCAGGGAACTGCCATGACGCCTATATTCTGAGGCACTCAGCCCTCTGGGACCGATTCCAGGACCATCAGATCATCAGGCGCTACTTCTCAGGTAATGGCATGTGCACTTTATACTAACATGTACCTTTGCTGTAAGTGTACTCACATACAATATAACAAATACCATATATTTTGTACAATATTTAGGGGAGTAGTCAGAGGCCTACAGGCGAAGCTGGTGAAGCTGAGCTATCCCTTGCTGAGTTCATGCTGGTAAGTACATTAGTCACATCTTGTATACCAGTGGTGTTAAAATCATGGGTCTCCATGTGATGTGGAAATACAGGTCCCAGCATGCCCTGACACACTTTAAGTAATACATTATATCAAATTAGTGCCAGAGCATGGTGGAATGTGTACTACCACAACAACTGGAGGGCCATGAGTTTGACACCACTATTGTTGACCTATTCCATTTACAAGTAAACCTAAAAGAGCAATGTACACCCATACCTACACATTAACATATACCATTAAACCATGTAATTATTATTAAAAAACATTTGCATACAATAAAACACAGAGACCTTGGTATGTGTGAATACATTTTTACTCATGTATGTGAAAAATAGGCTCCTTTTAGTGGGCCACACATTTAGCATGTCTTTCAAACAAAAAAGTTACAGGTGCTTAGTAAAATCGATAGAAATGAGTTTAAAAATGGGTCATTTTTTGGATGTCAGCACGCGCACATCCTCCCTTGGCACCTGACCCCAGCCCACCCCTGGTCCTAACACTCCGATGGGGGGGGGGTCGGGGTGAAGTGGGTGAGACACTCACTGCTGTACTGGAGGCACTACTTACAGTAGATGTAGCCGCCCCTAATAAATTAAGCTCCATATGATTTATTTGACCCTGCATAGCAATTAAGGCATTGGTCTGTGCAGTACTGGCTTGATTTTTGCCCAAGAAACGTTTCAGTAAGGGTAGCAATATGACTATTGTGTTCCCGTAGGACATTACTAATGTCTGCCAAACAGGTGTCCAGGGTAGTAGCCATCCGGACTTATGTTCCTACAGCAACAGGTACACTGGTGGTCATTTTTTTTTACTTAATGTAAAATTGACATTGCTACTAAGTGTGATGGCTGGGTCTGAATACATTCATTTCCGTTGGTATGTAGCAGCAGAAGATGAATGTAATGTATGATATTGTGTATGTGATATGGGTGTGTGTACTGTATGTGTAATGGTGTCCTTTTTTATTTCATTACCTGCAGCCTCTGAATCGCCGCCAATTGGTCTGTTGCGCTGTGGTGCGGTAGCACTTCGGGATGGATAATCTGCAAAAGAAATGATGGACAGCCATTATACACCTTTGCATGGACAGCATTTATTACCAGCATGTTGATTTTTGATACAAATAACTACAAATATTCACATGGGTGATGGGCAACACTATTTTTTTTCCCCTTTGATTACAATCAATTTTTTACAATATAACTGACTAATATAATAAATATTTCTGTAGCCTGTAAACTGTCCGCAAATCTGCTGTATGTAGACGTTTAAGCTATATCAACATGAAACCTATGTTTGGGCCCACAGGCATGTTAACCTGTAACAAACACTGCTACACTTTTGTCCAAAACCAGCAGTTGTGGAACTACTGTACATGGCCCAGCATCATCACCAAATTCTATCTCTGAGCATGCAATTAATGTAGAATGACCTTGCTGGGATATGTAGTTCCACAGCAGCACTATTTTTTTCCCATCAATAAATTTTTATTGGTGCAGAAAGTTTATATGGGGTACAAAAAGAAAGAAGGGGCAATCAGGGGGGGGGGGCATAGACAATAAATATAAACAAGTTACAGTACAAATTGGCAAATAACCCATAACACGTCGCTACGCAGAGCGACCAATGAAAGAAGTATAATTTTAAACATAGCAGATCATGGCTAGATACAATAGTTTCCTAAAGCCCCGTATTAGTGACACTCAGCAGTCATACGAGGTAGAGGGAACAGGGCTGAAGTGTTGAACCTGGGGTGGGGAGGCATCGGGGGATTCATTCAGACAGAACTGTGGTGGACACGAAGGGACTTCGGAGGGGTAGAAATTAACACTGTCTCCTTCTGTGGTGTATATGTACCAAGGTAACCATCGGGGGTGCAAAGAGGAGGGCATAGGCGAGAAGGATAGGGCGTTGGTTTCCATAAGGTAGTGGTGATTCATTTTCAGGATAACCTTAAGGAGGGATGGAGGGGAGGGTTGTTTCCACTGCTGAGCTAAGTTTGCTCGTGCAGCAATGAGTATATGCCCGAGCACATAGGTCTTTTCTGTTGGGACTCCCTGGGGATACATATGAAATAAGGCGATACTAGGTGAGGGAGTAAGAGCGATCTGGAGGACAGTCGAGATTAAATTAAAAACCTCTTCCCAGTACTCCCGGAGTTTGGGGCAGGACCAAAAGATGTGGTATATGTTACCCACACAGCAGCACTATTGTTATGCTAACAAGAGAGCATTACAGTTATAAAACATTGCAATGTATGTTGTAGATGAAATGTGGGCACACTTACCAGTTCTGGGTGGCGTTGCTGGCTTATCTGTATCGGCCACATGGAGGCCAGGAAGGACCTCTGGTGGGATGATCCTCTTTAACTTTCTCTCATAGGAGGTGCATGAGACACGTTTAGGGCTTCCTCCTCCAGTCCAGGTAGCTTGCTTCAGCTCAGTGGCCATTTTAGTCTTCAGCTGCCTTTTAATATCATTAAAACATTTCTTGACATTTCTGACGATACATTTATGGTTGCTGACTGCGTTGACCACCTATGTTATGGCATTCCACATGGCCCTCTTGCGCTGTGCAGTGGTTCGGTTGCTATGTTTCCCCAGCAGCCGGTCATATACAGTGATAATTGCCCTGACTAGTGTGGCATTTTCTTCATATGAAAACTGCACCTTCCGGCCACTTTGGTTGCGGCCACTTTCTACCTCCTCCTCCAGCTCCTCTATGGCCATGTCAGCCTCCTCCACCTCACCTCCATCTTTATCCACCTCAGGCCAGTCAAGGTCAGAGATGTGGCCCTCCTGCAGCTCCTCCTGGGACTGTGTAGTGAAGAGGTCCTGTGTTAGGGTATGGGATGGGGATGCAAGAGGATCCTCCACCTCCTCCTGCTGGGCCTGCTCCTCCAGGGTCCGGGCTGGGCCTTTCCTTGCTGTGGCCATGCTGCCTGCCACACTGCTGCCTCTCCCTCTGAATGTGCTGGGTGTCAGCATTCCTCTGCTGCCTCTCCCCCTGGCTCCTCTTGCGCTGCTGCTGCCTGTCTGTGGGCCACTGCTCCCTCTGCCAACACCACTTGCTGCCACTCTTCCTCTGCCAAGCATACCTCCTCTCCTCTCCATCTCCTTACTCCCTATCAAAGATTAAAATGGCACCAGTGCCCCTTTATATAGGGGGTGTGATGCATAATGGAGGGGAGTTAGGTGGGCCAATAGCTTAGGGGGTTATTTGTCATGCGGAGGCAGTGTTGTAATTCGCACTCCGGTTGGCCCTAAACTCACACATGACCGGCGGGACAAATAGCATTTTTATGTGTCATAATATGGCACCACATTGCATCCAGTGTTCCCTCTAAGCTGTGCGCACGTGCGCGCGCACACAACTCGACGAGCATGCGCTCAGACATTACAACAGAGCGCACAAAGCAGCAGTGGTCCCTTTTTGTAGTTCTGGACTCAATTATTGTGTGTTTCACCCATTAAATACATTGTTTGTTGTGTTTTGAATGTTTAAATGTTTAATATAATTTTGAAGTAAAGTTAACACAAATGCTGGATGTCATTTTCCAGTTATATATAAGTGACGCACAAAAATTTTAATTTCTTTCCAAAGTTGCACAGCCAAAATCTTTTGCCGCACACAGCCTTCGTAAAATTAGAGGGAACATTGATTGCATCTATTCGCACTTTATCGCACTTTTTAGCCACATATTTACATCCCATTAAATATGCGAATTACACTGGAAAAATGCAAATTTAAAAAGTGCGATGTGCGGCGATATGGTGCGATTTCAAAAAGTGCGATAAAATCGCATTCTATTAAATGTCACCCAAGGTGTTCTCATCCTCCTCCAATTCCTCTCCCTATCAGTGTGTACATCCTTTCTTCTCAGACGCTACCATTACGATGATATTTGATAGAAGGGACATAGAACCTTAATTAACAGTTTAAACCCTCTTAATGGCAGATACTGGATGCACATTTAAAACCAGCATAGCAGTTATGGTGTCAGTAATCTGCTGTACAACTGGTTGACAGCTGTTATTTGTGGGTTCCCTTTACAAAGGAATATTTAATAGTCAATTGTTTTTGACAAAAGGTGCTGCTGAAAAAAGATGCTTCTGGAAAAAAAATATTGTGGAAAAAGATGCTGAACAAAGATGCTTGTGGAAAATATGTTGGCGGTGGAGATGCAGGTGCTAGGAATGAGATTATGCTACAGCATTATAGTAGGAGCTGGCTAAAAATAGGAGGAGGGGCTGATGCTGATGAAGACATCTTGGAGTACAATACATGCCGATGTGAGATTAGGGCCCTTATTCTAGTTCACACTTAGAGGCAAATTCCATCTTAGATGGACAAAACCATGTGCACTGCAGGTGGGGCAGATGAAACATGTGCAGAGAGAAATAGATTTGGGTGAGTTATTTTGTTTCTGTGCAGGGTAAATACGAACTGCTTTATTTTTACATGGCAATATAGATCTTGCTTTGAAGTAAAACCCCACCCAAATCTAACTCTCTCTGCACAAGTAACATCTGCCCCACCTGCAGTGCACATGGTTTTGTCCATCTAAGAAGGATTTTGTCAGAAAGAGTGAACTAAAATAACCCCCTAGGTCACAGTGCCATATTAGGAGCTGGCAAGCAGGAGGAGGAGCTGAGGAATAATAGTGGATGCTCATTGGCTAAACTGATGAGGACAGGCTGGAAAACAATACGACAAGTGTGAGATTAGGTCACAGCATCATTGTAGGAGCTGGCAAAGACGAGTAGGAGAAGCTGAGGAAGAATGGATACTCATATGCTGAGCTGATGAAGACATCCTGGAGTCCAATATGAGCAGTAGTGAGATTATGTGACAGTAGGAGCTAGTGAAGACGAGGAGGAGAAAAGAAGAATAGGGTTTACGGATGCTCAACATCTGACTTAAAAAAAGGTATACTGGAGTAAAAAAAGCTGGCTGAAATAATTGGTTTGTTTGGGTCCCCACAAAACAAGCTGGCAATGCTCCAAAGAGCACATAATGCAAAGAAAAGAGGTAAAAGATGGAATTGTCCTAGGGCCCTCTTACCTACACTTATATTGTATTAATAGGACATGCACAATTTAACAAACTAATCATTTTAAGTACAGGGTCTGCCAGAACTGTGGCTGAAATGATTTGTTTGTTTGGACCCCCAAATAAGTGCAAGGTAGAGTTGTCCTTGAGTCCTACAACCACCCTTATGTTGTATTAACAGGACATGCACAGTTTAACAAACCAATCATTTCAGCTACAGGGTCTGCCACACAACTGTGGCTGAAATTATTGGTTTGTTTGGGCCCCACAAAAAAAAAAAATAATTTTGGTAACCATCATCTCCACATTTTGTGGAAGTAACATTTTTTGCTGATCACTGACAAGGTTCCAACTGCACTAATAACTCTTCCAGAGTACACACTGGAGGGGGGGGGGTGTAATTTAGGTAAAACAAAGCCAGTTTGTGCAAGGGCTGCCAAATTGCATCTTTTTCCTGCCAGTATAGATACAGACTGTCTGACATCCTTACTTAGATGCTGTCGACCATATAATCCTCCACCTTTCTTTCAATGGTGACAGCATTTTATGCAGTGACAGTAGACATATTAGTAATTGTAGTCCGCTCCTTCAGTCTGGACCAGATGTCAAAGCTTGCTCCTGACTGCCCTGCATAACCACCAGCGGGTCTGCTAGGAGAATTTAGTTTTTTCCTTGCAGCCCCAGTTGCCGAATAAATGGGAGGAGGAGCTGTTGCCATGTCAATTTTCTCACCAAATCAATAGAAAGAGTACAATATCTGCACTCTGAGGATTAATACTATGGTCACACAGCGTGCTAATATATTTATTACATAATTTAAATTAAAATATATACAGGTTAAGTATACCTTATCTAAAATGCTGGGGACCAGGAGAATTTTGGATAATTGATTATTCCGTATTTGAGAATAATTTTTCCGAAAACCATACATTCCAGAAAGTCAAAAAAAATGTTGTTTTGTTAAACACTGGGGACATCTATAACAGCACTACTGAGGACATGATATGTAACTGCCAGTATATACAGTATGTGCAAGATAATGATTGCTTGGCATTCAAATTCAGTGTCTGAGATTGTACACAAACTTTGTTTCATGTTTTGAAACCTTGTTTTTTTAACAAATAAAACATATTTGTGTGTATTTCATGTGGTTGATGTGTTTATACATCATAAATGTGAGATACTTTCTTGCACATATTTAGTGCCAGTTACATATCATGTCCCCAGTAGTGCTGTTATAGATGTCCCCAGTAGTACTGTTAGAGATACCGTGTTTCCCCGATAATAAGACACTACAACCAACAAAAAACACCATAGGCCTTATTTTCAGGGAAGGTCTTATTTTAATACGGTAGACATTGACTCCGTAAAATAGAGGGAACGTACTGCAACAGCCCCTTTAAACACAACTCCTTTCTCTCTCAGTCTCAGCAACGCCAGCGCTCCATGCTCTGCTGCAGCCGCATGAAGTGCGCAGCGACGTCACGCCGCCTCCCGCAATGCATCCCTGGGACCGGGAGCAGAAGCGGCTTCTGTAGAAGCCTGTGGTCTCTAAATACCTCAGCGGTGAGCGGAGGTGATCGGAGGTTAGAGGGGGTTAGAATTTATTGTATGGAACCGACTGCATTGAAAATTTAATAGGCCTTATTTTCGGGGGAGGTCTTATTTTGGACAAATGTCCAAAATCTGGGGTAGGGCTTATTTTCAGGGGAGGTCTAATTATCGGGGAAACACTGTATATAAAATATATATATATTTTTTCACTTTCTGGAATGTATGGTTTTTGGAACAATTTGGATACTCAACCTGTAAAACAATCACAGAAAATATTAATACAAAGAAATGAAAATAAAAATGAGGGGGTATTTGCTTTGATTGGTGGATAAGAGACACCTCTACTGTTCCTCTTTGTGGGGATCTTGTTCTGTTCCTATATGTAAAACTGTACTTGTACCAATAAATTTTGCAGTTTTTCAATGTACCACTCACGATTTTTGGGAAAAGAGTCCTGCACTGAATTGCAGATGGTAAATGTACCGCGTCCCCTCGCATGGCTCGCATAATTTGCCATGCTTTGGGTAAAGTGCCTCGTCTCTCTACACTCCGCACCAGGGCCGGCGCTGGCCGCTCAGCAGCTCCTGCAAAACAGGGAGGCGCCATGGTGAAAAGGCGCACTCTCCCTGCTCTGCTGCTAAAGCTGCCAGCCCGGCCCCTCGCCTTCACTGTCTGCCTGCATGGCATGCCGCCCGCAGCACTTGTCTGACACTGACAGCGCCGGGCAGCAGGGCTCTTCCGCCCTGTGCAGTCCACGCCCCGCACACTATTACACGTCCTGCGTGACGTTGATGATGATACGCCCGGCGCCTTCGCCGACCCCCCCTGCTTCCTCTTCTCCGCGTGCGTGACGTGCACTGTCTGTCACACAGCGCGCCTTGCCCTGCCACCTGCTGCCGAGTCGCAGAGAAAGTCTGGAGGGAGCCTGCCCAGTCTGAAGGCGGCATCGGCACCGCACCAGCTTACCCAGTCCCCTGCCCGGCTCTCTTATTGCGGCCCAGGACAGTGCGACCCGGTCCCAGACCCAGTCCATTTGGCGGCAGGTATTGATTCAGTATAAAGAGGAAATAAAGGTTGTAACAGATTCAAAGTGTTACCCCCCCCCCAAGCCATATCATATCTATATATATGGTAGTCGAATTTGAAATGGGCTTGTGGAGAAATGGCTCAGCCTCTGGCATATAAAGGATTTTGAGGGGGCTCTGATGGCATATATAGGGAAATAGGTGGCTCTATATGTGAAGGCATATTAAAGTTTAATTTATGGATAATTGGGGGGGGGGGGGTGGTAACTCTTTGAATCTCTTGTTGTGCAACCTGTCCTGGGAGGTGAATGCTGAGAGCCGGGCAGGGTAGGCAGTGGGCGCACTGGTTTGGCGGTGAACGCCGTGGCGGGACCAGAGACTGGGTAGCGTAGGGGAAGCTGGGAAGCAGCGTGCGGACATAGAAATGATTGAACAGTCAGTGATTGGCTGAGAGCTCTCTCCGTCAGAGAGCTCTCAGCCAATCTCTGGCTGTCCATTCTTTTCTATGTGCCCAGCTTCCCCTACGCTACCCGGTCTCTGATCCCCTTGCGGCATTCACCACCTGGACCAGTGCGCCCACTGCCTCCCCTGCCCGGCTCTCTGTTTGCGGCATTCACTGCCCACTTCATTGTTAACAAATCATGTCTCTACTGTGTGTATATGGGGGGCATATTATGAAGCCCATATACATAAATAAGTCTCACGGCGGTGCCTGGCTGTTTCCACCCTGCACCAGTCTCCTAGTACAGCCTGCGCAGTGCGACGCGCTCGCTCAGATTCAATTTGTATTTATTTATAATATATGCTACTACTGTATTGACTGTGTTAGTTAGCTACTGGCTGCCGCAGCCTGTCAAGTATTATGACAGGCAGCCAGCGGCACCAGCAGCTCCCCTCACTCACTGACACAATGCCTGATGTCATCATGCCCGCCCCCTACCCATTGCTCCCAGGCTGTCAATCAAATGAGCAGCACTGCAGAGCCTTCTAACTTCTAGAAAGTGTCACTACTATGGTGGGCATTGTGTACATAGGTTATTACTGTGTAGCGTCATATGAAAAAGGGGTACTACTGTGTGTGGTAATAATGTAAGGGATTCTTTGGCAGAGTGGAAGAACTTGGAAGGAGTGCAGGATAAGTGGGAAAAATTAAAAAGTGCAATTCTAAAAGCAACAGAACTTTGTGTCAAAAGAGTTAGGAAAAACACAAGAAAAAGAAAGCCATTGTGGTTTGCAAAAGAAGTAGCAAGTATTGTGAAAGCAAAAAAGTTGGCCTTTAAGAAATTTAAACAGACGCAGAAGAATGAGGACAAAGAGGTGTATCTTGTTAGACAGAAGGAGGCTAAGAAGGTAATCAGATGTGCAAAAGCACAGGCTGAAGAGAAAATGGCCCAGTCAGTGGGTAAAGGGGGGAAAACTTTTTTTAGGTATATCAGTGAAAGGAGAAAAACAAAAAGTGGAATAATTAGACTGAAGACAGAGAGTGGAAGTTTTCTTGAGGGGGACAATGTAATAGCAGATAATATTAATAATTATTTCTGCTCAGTATTCACTGCTGAAAGAGAGGGGAAGGGGCCACAGTTAAGTTGCAAGTATAGTCAGAAAACTGAGGGAGAGACAAGTTCATTTACAGAGGAGAAGGTCCTCACAGAACTCTCAAAACTGAAAGTGGATAAATCAATGGGGCCAGATGGGATACATCCAAGGATACTAAAAGAGCTTAAAGGGGAGCTGGTAAAACCAATAACAGAATTATTCAACCAGTCACTAGCTACTGGAGTAATCCCAGAGGATTGGAAAACAGCGAATGTAGTCCCACTGCACAAAAGTGGAAGCAAGGAAGAGGTAAGCAACTATCGACCAGTGAGCCTTACATCAGTAGTAGGGAAATTGATGGAAACACTCTTAAAACAAAGAGTTGTAGAATCTCTCAAAACCAGCAATTTACAGGATCCAAAACAGCATGGGTTTACTGGGGGAAGATCATGTCAAACAAATCTTATTGACTTTTTTGACTGGGTGACTAAAGTAATAGATCAAGGTGGGGCTGTAGATGTAGCTTATCTAGACTTTAGTAAGGCTTTTGACACTGTCCCACATCGCAGACTGTTAAATAAACTTGAAAGCTTGGGATTGGATTCTAAGATAGTTTAATGGATAAGAGCATGGTTGCAAGACAGAAAACAGAGAGTTGTAGTAAACGGAGTACAGTCAAAGGAGGGAAAGATTACAAGTGGAGTACCCCAGGGATCTGTACTTGGACCATTGCTTTTTAATATCTTTATTGGTGATATTGCAAATGGAATTGAGGGTAAAATGTGCCTTTTTGCAGATGACACAAAGGTATGCAACAGGGTAGACACACCAGGAGGGGTAAAACAAATGATTGATGATCTAGGTAGATTAGAGGAATGGTCAAGAGAATGGCAACTACAGTTTAATGCCAAAAAATGCAAAATCATGCACTTGGGTTGCAAAAATCCAAAGACTAAATATAGTATAAATGGCACTATAATGGAAACTACAGAGGAAGAGAGGGATCTAGGTGTCACTATTTCAGGGGACTTAAAAGCAGGTAGGCAATGTAACAAAGCAATGAAGAAGGCAAGTCAGATGCTTGGTTGCATAGGGAGAGGTATCAGCAGTAGAAAGAAAGAAGTAATAATGCCACTGTATAGGTCATTGGTACGACCTCACCTAGAGTATTGTGTTCAGTTCTGGAGGCCATATCTCCAGAAGGATATAAATACATTAGAGACTGTACAAAGAAGAGCAACTAAAATGGTGCATGGCCTACATCACAAAACGTACCAGGAAAGACTAAAAGATCTTAATATGTATACTTTAGAGCAGAGAAGGGAAAGGGGGGACATGATAGCAACTTTCAAATATATCAAGGGCTTTAACAAGGTACAGGTGGGAGACATTCTTCACAGGAAGAGGAGCAACAGAACACGAGGACATGCACTGAAACTAGAGGGAGGAAGATTCAGGGGAAATGTGAGGAAGTATTTTTTTCACAGAAAGAGTAGTAGATAAGTGGAATAGCCTCCCAACAGAGGTGGTAGACGCCTCTACACAGTAGTACAATTTAAACATGCTTGGGATAAGCATATTGATATCCTTACGTAAAAATAAGGATCAAATATGGTTTGATGTAACATGTTTAAAAAAAGGGGCAGACTAGATGGGCCAAGTAGTTCGTATCTGCCTTCAAATTCTATGTTTCTATGTTTCTATGTAGACTGCTATGTGGTGTGAAAGAGATTGTACACACTACTGTGTTGTGTAATATGAAATGTGGGTACTAGTGTGGCCATGCTACTTGTGAGAGCAAGCACTTTTTCTGGCGTGCGTGCCGAGAGGTATTTGAGGGCGCAAATTTTTTTTCCGCAGGAGGGCGCCAAACACCCTAGAACCGGCCCTGCTCCGCACACTGTTATATTCTCCCTCTTTGTCCTGTTCCAATTTTTGAGGACACTAAGGTCACACCTGGTGTATGTGTGTGTATGTTTGTATTTTACTATTGTTTCTGCTGCGTAAATAAGAGTCCCACCAAGAACATAGGCGTGCGCAGCACATTTTATTAGGGGGTGCACTGTCAAAGCGGTGTGCCTAGCACCACCTATTGGGCATGTCTAACACCGCCTATTGGGCCTGTCTAACACCGCCAATCAGGCGTGCACTCACTACAATATAAAACGTCTCTCAGCCACACCATTATAACCTGCCTATTTCAGTTTTAATCTTCTAATTACTCTGTAACAGTAGTACATGCAAATAAATTTAAAATCATATCTGGATGACACAGATATGTAGTGATATGACAATGGTGTAATACAATTAATAGTGCAAATCACAAATAATTGATTGATGGGCGCTTATTTTAATGTAATACAGGTCTAAAAAAGCAGACGTCTTTGGTAAAAGGTATTGCTGGTATTACTAGCAGCAATAAGTGTGGGGGTGGGGGCACAGCATTGGGGGTGTGCATGCCTATGAGCAAGAACATTAATGGGCAAGATGATGGAAGTATTGGTTCTGGAAGACCCAGTATGCAGCCCAGGCTTGCTGGGACTCATAGTTCCACAGCAGAATCAATTTTTTTTCTTTTCATTTTTACACATTTATCAGCCTGAGGCCACCATGGACAGCCTAGCTGCGTAACTATAGCACCGCAGCCCCCGTCACCGCGGGGGGGCGCTGTGCATGTGAGGGCGCCGGGGCTGCGGTGCTAACCGTCCCCCCCCCCAATCCCCCGCAGACTTACCTATCTCGCTGGTCCTGGCGGCTCCATTCTTCTGCTGAGGACCACCACAAAATGGCCACCCCCATATAGCACACTGTTCTCCGAAACTGTCTGCTGTATGGGGCGGCCATTTTGTGGTGGTCCTCAGCAGAAGAACGGAGCCGCCGGGACCAGTGCGATAGGTAAGGCTGCGGGGGATTGGGGGGGGTTGCATGGGCGGCGGGGGGGGGGGGGTGCCCAAAACTTAGCTATGCCACTGGGACAGCCCCAGTAGTTGTAGGTAAATTCTGGAGGGGGGACCATTGGGGGTGTCCCCATTTCCCCAGGACCTTATATAATAAGTGTCCCCCGGCTGTGGCATTACCCTGCTGTCTGGTTGAGCCTGGTGCTGGTTCACAAAATATGGGGGACCTGCAGCTGATGTGTGAAAAGCTGTGTATCTCCTCAAAGCCAAAACAAAGGAGTGAGGAAGAAGAGCTGAATCATGGGTAATAACTGAGGTAAATCAGGGGTAGAACAACAGTGAGGAAAAAAATGCATTATGGGGGGGGGATCACCACGAAAAAATACAGATATTGATGTGGCACTTCTTAAAAAAAAATGGACTTGTAGAAACCAAAAAGTAAAGAAAAAATATATTTTTTTAATAAGTACGTAAGTTGAGTTCACCCAGAAAAGATGCCGAGAGCAATACGCAGAGGAAGTCACAAAAAAAAAAGCCTTTTCCGTTTTAGCATTGAATACACAAGTGGCGAG
Organism: Crinia signifera; assembly: GCF_055691185.1. Taxonomy (NCBI): domain Eukaryota; kingdom Metazoa; phylum Chordata; class Amphibia; order Anura; family Myobatrachidae; genus Crinia; species Crinia signifera. The sequence goes on along the minus strand of NC_139225.1, from coordinate 66,454,091 downwards.
GTACAGTACACAAAATTTCCCATAAAAAAGCAGAGGTAAACAACGGAATTGACCAAGCGGTGAACAGGCGAGGATGTAACTCTCTCTTAATGCGTTACATCAGCCCCACATGCAGTGCATATGGTTTTGTCCATGTAAGAGTGAATATGCCTTTGCAAATGAACCAGAATAACCCCCTATATGCAATATCTCACAGATTGGGACTGCAAAATGCTACATTATTGCAGGCCTTATATAAAGACATGACAAAGAGACAGAGTCTGATGAGCCCCTGGCTATTGTCATCCTGTGACGGCTTCTAAGACTTTAGTCTTCAAGGCTTCAAAACTGGCAGATTTCCCAGCTTTAAATACACAATAAAATGTTTAAATAAAGGCAAAAAAGTGAACGTAATCATTGCTAATTTAATTGTCCTGAAGTATTCCTCCAGCACTGTGAAAAACAAATGTGGACAAGGTGGGCCCCATAACTCAGCGATGTGCAGTCTCTGACAGTAATGGAGCCAGAAAGCCTATAAAGCAGTCAGTGGAATGAGGAATTGTCCAGTACAGAGTGCTCTCCATCACTGTATGCAGAGAGTTCCTAGCCAGAACAGTCCCAGGGATCACCGGAGACATACGCAGACAGACTGCGAAAACAATTAAATATGCAGAAATTCTGTGTTAATTACTATACAGCACATAGGGGTCTATTCATCATGAAAACATTCTCATCAGTGAAACTTTAGTTTTAAATTCCCTGTGATAAGCAATGTTATTTCTTTAAAAATCTGAGCTATTCATTAATCCTCAGTTATCCAATTATTACTTCCGAAAAGATGCTCTTTCTGCAGAGATAACTATTCCGTATTAAGTATTATACACTTCAAATGATCCCTGCTATATATATATATATATATATATTTATATATATATATAGTGACAAGGATCACAAACACAGGGTCTCATCCGCAGGTACAGCATTGCAGGTGACATTCATATGCAGTTCGTATCACAGGCAGTAGCATACAGGCATAGCAGACACCTAACAGGTTCAATGGTCTCTAATCTAATCCACGCCTCCGGCCTCTCACTCAGGCAGAAATTTCACCAGCAAACAATGCACTGGGAAGCCTTAAATCGGGACATCCCAGGTGCAGTTGATTACACCTGGGCTTCTGCTACTGCTAAGAAAACCTGGCCTGGATCCTTTCATGTGAGGGGGGTGTTGACTCTGCCACTATATATATATATATATATATATATATATATATATATATATATATATATATATATATATATATATATATATATATATATATATATATATATATATATATATATATATATATATATATATATATATATATATATATATATATATAGTAGAAGATGCGGCACTGACAGACTTTCTCCCAATAAATGCACTGTACAAATGTTTCTTTTTCAATGTTTTTATTTTTTTATTTAATAAACCGTCATCATTCCTATATATAGCTACAGGCCCTATTAAATGTGCTAGTTTTACATAACATTACTTGGGCCGCTGTGAATAATGAGTTTTGTGATGGGTGCAAGAACAACATTTGTAGGTATTCTGCAGCAGGTAGAAGGGCAGAGGTGGTGGTCACCCTTGAGCAGGTGCAACAGTGGAGGGTGTCATGGTCCACGTAGGTGGGCAATGTAGAAAAGTATCATGCAGAGAGTATTAGGGCAACAGTGGTGGGTAGCCTGGAGGGGTTGTAACAGCAGAGGGTGTTGTGCACCAGGTAGGAGGGCAACAGTGGATGCCAAGGAGCAGAACTACACAGTTTGGAGGGATCTTATAATATCCCACTGCTGAATGAGCTGCCATGTAAACAGCAGCTTGTGGAGAGATTTGGGTACTGTATGCCATTTTAGGATGCTATACTGTAATACCACCAAGTTCTCAAAAATGCCTTTTTGGAACCTGATGAATGACATTTCTACATCACCATAATAGAATATGGGGACAGAGGAAATTACCAGCAGAGAATACTAACTATGAGACACAGAATTAGTGATATCTCCTGTGTAACAAAGTGAATGGGTCCTAAACTAATGATTTACAGGGCTAGCTACTGTAGGTTTAGAAAAGATGGTTACAGGGCCTGAGAGCGCCCCAGACGGGAGGAGGGGGAAGAGGTTTGCCGGAGATGCGTCGATGGCCGCAGCATCACTTCCCAGGGGGGAGCGAGAGAGAGGGAGCAGTGTCACGCTCCAAGTAGCCGCCCTCCAGTGGCCGGCGCCCCCATGCCTAAAGCTGCCTAGTGGTGGCACCGGCCACTGGCTGTATGCAGATATGACATGGGTATGTAGAGAGTAGGTTTTAGTGGTAAGTAAGGAGGTATATATCAACATGTAGTATGTAGGCAAATGGTAGATAAGGTAGGTGTTTAGGTGGTAGGTGGGGTGAGACAGGTGAGGCAGTGCCTTTCCTGACATTCTAACGTATATGCCGGAGTATTGATTTTGTAAAGTATGTCAAAAATACAAGGAATATATTTAAAAAATATATTTTTTTTTATTCTAATCATTTTTATAGTCAAAACTCTGGAGTAAAAAGTATATGGCAGGTGAGGCAGTGCTTCACCTGGATACCTTTTCTGTACACCTCTTATCAAAACTCAGCAAATCTCCAGCAGTATATACTGCTGCACATGTGTATAATGTACCTCGTGAGTCATTCAATATATTGTGTGCAAATCTAGCTCTGGTACTTGCCAGGGACTCCTTATCCATACCCTCCAACATCTGGTGGGACGAAATCGGTGCACATTCGGAAAGGGGGCGTGGCCAAATGGGCGTGTTCAGTGGAAAAGGGAGGTGTGGCCAAATCCCCTTTCTGAAGGTGTATTGGCGTCATTTAAGAAGATCATATACCCGGGGCCCCAGGTATCATAGTAGCACTCACCCTGCTTTCTGTGCCCCCCGGGGCCTCCTCGTCCTCAGCCACCCGCCCATAAGCTCAAATACGGTATCAGGGGGCGCCCCTGTGCACTGTGGGACTGGGGTGCACTGGCTTTGCAATCCCCTGGGAACGGAGAGGAGGTGCAGGGGTTCCAGGGAGAAATCTCTAATCAAGGTGAGGACTGGAGCCCGGATGAGGCCCCCTGCAGTGCAACCTAGGAAATGTAGTCTAAGCCTCATACTACACAAAGGGCAGTTGGCAGGTGAAGACTACATTTCCCAGAGTTCCAGAAGCCACCTCAGAAATCGGTACATTCGGTACAGTTAGATTGAGCCGGTACAGACCATTTAAAAACGGTACTGTACCAGCTAAATCGGTACAGTTGGAGGGTATGCTTATCCGTTTACCTTTACCACACGTCCCTGGTTGTTAGCATATAGCAAATAGTTGGAATGTAGAAAGGTGGCAGGTAGGTTAGTAAAGAGTAGGCAGTAAATAGGTAGTAGGTAAGTAAGTAGTTAGCAGTCAGGTCTGGAGATGAGGGGGCAGCTGAGCTTAAGGAAATACCCTTTTATTTATCTTATTCGTAAAGAAATCAGAGACTCATTGTTGCTGAATGGGTGGCAGCAGCACAGGACCCATGGGGAATCTTTGAGGACTATCAGTGGCAGCCCCAGCAGGTTGCTGGGCATAGTCGGGCTGGGAGTGAGCTGGCAGTGGTGACTCTTAGGCTCTTAAAAGCCCTATTGGGGAGTTGCTGTGGCTGGTCATGCACAGCGAGCAGTGAGCGGTGTACAGTATGTAATTCTCCTCGATTGCAGCAGCCGGCAGGGGGAAGAGTGACATGTACGCGGCAAATAAAGGGTCAACAAGTCCGGCCCCGAGTCCCAATCGTCCCTGATCTCCGGTGACAATTCTAAAAAAATCCTGGCACTTATTTCCTATTGGGATTCTTACCTGTCAGTCAACTGCAGGGCAGACACTCCCACTGGGAAATGTTTTCTTCCTCTGGGACTGCCAGTCCATGCTACAATTTGCAGAGATTGTGCTAGCTATGCCATGCCTCTCCCTAACTAATCATAATTAGGCCGGCTTCTGTGAGATGCAGCTGATGTAGTCCTTAGAAGCGTGACTTTGTGCATGTGCAGTCAAGCCATTACTTGTCCATCGGCATGGGAACAACAGCTCCATTGTGCAAGGGCTCTCCTCTGCTCCTCTGGATCCGGCACATGGCCAACTGCAGCCTCCCTGCTCTACCACTGTACAGATGGAGCCGCTCACATCTGAGCTGCTTCCCAGCATGCCTATAGCCAGCCTGCGCCAGCCGGCAAACTTGGTGCACGTACGTCAGAGATGCTTGTGCACCCATTCTCGACAATGAATGCGCGAACATGTGAGTAGCTTGTGCTTCCACGTTCACCGGCTCACCCTCCGCGCTGGCAGCAACAGGGAAAGCGGCCCCATCTGAAGCTGTGCATTATTTCCATCCTATTTCCCCAGTACCTTGCACAGAGGAGATGTCTGTATTCCACATTTCACTAAGTTTATAACATAGCTGCTTACCCTCCCATTTTGTAACTGACTCTACCATGCCACAAACACCTTGGTTTTCTCATGGCTTTTGCTGGTCCCACCTCTAAAATTAGAACTCTAAATGCACAAGCCTGGAAATGGCGGGACATACATGGGAGACGTCACAATGTCATGACACGTGGCATCATGTTACTTAAAAACTGTCCACCGCAGGCTTAGTGATAACTAGTGATAGCTATTGGTCTGGTTGCCATCAATGACAATATGAGGAGTGACCATCGATGGTTGCAATCTATGCAGTGGATGACCATCAATGGTCATCCCTGTTTTTTGACTGACTGACTTTGGAATAAGCCTTTGTGGTGTCGGGGGTGGAGCTATGTTTTGTGTCGCGCACATTGTAAAAAAAAGTGACAAAAGCATTTAACATGAGCCATAAACCATCAATGATTACACTGGTCAACAGGACATTTTTAGTCTGGGTTATGCATATACTGTACATAGGTGTGCGCACATTGAGCATTAAGGGTGCACAGGCACCCCCTAATGCTGTGCCCACCCTTATGAACACCTCCCCAATTCAGCAATACCTTTAACCAAAGACTTTTACATTTTAGAACTGTATTCCATTTAAAGTAGCACCCATCAATCAATAATGTGTGTTTGCATTGGTAATTGTACTAGACCATTGTCATACTACTACATACCTGCATCATGCCTATATGTGTATGACTTTATTTGCATGTACTGTTACACAGAGTAATTAGAAGATGAAAACTGAAATAAGCAGGAGATTATGATGCGGCTGAGAGACTTTTTATATTGTAGCGAGTGCCAATAGATGAAGGAAGACACGCCTGATTGGCGGTGTTAGACATGCCCAATAGGTGGAGCTACTCACACCTTTTTTGACGGTGCACCCCCTAATAAAATGTACTGCGCACGCCTATGATACTGTATCATTTTTATTTCTCCCACATTACTAATTAAAGAAAAATTTTTATTACCTGAAAAAGTGTGCTTTTATAGCTATCAGAATGAAATTACGGATATGAAGTAAATTTCCCTATTTTCATACCTTTATTGTACAAATTACTTTTATTTACAAAAACAAATTTAAAACAAGCAACTACTGGAACAGGTAGGGAAAAAAAGTGTGTTGATCAGTGCGCTACTATCTGCAGCTGGTACTGGGACTTGTCAGGTCCCGAAATGCAATACAAGAAAAAAGAGAAATGTACCAGCGCTGGCTGAAAAAATAATTGGAACGGTATTCTGTACAATAAATTTATTAAAATAATTACTGTAAAAAGCTGTATTGTTTACTAGCTTGATGAATTTATCAATATATAAAAAAAGGGGGGTTACAATAAAATATTGGACATTCAATAAGCATCACAAATAATATCAGGCATATATTGGTATATTACCACACGGACATCTCAGATGTAAGTCCCATTAAAGCAGGTGACCAGGTAGCCAACAGTAGTCCCATAGACAGAGTCCAGTTGTTGTGTTGGTTTCTCTGGTAGGGTGATGGTAAACCTGGAGGATAGATGTGAATTCCAATCGCTGCCTCGGATTAGCGGTCCGGATGGGAGAGTGCAATTGCACTGGAGAGTCCGTTTGGGTCTGAATTTCGCCTGGCTTGTGTAGATGCTTTTCCAGAATGTAGTCCAATGTTAAAAGGGGGATTGTGGATGGGCTCAACGCGTTTCTCTGGGTCCAACACCCAGCTTCTTCAGGAGCAGAGTATAAGTGTGTCACCATTTTGGGCTGTATATATACCCCAGTGGTGATTATCAGTTGGATACAGCTGTACAATGCAAATTAATCCTAGAATACCGTTCATTATAGTACAACAAATAATCCACTTTCAGAGGGCAGACTTATCTAACTTTTTATGTCACAGAAAGTATATAATTTGATAAAACATACAGTTTAGATCATAGTACATAAATACGTTTTTTGTCACGTGATCTATATGTGTCACGTGATGCATACGTCACCCAGAGGTCAGTGTATGGGCAAACGTGCAAAGAGTTGATAACATCTATATACAATGTATGTGAAGTAATCATTAGCAATATAGGTTCTTTGATCATAAGGCAGGCAGAGATTATAAGGTTTGCGAGAGTTAGAAGATAACGATCGGTGCAGAAATAGCACAAGTGAAATTTCGGCCGGAGGTCCGGTCACGTGTGCCATTTTGTCCAATCAGAGTACGTCACGTGATCGGAGTTGTTGCCGATCACGTGGGTAAGCTTCTAGTGTTTATATCACCTTATATGATTGGTGTATTGTCCTTGTTAGAGACCAATAAGATCTGTTAGTCTCTTGTGACGTATTTGTTCACGTGGGGGTTGTGCAGTCTTGTGTGTCAGCATCCAATAGGTTGCTGATCACGTGCTGCAATTACCAATCATTTTAGTAATATAGATATTGTTACAGTGTTGCTATGGAGACCAACGCTGATCTTCGTTACATTTTCTATTATGAAGGGAGGACAGAATTACAAAGAGAGAATATATTATATCAAATTATTACAGAGAAACATTTTTACCAATAATATGGGATGTATAATACTATGAGATATCAGTCATATTAACATTATAAAGAGTGTTACTATATTATTTATAAAGACCATACGTTGATCTATGTTATAGATTGTGCTATGCAGAGAGAAATAAATATGTTTTCGAAGAGAGAGTATAGTATTACAAATAGCTTCAAAGAGAGCCTTTTTTATATATATATTTATCAACAATAGAGAATGTATAATACAGTTGTTCTAATTTTGTAGTAGTAGTACTACGGTAAAAATTAGGAGAGCTATTCTTCCAATGTTGTCATTGTTAATCAGGTCTCTTATTATATATGTATGGTGCCGGCATCTGTGATCGCGGTCCACCTCAACCCCCGTTCGATCGACACAGTGCGCAAAGTCAGGGGTGAGGTATGGGTCACGGTCACAGTGCCAGATTGCCTCCAACATAAACAGAAGAGATCACAACAGAATATTAAGACGTATATAAATCCTATTAGAACCTTAAATAGGAAATAATGGAAAAAAATGATGGATAAAGGGTAGTATATATTGAGCTAAATTTACAAGTACTGCAAGTCAGGAAAATATCTCACCAAATAAACAGATCTTTTTTTGTTATTATTTTTATTTTTATTGTTGTTATTATTTTTATTTTTATTATTTTTATTTTTATTATTGTTATTGTATGATTGAATTTAATTCCATGCTCTCGTTTAGACCGTCTGGATGCATTGAGTTGAATTTCAGCATCCAGTACACTTCGCGTTTGCACAGATTATTGAACCTGTCACCTCCTCTCTGAGTTTTTTCTATTTGTTCAAGGCCCACTATTGTTAGGGATGAGGGATCATGGTTATGATTTTTTGAGAAGTGTCGGGAGACGCTATGTAAATTATTTTGATTAATTATGTTTCTTCTGTGTTCCATAAATCGGACGTGTAAGGGCCTAATAGTACGACCGATATATGGAAGATCGCAGCTACACTTCAGTAAATATATTATGTAATTTGAATTGCAGTTAATGAATGACTTTATATGATATTGTTCCTCTGTAGTGGGTAATGTGACTGTGTTGACTCTTCTTGGGATATGATGACACATTGTACAGCGGCTTTTTCCGCATTTAAAAAAGCCTTTCGGTTTTTGTGTGAGCCAACTGCTACCGTCTTTTTCTTGGTTAGTTTTCTGGGAAATGTTCAGATGACTGGGGGCCAATATGGTTTTGAGAGACCTATTTTTTCTATATACAATCCTGGGGCATGCCCAATAGGTGGAGCTACTCACACCTTTTTTGACGGTGCACCCCCTAATAAAATGTACTGCGCACGCCTATGATACTGTATCATTTTTATTTCTCCCACATTACTAATTAAAGAAAAAATTTTATTACCTGAAAAAGTGTGCTTTTATAGCTATCAGAATGAAATTACGGATATGAAGTAAATTTCCCTATTTTCATACCTTTATTGTACAAATTACTTTTATTTACAAAAACAAATTTAAAACAAGCAACTACTGGAACAGAGTACATTAAAAAAGTTTAGAAATAAATATTTTTCATATTTCTTCTGTTATTGTATGGACTTGTATTAGCCTCAAAATGTAATCCCACATCATAATCTCATTTTATTGCCCCTGATAACAACATTCAAAGTCCATCACATCTTGTTGAAAACATTCACCTTGGTCTTCCGAATAGGCACCCATGTAATCATTAAAATGGTCCAAGTGAGCATGTAACATATGTACAGTATGATTGTAATAATTGTTGTAAAAGGGAGAAAAGCAAAATTTTTCAAAAATAAACAAAGGTTTGGGGTATTTTTTTTCAATATAGAGAATCAGAAACATATTTTTTATTCTTTGACCGAAGTTATGAAAGTATATCTACCAGGTATTCAGCATGTTCCTGTGGAAACACGCTGAGCTTATGGCCGGACTACTGTTACTCCATTGAACTTCTGTTTGGACTTTGCCATTCTCCTTGGAACATTCTGTAGTGTTCTGGATACTACCTGGTGGGTATTCCTTCAGCCCATTTATCTGGAAAATTGCTAAAAATAATGTTTGGACATACTAGATTCACATCCTGATAAAAGCTTGCCGCTAAAAATTGGATCCTTTATGAACACAACGGAGAAGGTCCTAATTTATACACTGATAAGTACAGGAGCCAGGCTGATATTTCACCTGTGGCCTAAGTAGTGGTTGCTTTTTATGCCTTGTGATTTTATATTTCTTTTTACTGTTGTTTTTAAAATGAATATGCATTTGTCTTGTCAAATACCATCTGACATATTAATTGTAGATATAGCTCAGATTTCACTATTTCAAATTCTGGTAGAGAAGCTTGAAAAATACAACATCCAAATACTGAGGGTAATATGCCTCAGTTCCAAGTTGTGGCCTTTGCTCATCCAAATGTATAATCTACCACCAAATAATACTATAAGGGTGCGCTTACAAAGCGTAACTGTATAATGTCCAAATGTTTAGTACAGAGATTAATAGTCTTGCCTTTGCAAGGCACATATGCTCATAGAAACATAGAACATAGAAGCACTTGGGTCTCAAAACTCCAAAGACTGTCCCACATCGCAGACTGTTAAATAAACTTGAAAGCTTGGGATTGAATTCTAAGATGGTTGAAAGGATAAGATGTTGGTTGTAGGACAGAAAACAGAGAGTTGTAGTAAATGGAGTACAGTCAAAGGAGGGAAAGGTTACAAGTGGAGTACTCCAGGGATCTGTACTTGGACCGGTGCTTTTTAATATCTTTATTGGTGATATTGCAAATGGAATTGAGGGTAAAATGTGCCTTTTTGCAGATGACACAAAGGTATGCAACAGGGAAGATACACCAGGAGGGGTAAAACAAATGATTGATGATCTCGGTAGATTAGAGGAATGGTCAAGAACATGGCAACTACAGTTTAATGCCAAAAAATGCAAAATAATGCACTTGGGTCTCAAAAATCCAAAGACTAAATATAGTATAAAGGGCACTATTATGGAAACTACTGAGGAAGAGAGGGATCTAGTTGTCACTATTTCAGAGGACTAAAAGGCAGGTAGGCAATGTAACAAAGCAATGAAGAAGGCAAGTCAGATGCTTGGTTGCATAGGGAGAGGTGTAGAAAGAAAGAAAGAAAGAAAGAAAGAAAGAAAGAAAGAAAGAAAGAAAGAAAGAAAGAAAGAAAGAAAGAAAGAAAGAAAGAAAGAAACAAAGAAAGAAACAAAGAAAGAAAGAAAGTAATAATGCCACTGTATAGGTCATTGGTATGACCTCATCTAGAGTACTGTGCTCAGTTTTGGAGGCCTTATCTCCAGAAGGATATAAATACATTAGAGACTGTACAAAGAAGGGCAACTAAAATGGTGCATGGCCTACATCAAAAACATACCAGGAAAGACTAAAATATCTTAATATGAATACATAGCAGAGAAGGGAAAGGGGGGACATGATAGAAACGATTAAATATATCAAGGGTTTTAACAAGGTACAGGTGGGAGACATTCTTCACAGGAAGTGGAGCAGCAGAACATGAGGACATGCACTGAAACTAGAGGGAGGAAGATTCAGGGGAAATTTGAGGAAGAATTACTTCACAGAAAGAGTAGTAGATAAGTGGAATAGCCTACCATCAGAGGTGGTAGAGGCAAATACAGTAGTACAATTTAAACATGCTTGGGATAGGCATATCGATATCCTTACAAAAAAATAAGGATCAAATATGGTTTGAGGTAACATGTTTAAAAAAGGGGCAGACTAGATGGGCCAAGTGGTTCTTATCTGCCGTCAAATTCTATGTTTCTATGTTACAGGTGATAAAAATGTTTGCCTGGCAATTTTCACACCTATTTTTTAAAACATAACAAAGCAAAATATTTAAAGTGAGAAGTTCAGAACATGCATCAGAAGTTTAATATAATATTAGATGTTTTCATACTGGATCCACTTGTCTTTTAGGTTTTGTGGCCCTTTAATGTAAAAAAAATATCCATAAAAAATGAGTCAGGCTTGATTACCTGTAAACAATGTGTGTTGCTTGCAGGCATAATTAGTTCTGTTCTGCATAGTTGCAATGTTTCCGTTATTCCTTGCAAAGAGACCAAAATAAGGGTTTGGGGAGAAGCCATTTGCGTTTCAGCAAAAGACTGTAAAAGTAGTTGAAGAAAAATTTACCTCATGTGAGAAATAAATACGTTTTGTGACTGAGGGGAAATACATAAATTATTTGCACTTGTAGATACAGTATCTGTAAAACAAATCAGTGTGCAACAAACGGATTGCTATATTGAATACTATGGATAAATGAAATTGCAGTAAAATGTTACGCAAATGAGGTTTTATTGTAGGAACTGGCCATTTGGCAAAGAATTGATACAGTCTTCGATTTCTGAAAGTAATTCCAAACCAGAGGCGTAACTACTAATTTTGCGTCCCCCGCCAAAAATTTCGGCAGCACACCCCCCCAAGTAAAGTTAAACCCCCCCCCAACCCTGCCAACAGCAGTGTGACACATCCCCCTTGGCAATGACCAATTCCTTAGACTAAACAGCCGGGCAGCGCACAGCTCTCTCTGCCCGGCTGTCATTTCTTTAAATTTTAAGTGGCTGGTGGTCTAATAGGTGGTCCGGTGAACCCCCGGACCATCCCTTAGATTGGCCTATGCCACAGACCCCCGGTGCTCATGTGGGGTCTGCGGGGCTATTGTTAAGCCATTGTTCCAAACCCTAAGGGGTACATTAACTAAAGCTTCTAAATATGAAAAAAGGGGTGCTGCCTATAGCAACCGATCAGATTATGTCTATCATTTCTCTATTGCATCCTAGAAAATTATAGACAGAATCTGATTGGTTGCTATGGGCAATATCACATCTTTTAATTTTTAGAAGTTTTAGTAAATGTACTCTTAATTGTGATAAAGGGAAGAAGGGCCTAATTCAACCCCGCTCACTAAGCAGTTGTCGCTCGCTGCTTAGTGAGCGGCCTAACACTGCATGCCGCACATTGAATGGTCGCCGCACATCAAATGATTTCTCCTGTCTTCGCAAATAAAAGTAATTCTGAAATAACTTTTATTTACTAGCGCTAGGAGGAAGACAGGGCGGCCTTTGATGTCAGCTGCCCACCACCAGCATTTTATAGGGACGCCCATAAAACACTGGGCATTCCCCTGGTCCACCTCTGTGTCTCTTCTGTCTGCTTCCAGCCCCCCTTCCCACAGCAAACGACCCAGTGAGTGCGTGACTGGCCAAAGCCGTTCACTGTTTGGGTTTGCACATGCGGAGAAAAGCACATGCGCAAACCACAACCATCGGGGCTGGAGCCAAATTCGTATCGCTACAAACGATCCTGAATCTGCCCCATAGTGAATAATGGTTGGAATATTAATCTCTCAATATTACTATGTCAGAACATCCACAGTTCTATCACAGGTTCCATCATTTACATTCACATCATTTGAGACACATTCTATCAGGACACTTCTTTCTGACTGCAATTTGCAGCTATCGCCCAACTGATCATTCCATATCATTTCTGGAAGATTTTTCTGCCTGGCTCCCTCACTTCCTCTGACATCTACACCATTGTATTGAGTGACATCAATATTGCTAGTGATAGTCTGAAATCTGCTCATTCCTCATAACTACTTTCTCTAAATCCCCACACACAGAGCGACGCAGCCTCCATGCTGAGCGAGGTGCTAATGCACAGATCGCTCAGCACACAATGCTGACACACACATGATGTTCACCAGTGATGTGTGCTGAGCGATCTGTGCTGACCAGTGTTCTCTGGTGACAACACTGACAATCTGACTAGATACTGCATGCACTTTCAGAATTCTCACTTTCTGAATTTTTGAAAATCCTTTGCCTCTCTCAGATCACAACCTTATCACCTGCAGAAATATGAATGCTATAAAAACCTTTCCTCCTTTCTGCAACACCTGCTTTCACCTATTTCTGCATTCACTTGTTCTGAAATGGCTGTATCACACCTAAACCAGGCTCTTTAAATAACCCTCGATGAAGTGGCTCCAGTTACCTATCACACCCCATGTAGACCGTGGCACTTTAAATTAATAAGACACATACAGTACAAAAACTCTCACAAAAAATTGAACATAAATGGCATAAATCTCCTAATCCAAAGGACTTCACATATAAGACTATCTAATACTATTGCAATGTCCTGGACTAGAGAATGACTTTCCATAAGGCAATCTAAGCACTTGCCTTGGACCCAGAAGGTCCCAACCGACACAGTATAGATATCCTGGCCATCCAAAATGTTCCCAAAGGAGCATTGCTCAACTACCACTTCTCTTGATCATACATGCCTCATACACTTTCTTGACTAACACAAGTTATTAGACCCACTTCAGTCAGGCTTTCATTGCCATCACTCCACAGAGACAGCATTGACTAAATTAGTGAATGATCTGGTCAATGCTAAGTCTAAAGGTCATTTCTCACTACTTATTCTTATAGAGCTCTTGACACTGTTGACCATTCTATTCACATACAAACACTAGGACACAGCCCTTTCTTGGTTCTAATCCTACCTATATAATCACTCAGTGTTAGATTCCCTGATTCCACCTCCTCTTCGCTACCTCTATCAATTGTAGTTATCAATTGATACCACATCTCTTAGCAAACTAATCAGTATCAGGATATTAGTGTCATCTGTATGTGGATGATACTCCAATCTACCTATCCTCCCCAGACTTGTCACCATCTGCATTGGTCGATTTCACCGAATGCCTTTCTGCTGTTTCATTCTGGATGTCATCTCGCCACATAAAACTGAATATTTCATAAACATAACTAACTATATTTCCACCAAACATCAGTAGTTCCCTGCCTGATATTGCTATCACTTTTGAGAACATGACAATCAATCCTACCTCACAAGATCACTGCCTGGGTGTCATTCTTGACTCTGAACTGTCCTTTGTTCCACACATACAATCCATCTCAAAATCATACTACTTGCATGTCAAAAAACATATCCAATATATGATTATACCTTTACAAAAGACGCTCCAAAACTCAAATGCATGCTCTCATCAGCTTCCGCATTAATTATAGCAATACTAGTTAAAAGCCCATCAAAATGACAGCTTCTGCAATGTACTTTCACATTGAGCTGTGACCATTTTTAGCCCACAAACTCTCCACCCACCACATGACCAGCATCCCATTATCAATCCTATTGCTTTTGCTGCCACTCAGGTGTCTCCTGTGCCACTGTTGGAAATATGTTTGTGTCATCTGAGCTTTGGCCGAAATTATTGTCCTGGGCTTATGCCTCACCCTTCTTTGCTCACCCTGGGGTTCTGAAGACTCTTGAACTTGTCTGTAGGTTATACTGGTGGCCCAGATGAAAAAAGATGTTCAGGATTTTGTGGCCTCTTGTCCTACCTGTGGTCAACATAAAGCACATCCCCAAGTTCCTGCGGGTACACTCCACCATTAACTATTCCTATGCGTCCATTGACGCAGATATCCAGAACTTTATCTCAGAACTCCCTGAATCAAGATTGTAGTACCATCTGGGTAGTGGTAGATCAGTTCTCTTGAGTTTGCCCATAATTTCAGATATCACATGGCTAACGGTTATTCCCGTTTTATATTGTGTAAGGTCAACATCCACATCCGCCTAACCTTGAGGCATTACCTGCATTGGAAATGCCTGCTCCATCTTTCACTTAAACACTTTTCTCAGGTTTGCAGATATGTCCTTGTTTCTCAAGAAGGCTTCGAAGAGGTACAAATTCTTTGCTGACCGTGAAAGACGAGCTGTTCCCCTGTTAAAATTTAGAGACAAAGTATGGCTTTCTACCTGGAATATTTGTTTAAGAGTCCCTTCTATGATATTTGCCCCTTGATTTATTAAACCTTTCCCTGTGGCACAGATGATCAACACCGTGGCTTACAAGTTAAAGTAACCAGCTTACTTGAAAATTCCCAGTAACTTTCATATATCCTTATTGAGAACTCTCGCCCTCAACCGCTTTTAAAGATCTTCTCATGAGCTCCCCAGAGTCTATACCCACCGAGGGATTAAGTTTGAGGTCAATAGAATTGTGGATTCTTGCGAGAGATATGGAGCTGGATCAATGCTGCCAATGTTCACGCTCATCGATTGATCGCAGCCTTCCACAGAGATAATCCCACCAAGCCTAGTGGGTGTTTGGTGCCCACCCTTAAAGGGGGTTGGGTACTCTCAGGAGCCCCAGTTCTTGTGCTGCTTGCACGCACAACTTACCGGTGTGCTGGTGTATTCTGCCCCACAAATCGGCTGCTGGTGCGCTCTGCAGTTACTGGCATGAGGTATGTGTGTTACAAGACCTGTTCACTGTCTACAGCCTAGTCACATGATCCATTTAAACTCCAGGTGTTTTTCCGATTTCTGTGTGTTCTGATGCTGCTGCAGCAGCAGCAAGTCTCATGATCCAGTTAAACTCCAGGTATATTTCCTGGTTCTGTGTGTACTGCTGCTGCTGCAAGCTGCAGCCATCAGCAGCCACCTGGGGGGGATATAAGCCAGCCTCCCAGAGTCCTCCCTGCCTTGAACAACTTGTCAGTTCCTCTGCAGGTTCTCCAGAGTCAGCTCTCCAAGGCTCATGGCTTTCTCTAGAGATCTAGATACCGCTGTCATTTTGTTCTGCCTACCTCAGGCATGACCAAACTATGGCCCTCCAGCTGTTGTGAAACTACATATCCCAGCATGCCTTGCCATAGTTTTAGCATTCCCTTATAGCAAAACTGTGGCAAGGCATCTTTGACAAAGCTGCATCCCTCCAAGCAGCGATATGCGTTAGAAGTACAGTCTGGACCGGACCAGCTGACCAATATTGGACCCCACCATTGGACTTTTCAGTGCTCTTGGTCGTTCACTCTCATCATAGAGAGAAAACCCATTTATTCCTCATCTCCGCATTTGCGGTTCACCATCTCTGTTACCACGCCGGTTCACATCATATGCAGGAATCAAGGTTGGTCACGATCTTCTGAAATCACTAACCATTTGGTCCCACAAACCCTACCAACCTTGTGGACACCTGCTGCTACATACCATCCCTGAGATTGGAGCCTCTAGCGACGTGAGAAACATGTGGCTGATCCAACACCCAGCCCCACCACATAATTTGGGTCCTTACCAACTGTGGCCCCATTGTCGCATTCATCTGAGGACATCTCTGCAATTCAGCATTTGGGATTGGATCAATTGTAACTATTTGTGTAACTATCAGACCTTCGGGCACCTTGACTCCTTTCAGATACCAGTTGCACCTTGTTCTGCTAAGATTAATTATTCATTGGTCCCATTCATTTCAGCCTCCGGTCCAGATATTAATCACCACTTTTAACTTATTGTTGTATAATTTTATGTCATGTTTTCTTAATTGTTATTAAAACTTGTATGATCTTTCATCAAACCAGCGCCACTTTTCTTCTCTTTTTTTGCTTTGTTCTTTTGGGGCTGACAACCCCATTATTAAGTGGCAGCTCTTGACACCGTGGTAGCGCCTGTCTGTGCACCTTATGGAGCACATTGTACCTCACTGTGGCAAGGCATGATGGGACTTGTAGTTTCACAACAGCTGGAGGGCCATAGTTTGAAATTACCTGGCCTACATGATTACTCACCTGCAGCCAGAAACTCCCGTTGTTACCATCTCCATTGTTTTCTGTGCTCAGCCCAGGATATCTACATGGGTACAAGATACTATTAGCTCCCAGTCCACACCATCAGTTCCCAGGCTGACACTACTACCAGTTCCTAAGGTGCACCATTAGTTCCCAGGCCAACCCCTGCTATTGGCTCCCAGGCCATACCATCGGTTTCCAGATCGATACCTACTATTGGACCCATAGGCAACACCATTGATGGTCCAACATCCCATCATATTCCAGTGCCATTCACCCTGAGCATTCCACAGTCCCCACAGAGAAACCTGGCATGTCCTGCTTTTCAGGTGCAACAAATATCATATCCTTTTGTGGGGGTCACTGGTGAAAACACCTGGCAACTTAGACTCTGTGCCTCTGCTTCCGGCCTCAATTCTCTGTATCCACTGTGTACAGTATTTTCCCAGAGCTGTCCAGCACATGAGCTATAACCACCTCCGACCACCTAGCTTTCAGTTCCCTGCGTCCTCCACTGGCTCACCCAGTTCATTACCGGGAACACAACCAGACAAGCCTGTGACACCCACAATACAGTCCAGCATATCCTCTTTTATTTGATCTCTCACATTCCCATCCTCCTGGCCAAAATTGCTGGGTCATAATTAATACAGCCCACCAAGAACCTTTGCAGACTGGTGGACCATTTCCTTATAGATTGTAAGCTTGAGAGCAGGGCCTTCCTATCTATTTCCCTATAGATTGTAAGCTTGAGAGCAGGGCCTTCCTACCTACAGATGAAGCGCAGCTCTTTCAGCCGGGGGCTGGCGATCCCATCACCAGCCCCCGCCAGCCTTCGCCAGGGAGGACGCGCGCACAAGATTCCCCCACACCCCAATGCAACGGAGCTCCCCGCCGTCATCAGCCGCCTCCCCCACTGCCATCAATGATCCCCCCGCCACCCCTCCCCCCCTCCCCCCCTAACCCTGCCCATCTCACTGAAGCGGAGATGGGCAGGGTCCCACGCCCAGCCGCCGAGAGACTGGGAGGCGCATGAGATGCGCGTGCATCCCAGTCTGATGGAGTCCTTCTCCACCGGCACTGGACAGCGGGGACATTCTGGCAAGCGACGGGCAAGCATGAGAGGGGCTTCATCTGTATTTACCTATAGATTGTAAGCTTGAGAGCAGGGCCTTATATATTGTAAGCTTGAGAGCAGTACCTTCCTACCTATTTATCTATAGATTGGAAGCTTGAGAGCAGGGCCTTCCTACCTATTTTTCTATAGATTGGAAGCTTGAGAGCAGGGCCTTCCTACCTATTTTTCTATAGATTGGAAGCTTGAGAGCAGGGCCTTGCTACCTATTTATCTATAGATTGTAAGCTTGAGAGCAGGGCCTTCCTACCTATTTTTCTATAGATTGGAAGCTTGAGAGCAGGGCCTTCCTACCTATTTTTATATAGATTGTAAGCTTGAGAGCAGGGCCTTCCTACCTATTTATCTATAGATTGAAAGCTTGAGAGCAGGGCCTTCCTACCTATTTATCTATAGATTGGAAGCTTGAGAGCAGGGCCTTCCCACCTCTTTAGCATCTGTAACTACCCAGTTTGTTGTATCACTGTTTCCAATTGTAAAGCATAATTACACTATATAAGAAACTGCTAATAATAATAATAATAATAATAATAATAATAATAGCAAACCTCTCCATTTTCAACAAAGATTATCGAGGCAGTCTGTGTATTTTAGATTTAACAGATCAGTCTGTTAGTAAAGGTGATTGTCCTAACAACTGTCAGGAGCTATATTTATAGTAGGCCTGTGTCTAAACAAGTGAGAGTTCATCTTGCAAAATGGCTTGCCAAGGTCTTTCTAAATTAAATAAAGCTGCATTAGCCAATCTCCGGTCTGAAGATGTTCTCTATCTTTAGAGAGTATATAAAGAATGCTGTGTTTGTGTGAAAAAATACTGTATGTGGGAGATCCACAACATCCCAGCAAAAACTGACCTAACGCTATGCTGCTGTCCAGAAAGTTATATGATACAGGCAGCACATTAAAAAACAGAAACATTTTTCTGTTCCCTTAACTCACCCCTCTTAGCAGGACTAACATGTAAGGAACTCCCCTAACGTCAGTATATTGTGAAAGAATAAGCCTGGGTTTCTTGGCCTGTGTGTGTGGCTTTACATTACAATAGGAGAATGAAGAGGATGGATGAGCAAAGGAAATAAATGTAGAGTGTAATAAACTGCTGGAAATACAGTATCATGCTCCTTTTCCTTCTCAGTGAGAGAAGCCTGCTTTACAGTTCATTGCTGACCAATTATCATCTGTTTGGTGAGAATTGTGATTGCTCAATTCAAAAACAGTATTAATCATAAAAGAGTTGTTTCATGTCTCAGCTCGCTGTCCATAATTACAGCCTGTCAAATTATAAAGGCTTTATCATTAAGACAGTAGTCGATAATTAAAAAAAAAAAATATTTTAAACTGCAAAAATGTATTACAACAATCTTTACACGCTGTAGAAATCACACCAGTAATAAATGTGGTAGCTGATGACCTTTAATTGCATTCTGTCACGTGACCAGTTGCTGTGGTGTCTGTTGCGGTTATAAATGAAAAATGGCACTGACACAAAGCCTTCGATCCAGGTACAGCCTAGGTGAGGCAATAAAGTCAGATGCTAATGCTACACTACATTATTGGTTGCAACATGGGAAACAAATAATGTTACCGATAGGGTAACATTATTTGTTTGCCTTAAGGAGGGATCCACTTGTTGAATCCCACCCAGCCACGTGCCCTCAAAATTTTGCAGTCACATATATAAAATGAGAGCGCTTCGCTACACAGTGAAACGTTCACACATTACTGACTGCCCTGTAGCTGCGCAGCTTATCTGTGAAGCCAGGCACATCCAGCCATGTTTCATTTTGCATCACCGCTCCCTGATGCAGAACTCTGATGCACTGATGCAGCACTCCCATCACTGCTTAAACTGTGGTGGTGAAATGATTACGTTTAAGTGCTCGCGGGTGCGCAGATCTCCAGGATAGCGATTTTCAGAGATACGAGTGGGAACCTGAATTAAGCTCATGTGGTCGAATCCAGCATGGATCGCTAATGTGGGCATTCGCTGTTGACTGTGAGGAGAAATCCACCGACCAGACAGAAAGACAAAATGGCTCTTGCTTAATTGTGAGAGAATTGCAAATGGATCGCAAATGGATATCCTTTTGCAAATCCATAAGCCATTCCAGAACCATCTAAGAGTTTTCACTGACTGTGCATTTGTGAGTAGGTCTAATGTTGCGTACACATGGAGCAATATGTTCGCTGGCAATAATATTGTTCAGTGTCCCGTTTTCATCAGCGACCAGTGATGGTCGCTGATGAAAATGACACACTGCCGGGAGAAGATGCAGGGGAAGTCGCTGGTCTAGCGACCATTGGGGGCTGAAAACGGGAGTGCGCACCCGGCAATTTATCGCCGGTGCACACTCCAATCGCTGGCAATATGGTCGCTCACCGACCATATTGCCAGCGATATATGCTGAAATCGCCCCCGTGTGTACACAGCTTGAGGCTCCCACCAATCTGCAACTGAGATAGGGTGCTAGTGGTCATTGCTGAAGTCACAAGTCCACCACAATAACTACTGGGCATGCCTGCAGACACCCAGAAAACGCCAGGTTTCCATCTCTAAACACCGTCTCCCTGTCAGGCAAACTGCGGCTTCATTGGTTGAATTGTCATTATTTTATGATCCGTATGCATTTTCAGTTGCTATTTCCCCTTGTGCATGCGCAATGCATATGGTACTAATGTTCGGTAACCACTTAATTTGCGAATTTCCCTTAACGATCTGTGCTGAATTAGGCCCATGGTCCACAGCCTAGAAAAGTTTCTGAACTCCAGCTATAGGTTACTAAAATGCATGGCTGCTTTCATTACATCCATCTTGCACTAGTCATAGTTAATTATATCAAATAATATCCAACAATGTGCCTATTACACAAGTCGTCAAAGGTTTTGAATCTGTAATAGGTGATGCAGCGCATGTATCCCAAGCAATGTGTGATGACTCACAGGACCGATTAGGCGTATTGCAAATATGTAGGTGTTCCTGGGTGGTGGTAGAAATTGTTGATTCAGATGTTCCCTCTTATGGGCCTTTTTGAGACCCATATGCAGGGCGGCAGATTTTCAGCCCTCCTGATTATGGAAAGTGTGTGTGTGCACAGGGTCCCCTTGAGAAAGCACTGGCTGCTTGCCAGGTGATTGACACGAGCCGGGCAATTTGGAGGAAGGGCCGCTAACGTCAGAAGAAGCCTCCTTTTCTAGAGGAAAAAGCCACATGGCGGACACTGTTATGATGACCCAGGCATGGTGGGCAGGTAAAGCTGTATTCAATGTAGACTATTAAAGATCGTGGACAACAACACGACAGACAGAATGCTATGTCAGTAACCTCAGAATACAGTATATTATTGTTCAGTGGCCACATCCAGGAGCATTGTGTCCCTGACAATATCTGCAGATCTGCTGTATCCACCTAGTGTGTGGCTTTAAAATCATGCCTTGGTTATTGCTTATTGGGGATGCAGTTAAAATCCCGGCGGTCGGGATCCCGGAGTTCAGAATCCCGACAGCCGAAATCCCGACACATTCTCCCTCCGTGGGTGTCCACGACACCCCCGGAGGGAGAATAAATTAGTGTGCCGAGCGTAGCGAGGCACCGGGCCCGCTGGGTGGCGAGCGCAGCGAGCCCGCAAGGGGGGGGCGATCCACGTCCTCCCCTTGTCGGCATTTTGGCTGTCGGGATTCCGGCGTCGGGATTCTGAGCGCCGGGATCCCGACCGCCGGGATTCAGTACTGAATCCGGTTATTGTATGTGTCCTATAGCATCTCATCATGAAATTGGGGGTGTCACTTGTAGGGAAACATATCTGTTAGGGCACACTACATGTAAGGAAGCCATGCCCAATTTCTGGGGAGCCCTTGGCAAACACAAAAATGCACCTATCACTGCTGACCCTGTGCAAACCCCCCCCTCCCCCCCCCCCACCCTTCTACCCTCTTTCCTGTAATTTTCTTCTGAATTTGCCCTTGGCTATAGGAAATAGTGTGTTGCGAGCAGGTCAGAACAATAGTGAGGTAGATTTCATTACATGAATACACTACATGTGTAGATGGGGAGTTACATTCTACGGTATATTAATTGGTCATTTGTTGCTTTATCACCCTAAACCTAAACAGCTTTATTTCCAGTCTGGTTCATTGTGTGATTAGGTATACAGGGGTGGGGTCCTGGGGTGCACACCAATTGAGAGGTGCGACCATGCGAAGACCTTTCAGTAGTACTGCATACAAAGTCAAGGTTGCAGGTGCACAATCCAAACTCCCAATTTATTAATAATAAACATTGCAATAACATTTTGCATTTTTAACGAGGTTCTTCACATAGTTATGGCCATAAATAACGGCTTGACTACCACGTCCAGGTGACCTCATTAGTCGGGCAAGTCCCGAACATTTTGGGGGAGGTACAAATATTCATTGTGTGATTAACTAGATAACAATTTTCACAAATTAGACTATGCTGTTGTGATTTTCTTTGGGTGTTAGCGAGTACTAAGGAGTTGATCCCAATATATCTGCAAGCCACACACGGTTGGTCACATGTGCTTAAGGCTTCCTATAGTACATGAATTTCTGCAGGATTTAAAACTGGTTAACCACCTGTATACTAAATAACTATCATCAGGACACCTGGAGCTAATTCAGTGTTGTTGCTGAAAGTTTAATTTACTTAATATCAGCTGTATTTACCATAATTGAACAAATAGCCGTTATTAATGTTTGTCTGGCTTTCCTATATGTTCTGAACCACCCGTGAAGTCCTAAACTCTACTGAACAATATTACCTCCCCCACCCAGTCATTCAGGAGCTGCCATAAGTGGCAGGAAAAGATTTCCATCTTTAAATAAAGCTTAGTAGCCCCCTGGGCCTATCGTTAAATAGAAAATGAAAGAAATCCCTTTTCCATTTTTTGCCGGGCACTGTAATTGGTCTGGACACAGCAGGAGTGGGGGAACCCTGCTGAGCACCTGAACTCTGCCCTCCCGTCAGCATACCTCCTCCTTGTCTCTCAGAAGCTGGGAGCTCTCTGTGAGATTTTACCTTGAAGACCCCCTGACCTCTTCTCAGCAAGACAGGGAAGATGTGAGGTTTATAGGGGAAACCATTTGGCTGACAGAATTCCCAGACGTCAGAAGTCAGTTCTCCATATTCTTCACCCAATGAAAAGCTCACTGCCACTTCTGTGGCAGATCCTAATGGGCTGAAGTGCCATTAAAGAACCAATATATTGTCATATCTTTTCAATTCATGATAATTATAGGTCAAAGAAAGTAAAAAGAAAGAATAAAACACAACTAATAGTCATTAAACACACGGTTTATACTTATGCAGTACTGAGAGTCATCTTATACATTAATTCAAGAATTTAATTACAAAAGAAGGCTTACCTACTAGGGCCTATATAAACAGCTTTCATTTATTTAACCCTCCAGCTGTCTCCAGCAGAGTCTGTCTGAAACATTCCTGCCTGATTTCTTATAACGCCTTAGATACTATTTCACATACAGTACAGTCTATAACATATGATGGTTTCTATTTGTATTTTAGGTATTAGCAGTTGTTTACATAGTGCCTGCACATTATGCACTACTTTTTACATTAATTCCTGCCACACTGGAGCTTACACTCTAAAGGGGATATTCAATCTGGCATTCCGACTGACACAATGTCCGACAGTCGGAACCCTAGGTCGTTTTCGTTTCTTCTGGCTGTAACTCGACAGCCGGAATTCCAATGGCCATGATTTCGACAATCTGCAGCTGTTTCCAACAAAACAGATCTGACTTTTTAAAAAGTTGGATCTGACACCCTTCAATGGGGCGCCGGACGGGGTCATGACAATCATTTACCCGACGTCGGGATCCCGACTGTTAAAGTACCGACGCACGGGTTCCCGACGGCCACTGGCTATTCTCTCTCATGGGGGTCCATGACCCCCATAGAGGTAGAATAGAATAGATGGCGATCGCAGCGAGCCACCGTGCCCGCAGCGTGGCGAGCCCACAAGGGGCTTTGTTGTGCTTGCCACGCTGTCTGAGTCCGGAATCCCGGCTGTAGGAACCCTGTACCACACCCCTTCAATGCTGGCGTTAATGGCAGCATTGAATAGGTAAGTGCTGATATTTCCCAGATTGAATACACCCCTAAATTCCAATTATGCACTATGACTTATTTTGTAAGCAGCCTTTCTCATGATGTAACAAGGGCAGTCCTATTAATTAAAATTTTGGGGCATCCTGTTCCCAGATATGCTTAGGCAAAACTTGGAAATGGGCACATTTGGGTGTATTCGTTCCCAAGTAACATATGACACTAGAGAGTAAAAAAAAAGTTGAAAAGCTCTAAAGGTGCCCATACACGTACCAATTACCCGGTACTTTTTGTGCTAAAATAGCATCGCATCCCATGCACAACGCATGCACAACGATGCTATTTTAGCACAAAAAGTACTGGGTAATTGGTACGTGTATGGGCACCTTACGTGCTGTGGGTAAGAAAACAAATTTACAGGGCTGGATTGATCCCACACTTCCTCAAATACCTCTTATCCTGAATTCATTATTTTTTTTATTTAGAATGGACTGGTGAAAATGCTTTTGAATAGAAAGAGCCAGGAAGAACATTCTTTTATTTTATGGGAATCCTATATAGACACCCTCCTCCTTTTACTAATGACTATAGACAGGATTATATGAATTTGCATATTTGCATATGTATTTGCATATTTTGCCCATTCGCACAGTTTTTGCATATTTTGCCCATTCGCACTGTTTTTTGCATATTTTACCTAAAATCTAGTGATGGTGCATATTTTTCCAAAGGGGGGCACTTCACATATTAGGCCCCGCCCCCTTTCCACGCGCGAATCACGGCACTGCTTTGCCCTGCTGCTGCTGGCCAGGTAGTGGTAGAGTGTGAGTCAGAGAGTGAGTCACAGTGAGTATGCGGTTCAGGGAGGAAGCCTTCCACTGCGCCACCCTCACATGTTATGTTGACATATGATCCATCTACACTGGAGATGAGGGTCCGTGCAGTTGATGCCAGATGAGCATAGGACCCTGCAGTCTGCTGTAAGTACTAACATAGCATCCAAATTCAAATACTGCCCAGTTACCTCAGTGGATGTGGAACGGTCCTTTTCCACTTACTGTATAAAAATATTTTGAGTGATTGAAGAAGACTTACTACCGAACATTTGAAAATGTACCTGATTGTTTACGTTTTCAAGAGTAACAAAATGTAAAATAATTGTCAATGATCAATATGTTATTCTTACTAATTGTATGCTGATTTTTAAATAAGTAAAACAATTACTTTTTATTATTATTTAATGTAGCATATTTTAACACTTTTCATACATGTTGCATATAATCCTGTCTCTACTAATGACCTTTAGGAAACAAATTTGTTACAACTTCATAACACTACCTGGATCATACTAGGATGGCTACACAGGATCCTTCCATTTCTTTAAATTAATAGATATGACCGGTATCTTTCCTCAAGGCTTTATCAGCCAAATAGATTCACATTAGTATTTTATTTTCTATGGATGTCGTATGTTTA
This sequence comes from Crinia signifera, assembly GCF_055691185.1. Classification (NCBI taxonomy): domain Eukaryota; kingdom Metazoa; phylum Chordata; class Amphibia; order Anura; family Myobatrachidae; genus Crinia; species Crinia signifera. Next base: position 66,428,735 of record NC_139225.1, on the reverse strand, counting down.
TTGTATTAACCCCTTCCTGACAGAGCCAGTTTTTGCGTTCCTGACAGAGCCCTTTTTTTCAAATCTGACATGTATCACTTAAGTGGGGATAACTTTTTTTTGCTTTTACTTATCCCAGTGATTTTGAGATTGTTTTTTCGTGACACATTGTACTTCAAATTAGTGGTAAATTTGGGTCGATACAGTCTGTGTTTTTTTGTGAAAAATACCAAAATATCGTGAAAAAATGGAAAATTTAGCGATTTGCAAAATGTTAAATTTTCTGCTTGTGAGACAAATAATCTTACCACTCAAAATAGTGAATAACTAACATAGACCATATGTCTACTTTATGTTGACATCATTATTTCAACTTCCTTTTAATTTTTTGGGACACTAGGAGGCTTACAATATGAATAGCAAATTCTCAAATTTTCAAGAAAATTTCAAACACTGATTTTTTTAGGGACCAGTTTAGTTCTGATGTGACTTTGAGGGACTTGTATGTGAGACACCCCCATAAATGATACCATTTCAAAAACTGCACCCCTCACAGTATTCAAAACAGCATTTTGGAAGTTTGTTAACCCTTTAGGTGTTTCACAGGAATTAAAACAAAGTGTAGGTGAAATTTCAAAATTTCTTTTTTTTTGCAGATTTGCAATTTTAATACATTTTTCTAAGGAACACAGTACATTTTACTAGAGAAATGTGACTGAAAATTGATTCCCCCAATTCTTTTGTTTTCATAAATATCCTACATGTGGCCCTAGTGTGCACGGTGACCAAACCACAGGCTTCATAATAGAAGGAGCACCTACTTGATTTTGGAGCCTCCTTTTTATGAGATTATTTTTTAGGCACCATGTAGGTTTCTAGGCACCATAAGATGCTAAAAGTTAGGAACCCCCCCACAAGTGACCCCATTTTGCAAACTACACCCCTCAGGGAATTCATCTAGGGGTATAGTGTACATTTCAAACCCCCAGGGGTTTCACCAATTGTGGTACAACTGGGCAGTGAAAATGAAAAATTATTTTTTTTACACAAAAATACAGTTCTGGCTCCAAATTTGTCATTTTCAGAAGGTATGAAGGAGACAAAGCACCCCAAAATCTGTGCCCCAATTTCTCCCGAGTACGGCAATGCCTCACATGTGACCAAAAAATACCAGTTGGGTGCATGGCAGGACTCAGAAGGGAAGGAGTGATTTTTGGATTTTGCAGCTCAGATTCTGGTGGAATTTTGGTGGGTGCTATGTCGCATTAGCAAGACCCCCCAAGCACCAATACAGTGGAACCCCCCCACAAGTGACCCCATTTTGCAAAGTACACCCCTCAGGGAATTCATCTAGGGGTATAGTGTACATTTCAAACCCCCAGGGGTTTCACCAATTTTGATACAAGTGGGCAGTGAAAATGAAAAATTACATTTTTTTACACAAAAATGCAGTTCTGGCTCAAAATTTTTCATTTTCAGAAGGTATGAAGGAGAAAAAGCACCCCAAAATCTGTGCCCCAATTTCTCCCGAGTACGGCAATGCCTCACATGTGACCAAAAAATACCAGTTGGGTGCATGGCAGGACTCAGAAGGGAAGGAGTGATTTTTGGATTTTGCAGCACAGATTCTGGTGGAATGAATGGTGGGTGCTATGTTGCACCAATACAGTGGAACCCCCCCACAAGTCACCCCATTTTGCAAAGTACACCCCTCAGGGAATTCATCTAGGGGTATAGTGTACATTTCAAACCCCCAGGGGTTTCACCAATTTTGATACAAGTGGGCAGTGAAAATGAAAAATTACATTTTTTTACACAAAAATGCAGTTCTGGCTCAAAATTTTTCATTTTCAGAAGGTATGAAGGAGAAAAAGCACCCCAAAATATGTGCCCCAATTTCTCCCGAGTACGGAAATGCCTCACATGTGACCAAAAAATACCAGTTGGGTGCATGGCAGGACTCAGAACGGAAGGAGTGATTTTTGGATTTTGCGGCTCAGATTCTGGTGGAATTTTGGTGGGTGCTATGTCGCATTAGCAAGACCCCCCAAGCACCAATACAGTGGAACCCCCCCACAAGTCACCCCATTTTGAAAACTACACCCCTCAGGGAATTCATCTAGGGGTATAGTGTACATTTCAAACCCCCAGGGGTTTCACCAATTTTGATACAAGTGGGCAGTGAAAATGAAAAATTACATTTTTTACACAAAAATGCAGTTCTGGCTCGAAATTTTTCATTTTCAGAAGGTATGAAGGAGAAAAAGCACCCCAAAATCTGTGCCCCAATTTCTCCCGAGTACGGCAATGCCTCACATGTGACCAAAAAATACCAGTTGGGTGCATGGCAGGACTCAGAACGGAAGGAGTGATTTTTGGATTTTGCAGCTCAGATTCTGGTGGAATTTTGGTGGGTGCTATGTCGCATTAGCAAGACCCCCCAAGCACCAATACAGTGGAACCCCCCCACAAGTCACCCCATTTTGAAAACTACACCCCTCAGGGAATTCATCTAGGGGTATAGTGTACATTTCAAACCCCCAGGGGTTTCACCAATTTTGATACAAGTGGGCAGTGAAAATGAAAAATTACATTTTTTTACACAAAAATGCAGTTCTGGCTCAAAATTTTTCATTTTCAGAAGGTATGAAGGAGAAAAAGCACCCCAAAATCTGTGCCCCAATTTCTCCCGAGTACGGAAATGCCTCACATGTGACCAAAAAATACCAGTTGGGTGCATGGCAGGACTCAGAACGGAAGGAGTGATTTTTGGATTTTGCAGCACAGATTTTGGTGGAATGAATGGTGGGTGCTATGTTGCACCAATACAGTGGAACCCCCCCACAAGTCACCCCATTTTGCAAAGTACACCCCTCAGGGAATTCATCTAGGGGTATAGTGTACATTTCAAACCCCCAGGGGTTTCACCAATTTTGATACAAGTGGGCAGTGAAAATGAAAAATTACATTTTTTTACACAAAAATGCAGTTCTGGCTCAAAATTTTTCATTTTCAGAAGGTATGAAGGAGACAAAGCACCCCAAAATCTGTGCCCCAATTTCTCCCGAGTACGGCAATGCCTCACATGTGACCAAAAAATACCATTTGGGTGCATGGCAGGACTCAGAAGGGAAGGAGTGATTTTTGGATTTTGCAGCTCAGATTCTGGTGGAATTTTGGTGGGTGCTATGTCGCATTAGCAAGACCCCCCAAGCACCAATACAGTGGAACCCCCCCACAAGTGACCCCATTTTGCAAACTACACCCCTCAGGGAATTCATCTAGGGGTATAGTGTACATTTCAAACCCCCAGGGGTTTCACCAATTTTGATACAAGTGGGCAGTGAACATGAAAAATTACATTTTTTACACAAAAATGCAGTTCTGGCTCAAAATTTTTCATTTTCAGAAGGTATGAAGGAGAAAAAGCACCATAAAATCTGTGCCCCAATTTCTCCCGAGTACGGCAATGCCTCACATGTGACCAAAAAATACCATTTGGGCGCATGGCAGGACTCAGAAGGGAAGGAGTGATTTTTGGATTTTGCAGCTCAGATTCTGGTGGAATTTTGGTGGGTGCTATGTCGCATTAGCAAGACCCCCCAAGCACCAATACAGTGGAACCCCCCCACAAGTGACCCCATTTTGCAAACTACACCCCTCAGGGAATTCATCTAGGGGTATAGTGTACATTTAAAACCCCCAGGGGTTTCACCAATTTTGATACAAGTGGGCAGTGAAAATGAAAAATTACATTTTTTACACAAAAATGCAGTTCTGGCTCAAAATTTTTCATTTTCAGAAGGTATGAAGGAGAAAAAGCACCCCAAAATCTGTGCCCCAATTTCTCCCGAGTACGGCAATGCCTCACATGTGACCAAAAAATACCAGTTGGGTGCATGGCAGGACTCAGAAGGGAAGGAGTGATTTTTGGATTTTGCAGCACAGATTCTGGTGGAATGAATGGTGGGTGCTATGTTGCACCAATACAGTGGAACCCCCCCACAAGTCACCCCATTTTGCAAACTACACCCCTCAGGGAATTCATCTTGGGGTATAGTGTACATTTCAAACCCCCAGGGGTTTCACCAATTTTGATACAAGTGGGCAGTGAAAATGAAAAATTACATTTTTTTACACAAAAATGCAGTTCTGGCTCAAAATTTTTCATTTTCAGAAGGAATGAAGGAGACAAAGCACCCCAAAATCTGTGCCCCAATTTCTCCCGAGTACGGCAATGCCTCATGTGTGACCAAAAAGTGGCAGGACTCAGAAGGGAAGGAGTGATATTTGGATTTTGCAGCAGAAATTCTGGTGGAATGATGGTGGGTGCTATGTCGCATTAGCAAGACCCCCAAAGCACCAATACAGTGGAACCCCCCCACAAGTGACCCCATTTTGCAAACTACACCCCTCAGGGAATTCATCTAGGGGTATAGTGTACATTTCAAACCCCCAGGGGTTTCACCAATTTTGATAAAACTGGGCAGTGAACATGAAAAATTACATTTTTTTACACAAAAATGCAGTTCTGGCTCAAAATTTTTCATTTTCACAAGGAATGAAGGAGACAAAGCACCCCAAAATCTGTGCCCCAATTTCTCCCGAGTACGGCAATGCCTCACATGTGACCAAAAAATACCAGTTGGGTGCATGGCAGGACTCAGAAGGGAAGGAGTGATTTTTGGATTTTGCGGCTCAGATTCTGGTGGAATGAATGGTGGGTGCTATGTGGCATTAGCAAGACCCCCGAAGCACGGTGAAATTATGAACCTAATATTCCATAGATGTGTGGTATATTTTAAAACACTCCTTTATACATAGGCCGGGTTTGTCGGGGCAAGTGTCACACTGGAAAATAGTTTGCTTTCTTATTCCCTTTTTATAGCAAACTTTGCACCTTTTTTGTGTCCTGCCCTTTTTTCCAGTGGAGGGGATTTCATCAGGAAAATGCTGCCCTGGTACAATACGGGGGCCAGTACTAGAAGTACTGGGGCCCTCTGCCTGCTGGTTCCCAAATATTAGGCCCTTTATGACTTCCTCTTGAAAGTGCATAAATGTCCCCCTCTGGCCGGTAGAACGGAATAGCACGTAAGCGTTATACAGTGCCATCTGGATGATATACACGGCCACCTTCTTGTACCAGATTTTTGTTTTCCGCAGGGCACTGTACGGCTTCAGTACCTGATCTGAAAGATCCACTCCGCCCATGTACCTATTGTAATCCAGGATACAATTAGGTTTTGAGGTGTGGGTACTGGTACCTCGTACAGGGACGGAGGTGGTACTGTCTCCGTGAATTGTTGTCAGTATAAGGACATCCCTCTTGTCCTTATATTTGACCAACAACATATTTTCGTTGCATATTCCCCTGCTTTCACCCCTTCTCATTACTTGGGCAATGTGCGTTTTTGGGAGGCCTCTTTGGTTCTTGCGCACAGTACCGCAAGCTGCTGTACCTCTTGAACCAAGGGCCTTAAACAGGGGGATGCTAGTGTAAAAGTTATCCACATAGAGGTGATAACCTTTATCCAGGAAGGGGTGCACTAAATCCCAGACAATTTTCCCACTAACACCTACGAGGGAGGGGGGGCATTCTGGCGGTTGAATTCTTGAATCCTTCCCTTCATAAACCCTAAACCTGTGGGTGTACCCTGAGGTGCTTTCACACAGTTTATACATTTTTATGCCATACCTTGCCCTCTTACTGGGAAGGTACTGGCGGAATTTAACCCTTCCTTTAAAATGTATAAGGGACTCGTCGATACAAATAAATTTTTCAGGGATGTACACCTCTTCAAATTTGGCACTGAAATGATCAATGACCGGCCTGACTTTGAATAGCCGGTCAAAGGTGGGATCATCTCTGGGTGGGCACTGTGCATTATCGGTGTAATGTATAAATTTAAGAATTGTCTCAAATCGAGTCCGGGGCATGGCCATACGGTAAAATGGAGTACTGTACAGAACATCTGTACTCCAATATTGCCTAATTTCTGGCTTTTTTACTATGCCCATATGAAACACCAGACCCCAAAACGTCATCATCTCTACTGCATCTACAGGGGTCCACCTAGCAAATGATGACGTGGGGTTTTGAGCAATAAACTGCTGGGCATATAAATTAGTTTGGTCCACCATTAAATTTATAAAATCATCAGAGAAAAATAATTTGAAAAAGTCAATTTCTCTGAGACCTGTGGAATCAAATTGGATTCCTGGCATGGCCAAAAACTCAGGAACCTGGGGCTCAAAATTGTCTGGTGGTGGGGTCCATACTAGATCAATTATTGGGGGGGGAATCTCAGCTGATCTACGGGGGCGTCTTTGAGGGGGTCCCTCATCACCAGAGGAGGAAGAGGAGCTTAAGACGAATCCTTCAAATTCCCCGCTTGCATCACTGCCTGTGTCAGAGTCAGAGGCAAGCATGGCATATGCCTCCTCCACTGAATACATTCTCCTGGATGACTGGGAGGACATTTGGGAGGACATTTGGGAGGACATTTGGGAGGACATTTGGGATGCCATTTTTATTTTTGTGTTACTGGTAGTGAAATGTTTCAACACGTGTATAGTGTAGGGGGGGGTACAAACTTTATTTCAACCCGGGGGATATGTAGTGTGTATGTAGTGCAGAAAAAAAAAAAATACTTTATACCAATAAAAAAAAAAAAAAAATGAAGGGGTTAAAAATAAAAAATTGAAGGGGTTAAAAAAAAAAAAAAAAGGTCCTGCGCCAAAAATTGAGCACAGATGTTGGTCAGTAACGTCTGTCACTGAACAGCGCTCAAAGGCAACAGGAATCTGATCAAAAAAAAAAAAAAAATAGATCAACCCTGTGCCGAAAAAGCTGATCAGTGATGTACGTCACTGATCGGCGCACAGTGGCCACAGGACACCCACAAAATCAGTGTGTGTAAAAAAAAAATTAAAAAAAGACCCCACAGCACTCACAAAAAAAAAAAAGGTGATCAGTGATGCGACACTGATTACCAGTGAGGGACAGCAGGTGCACAACCTTTGGTGCAACTGACAGTGCAACTGGCAGCAACTGACAGGTATATATATAAAAAAAAAACCTCTGCGCCCCCAAAAAGTTGCTGATCAGCACAGATATACTGATCAGCACAAAAGGGGGGGTAGCAGACACAAAATATACACTCTCTATCACTCTCTGTCACTATCTCTCTCTATCTCTCTATCTCTCACTATCTCTCACTATCTATCACTCTAGGACACTGCAGCAGCAGCACTGACAGTTATATGTATAAAAAAAAACCTGCACCCCCAAAAAGGGGGGGTAGCAGACACAAAATATACACTCTCTATCACTCTCTGTCACTATCTCTCTCTATCTCTCTATCTCTCACTATCTATCACTATCTATCACTCTATGACACTGCAGCAGCAGCACTGACAGTTATATATATATAAAATAAAACCCCTGCACCCCCAAAAAGGGGGGGTAGCAGACACAAATCTCTCTATCTCTCTACCTCTCACTATCTATCACTATCTATCACTGTATGACACTGCAGCAGCAGCACTGACAGTTATTTATATATAGAAAACCCCTGCACCCCCAAAAAGGGGGGGTAGCAGACACAAAATATAGCTCTCTCTGTCACTATCTCTCTCTATCTCTCTCTATCTCTCTCTATCTCTCTCTCTATCTCTCTATCTCTCTATCACACTGCAGCAGCAGCAGGAAGTCTCAGGAAGTCAGATCCAGGAAGCGTCCAGCACGCTACAAGCAGTGATAAGGTGATCAGGTAAGGTATTTGCAAGGATCAGGTAAGTATTAGCAAGGATCAGGTCGGTATTCACGGCAGGCAGGCACGGTGACCGTTCTGCACGCTATTCCAGACCGGAATGGCGTCTGCAGCGCAGTCACCATCAGTTTAAATGTCGCGCCTTGGCTGTGATTGGTCCGTGGGTCCCACGGACCAATCACAGCCTTGGGGGCAGGTGGGGTGAGGGTGGGGTGAGGTGTCATCGTCACCGATGACCCCCTCATGCCCCCTGACGCCCGGCGGTGATTGACACCTGTGTTACCGAGCGTCCGATTCGCTGGTAACACAGGAAAACGCTGTGAATGGCTGTTCACACTGAACAGCCAATCACAGCGATCGCCGACGGGGGGGCGGCATCGCAGCCCCCCCTGGGCATGCAGGGACATGTCTGCTGTCAGGGACAGCAGACATCGTCCCTCTGTCACTGCGTCTCGAGACGCAGTGACAGTTTAAACTCATGACGTACATTTATGCCATGTGTCGGGAAGTACCTCCCGGCCATGACGTAAATGTACGTCAAATGTCGGGAAGGGGTTAATGTTCACCTGATATTGAGAATAATTTATTACTGGTGCCTGTCCTTGTGTTTCTGTCCTATTTTCCCTATAGATTGTAAGCTTGCAGCAGGGCCCTCCAACCTTTATGTCTGTCTGTTTTACCCAGTTTGTTCTTTCAGTGTTGTTATCAGCTGTAAAGCACGACGGAATCTGCTGCACTATATAAGAAACTGTAAATCTATATAATAAGTTGAAGAGTGTGTGTGCATGTGTGTGTGTGCGTGTCTGTTTTCATTGCGGGCACACCGTGGCACTCAGAGACGCCAAATTTGGCAACAAGGTACCTCTGGACCTGGTGGTGTGCACCTTGAAGCCGTTTTTGGGAAATTTCACTTATGAATGTTAAAAACACCAAGGTTCAATTTGCCTTAATTAATGATCTGGAAAAAAGATCGACGATCTGGGGAACTTAAGACAAAGGAACAACACCACACCTGAGTTCATTGCTGTCATTTAGTATGAATGCAAACACATTCTAGCATTATGGTGAAGGCTTTCAACAATTGGGAATAATTGGGGAAATACATAGACCACACATCACACACACATGCTGGTGCACTTTAGCGCATCCAAGGGTATATTTTTTCATACTATATTTAATTTGATGTCAACTGCTGCAAAATTTACAGGGTCCATACTTGTTCAATCATTTTCAGATATCCATTTAATTTTTCCTCTAGTGCAAGGCCTTATATCATATCATTATGTTTGTACAGACGGGGGGTAGAATTAGACAATTTGGCACTATTGGCCAAATGTAATTGGGTGAGAGTTTCAGAAAGTGAGAGATTTTAGGAGAGTTTTTCTCTGCAAAACCAGGTTGAGTTAGCCATGTGAATAATTGCTGCTTAAAAAAAAATATGTGAAAACTCTCCTAATCTCTTTCTGAAACTCTCACCCTATTACATTTGGCCCTATAGGCTCATCTTACTTTTTGGACAATTTGGAAAAGTGTCATGCAAAAACTGCCATTCTATCATTTATTTTACTGGCATTGTTATTTTGTAAGCAAATACACCTTCATTCGCTTCGACATGCTCTGCACTCACTTAATTACACTAGAGGTTGTATTTCATTTAAATTCAGGGAATGTTGAATCTTAAGAATTACAATAATTTGTCAAGCCGGCCAACTAGGTTAAAGTCTTCTCTTCAAAACACCCTGACACGTGTTCTGCATCCTTTTCCACCAAGTATCACACAGATTTTATACATAAACTATGCGTATACCACACTTACAGTAGCAGGCCTAAACCAATGATAAGAGCATAAATGATGTTACAGTTATATATTAGTTACAGCACTGTAGTTTCCAGTGCTTCACCTTTAGTTCTCTGCAGGTGGCGCGAGTTGTAGACACTCCACTTGCAGATGTTGCACTGTACCCTCTCAACCAAATTAGGACCCCTTGCTACCACCACATGAAGGCTTCTATAATGTGGAAATTTACATGGGGACCCTTTTGCTTATTGGAATTTCCCAACAATGGTGATTTACTCGTAAATCTGTATGGATTTGGCTTCAACGTGTGCTGGCAGATAGATCTGTAACTCAGCTGTGCCCCATTTCAGTGCCACTTCTAGACAGTGTCATTGCACTGCTTCACAGGCCCAAGGGCCTAATTCAGGAAGGCCCACAGTGGTGTAAAAATTGCTAACCTGTGATTTTCTCACAACTGTGTACGACTGCCTGCTGCTGCGTGCATGCCTAAGGCCTAAAACTGCTGTCAAATCCAGGAGTGATGCCACTGCAGTCTGTGTGATGGTGGGGGCTGCAGCGTTGCATTGAGTGGGCGGTGACGTGGAATTGGGTGGGTGCAGTGCAGACAAAGACGTATGTCCAGACCAGACCATTTTTGGAGTGGTTTGCGGTGTGTGCGTGACCTCATGTGCAGGTTAAAGTGAACTGGAAAATGGCGGCCTGACACCTATTTTCACATCTATTGTAGGTTGAACAGACCTTAATAAAGGGAGCACTTCGCATCTTCTTTGAAGTGCTTGCATTTCTGCAATGCTAATGCAAATATTTAGCAATCGCATCCCGGGGAGGGACCCAGCATGTTGGGTGGCCTTGCCCTGTGGACAAAACTGCTACTGAAGTTGAATTAGCCTAATATTTCCACTCCTATACTCAGTACTCCGGGGCTGCAGTCTGGCAATGTCAGGTGTTATTTGCACCAATTCTGTTACTCTTTATTAGTACGGGTCCGAATTCGGTCTAGTTTTCGATGGTGGGGGGTCTGCGCCTGCACGAATATGTGTAAGTTCAACCCCCCTCCCCTGTGCGAAAGACTTTGATAATTATTACACTCGCCGAGGCATTTACACAGGCAGGGGAGCACCAGTGGCAGGCAGGAGGCGGCAGCAAGGGGAACGCATTTATTAATGTCTCATTGAAAACACTGGCCATTCCCCTGGGAATGCAGGTGGGTCGATGTCCCCAAATTTGGACTGCAGCAGCCATCTAAAAAGTAAGGATTTCTCACCTGGGCAGCCGCAAGTGAGGTTATGTGTTAGATTACACATGCAATGGGATTCATGTGGTGGGGCAGCGGGCAGCAATTACCTGTTTGCTAGGCGGCGAGTATACGCAGTCTAGTGAACAGGTCTGAATCAGGCCCATAATACAGATGAGCATAAATAAATATTGGAGCTGCAAACCCATTGCTGAAACGATCTGGGCTCTTCCTGGCACTTCTGCAACTTTGTATCCCTAGTAACCCCAGTATAATGGAACTTATTCAGGTCCATTCTTAGCCAGCGTTCGTTCGCAAGGGGACCGATGTTTGGTGTATGCGCATGCGCCACCACATTTCTGCGCATATGCATACACCTGTTAGGAGTCCCAGTGGACTGCTTTATCAGGATCATAAATCAGGAACAGGTACAGGTATCGGAACAGGAACAGGTACAGGTATCGGAACATGAACAGGTATTAGGCAAGCTATAGCAATACAGACAAGGCTGAAAAAGCTATAACACTACAGACACGGCTAAGAAAGCTATCACTGACCCTGAGCTCAGGGCAAATGCAGTTTTTAAACCAGCACAGACCAATCGCTGCAGCACACAGAGACAGGCCCCTCAATTATCAATATGTGCTGCAGCTGGGAATGGCATTCTGAGAACAGCCCAGTCCAGCTGATTACACCAGCGGGAACTGCTCTCAGAAGCCACAGTTCTGCATGCAGAACCAAACAGCAGCACCTCTGGCCACACAGAGGTACTGCAGACTAAGAAATGATAGCATCACCTCTGGCCACACAGAGGTACTGCAAGGTGAATATAACAACAGCAGGACCTCTGCGTAACCAGACGCACCGCAGACCAAACAATGACAGCAGCACCTCTGGCCAAACAGAGGTACTGCAAGGTGAACATAACAGCAGCACCTCTGTGTAACCAGAGGCACTGCAGACCAAACAAGATATGAATGGCAGGTGCATGCAAACTGACTGTTTACTGAATGCACATACCCAAGGCTGCGGCCATCGCATTTCTGCGCATATGCATACACCGGGTGCATGCAAACTGACTGTTCACTGAATGCACGCACCCAAGGCTGCGGCCATCGAATGATGTGGGTGTTCACCCACAGGCTGTGTATGGATGTTTATGTTAAACATCCATTCCCAGGCCCTGTGTGAAAACACAGGCTTCAAGGGGGGCGGGCGTACCACCATTCCCAGGGCGGGTTCTGATTGATCACAAGGGTGCAAATTCGCATCTGAGCAAATCAACCAGAATAACCCCCAATATTCCAGAGTGCAACACTTACATTTGTAGAGTGTCAACTTTTTCTAGCAACTAGAATGCACATTATAGAAGAACCTACAGTATGTTCTGGCCAAAAGGTTAAAGCAATATTTAGCCACATATTTGCTCCTAATTATGCTGACACAACACATACTACATTTACACAAAAACAATCTAACTATAATTAAGGGCTTCGGTATACAGTAAGTGCCTTCTATATTAATTTCCAATGTGTATTTACACTCATCAAGAATGGACTAAAAACATAAACTATGGGAACCCTTACAGCTGTATGCAGGTATAGATTTTATTTTCCTGTTGGACTCAATCAAGTATGCCAAAAATGTACAACAAAAGTATATGTATTTACTGTAAGTGCAATATAATATAAGGATAATATTGTACAAAGGATGTCTTAAGACACAGGTTAATTGAAAATTGATTAAAAACACGATACAAGTATTAAGCACTTCAACTTAAATAAGTGATGACTTAAGTATTTCTTTTTACAAGCGCTTTTCTGTAAGCATGAAAAATTGATTAGAACTTGCAGCAGTATTACATCCATGTGGACATTGTCGGCATATTTGGGTGACAGGTTAATATCTTTCTTGCTGTACATATGAGCCTCAGTGCATAAGTTATATCAAAATGGAGTTAAAAATTGGCATATGCAGATGTTAATACTTTGGTTAATTTGTTTATGGGCTACTTATCATGTCAAGGTGAGACTGAGAACAAGCGCTGAGCTGTGCAAGATGCCTGCAGTGTAAGCAGAGCTAACTCTATAATGAGGCAGATTAGTAGCAGGAACTAGGCAGCAGCAAATGATCGGCTAGGAATGGGGAAGGGGTAGCACTGTCCATTTACTGGCAGCCATCTGAGTATTGATTCATACAGACTTGAAATACATTTAATATTTAACATTTACTATGTCAGGGTTGCCTACCCTCCCGGAATGGCTGGGAGGATCCGAAAATCAGGTCCCCCTCCCAGCCCCCCGGAAAGGTTGGCAAACCTCCCGGTTTCTGGAGGACCCCCACTCCCCCACCCCCCCCCCTCCCTGATTGCAGATTCCCCCCCCCCCCCCCCTGATATTTCAATAACCTGATCTGCTTCTCTCCGATGTGGGGGCGGGGGCTAAAGTGTCATAATTTTGTCATTATAGCCCCGCCCCCTCTGCAGAGATTGGCAAATCAAGTCATTATCCAGCATGGGGCAGGGCTTAATGACGTCACGTTCAAGCCCCCCCCCCCCAACTCCTGCTGAAAGAGGAGATTTAAAAAGTCAGCAACCCTGCTATATGTATAAGTAATTGCATGCTCAGAACGAGAAGTGTAAAAGTATCCACACTTTCATTTAGAGATGTGCACTGGACACTTTTCGGGTTTTGTGTTTTGGTTTTGGATCTGGATCTCCGTTCGTGTTTTGGATCTGGATTGGTTTTGCCAAAACTACCCTTCTGGGTTTTGGATCTGTATTTTTTTGGGAAAAAAATCATAAAAACTGCTAAAATTACAGACATTTTTTGTTTGTTTCTACAATATTATTTATCTAAATAACACTATTTTCACTAATTTTTTGTCTATTCTGAACACCTCACAGGTCATAATATTTTTTTTTTAGGCCAAAAGGTTGCATAGAGATTACTGGGTGACTTTGCTAAGCGACACAAGTGGGTAACACAAACACGTGGCACATTTAGGAGTGGCACTGCAGTGGCAGACAGGATGGCAGTTTTTAAAATCTAGGCCCCATTGAGCACATAATGTAAAGAAAAGAGGTGCAAGATGGCATTCCCTTGGGCCCTCCCACCCACCCTTACGTTGTATAAAAAGGACATGCACACTTTAACAAACCAATTATTTCAGTGGCAGGGTCTGCCACACGACTGTGGCTATAATTAATGGTTTGTTTGGGGCCCCAGAAAACAAGCTGCCAATGATCCAAAGAGCACATAATGCAAAGAAAAGAGGTGCAAAATGGAATTGTCCTTCTAAAAAAAAAAAAGTGTCGTCGGTGGAGAGTGCAGGCGCTAGGCAGGAGATAATGTCACTGTGTCTTTGTAGAGCTGGCATAGAAGAGAAGGAGGAGCTAAGGACAAAATATGGATGCTCATAGTAGGCTGAACTGATGAAAACATACTGTAGTATGATACAGGCAGGTGTGAGATAATGACACTGTGTCCTTGTAGGAGCTGGCAAAGATGAGAAGGAGAAGGAGGAGCAGAGTGAAAAAATGGATGCTCAGAGTAGGCTGAGTTAATGATGACACAGGGGCGTAGCTTGGGTGGAGCCGGTGGAGCACTAGCTCCAGGAGCCGACATATCACCTGGTGCCGGAACTGTGCTCGCTGCCACCGGCTCCCCTGCTCCAGTCCCCGCTTTGCCGGCGTCAGATACACAGCCTCCTGCTAAAGCGCCGCCACCCCCACCCCGCTGTTCAGAAAATGCTCCCCCTACGGCTGACACTTGCCATGGATCGGATCTCTATAACTGATCCGATCCGCAGCGCTGCCCTCCCTACTGTGCAGTGCACACTGACAGCTCACGTCAGGTGCCTGCTGAAGAGCTACCCAGGACAGCTGAGCGATGGCTCAGCTGTCCACTGATAATTGAATCTGCAGCCTGCCGGACCCTGATTGGTTGGGAGCAGGCTGCCCAGAGGAAGGAGGCGGGATCCCTGGAGCATGGGACCCGGGCTGGGACCAGCATCACAAGTAAGACTGGCTGGCAAGATTTTATTAGATCGTGCATAAATATATATAAATATATATGTGTCTGTATATATATATATGTGTCTGTATATATACATATATATATATATATATATATATATATATATATATATGTGTGTGTGTGTGTGTGTTTGTGTGTATATGTATGTATATGTGTGTATGTATGTATATATATATATATATATATATATATATATACATATATATATATAATATAATAATAGCATAACATCAGCAATGCATAGTGAATTCAGTTTTTTAATTGTTTTTTGCACTGTTTAGTTGTTTTGCAGGGTGTTGACACAAGGCATGTCAACGTCTCGTCCCGCGTATACGGAGCGGTCACAGACATGCACTCACAATACGTATAAATGCAAATATTTGAGCATTATCTTAATAGAGAAAGTACACTTTGATAGATGTGATCGAAGGCACTGATATAAGGAGAATAAGGTATAGCACTGTAATATATTTCATTTTTCTATGTTGTATAGGTTACCAGGGAGACCGCTTGCCCGGTTGCTGGGGTAACCAGCCGGCGTCCAGGCACCGCTGCTTCCGGCGGAAGTGACGGTAGGAACCCAGAAGTGTCAGGAGCAGGGACAAACGGCGGTTCCACAGAGCGGGAATGAGCGGGTCACCGATTGGTAAGTGTATGTATATCTATTTGCACCTTGTCACTTGTTCTCTATCCTGATGAAGGGGACACGGTCCCCGAAACGTTGATAAGACTTGACGGATTAAACATCACCTTTTCACATTTGAAACCTGCGTGACAGTCTCTGAGTGCCGCTACTACTTCTGTTACTATATATATATATATATATATATATATATATATATATATATATATATATATATATATATATATATATATATATATATGGGGCGATGTGCTGGCACGCATCCAATCCAGTACAGCTGCCCTGGTGCCGGCTCAAATCAAATAATATAGGAATGCTTTAGGTGGCCGCACACATGGGACTCTGCTCTTCAGGAAAATAAACACGCAAGAGCCGTGTCTTTACAGCAACGTTTCGGGAAGGTTTATTATCCCGTCCTCAGGCTTCAACAAAGTATAACATAACAGTATGTTATACTTTGTTGAAGCCTGAGGACGGGATAAAAAACCTTCCCGAAACGTTGCTGTAAAGACACGGCTCTTGCGTGTTTATTTTCCTGAAGAGCAGAGTCCCATGTGTGCGGCCACCTAAAGCATTCCTATATATATATATATATATATATATACACACACACTGTATATACATATATACTGCCGCAAGTGCCCCGCCCTATACAAATCGGGGGGGGGGGGGGCGCAAAACGTGCCCTTGCTCCAGGCACTGTGGCACCTAGCTACACCACTGTGATGACATACTGGAGTATGATTGGGGCAGGTGTGACATTAGGTCACAGCATTGTAGCATCGTTGGTTTGTCTGGGCCCCCACAAAACCAGCTGGCAATATGCCAAAGAGCACATAATGTAAAGAAAAGAGGTGCAAGATGGATTGTCATTGGGTCCCCCCTACCACCCTTATGTTGTTTAAACAAGGCATGCCCAGTTTAATAAACCCAATAGGTTTTGACAATTGGCCAGAGGGCATTCGTGGCATGTCTAATCACCACGCTGGCCGTGTAAAATGCACTGGACCAAGGTAGTACAGCTGCCGGGTTTTGGACCCTTGGTGTAAGCAGTTCTGTAAGCAGTACCTTGGTCAAGTGCATTTTCCACGGCCAGCGTGGTGATTAGACATGCAACGAATGCCCTCTGGCCAATTGTCAAAACCGATCCTGACCTATCAGGATTGAAGTCAGTTAGACCTCTGGCAGCCTTCCAAAGAGGCCGACATTACTGGTATGGGTATCCCTAAGCCACCCAACACCTATACCAAAGCACCCGGGTGCTACAGTTGTCTATCCTGCGAAACTTGTAAACACCTCACTGTGTGTAAACAATTCAAACATCCACAGGGGTCCAAAATGTATGACATCAGGCAGGTCCTCACCTGCAGGATGTCTCATGTGGTGTATATCATTGTTTAACCATGTGGGCTCTACTAAATAGGGCAAATGACCCGCACTTTCAGAGAAAGAATGGCAGCTCACCGGTCGGCCATCAACCTGTCCCTTCGGGGCAGGGAGGTGGACCAACCAGTGGCTCGCCATTTTAAGAAATGTGGTCATCCAATCTCCGCCCTGAAATATTTCATGATTGATCATATAGCCGAAGCCCTGCGGGGTGGCGACAGATCTAGAAATTATTAATTAAAGAATCATAGTGGTTCTTTCGGTTGGGGACCATCTACACTGATGGTCTCAATGAGAAGATAAATTGGAACAGTTTGGTCTGAGGACCCTGATATGTTCCCTTAATCTGTGGTTCATTGTTTATTCTTTAGTCTGTTATGCATGTGATTGTTATCGTTGTGTTATTTCTCAATGCAACTGTTTTTTCACTATGTTTTTTATTTTTTTATTTATTTCAGGCTGGCTATCTGCCAGAGATCAAGAAGCCCAGACATCAGCACCATGTCGGCACTGTGACATGTTGCCTGGCTACAATGTTGACCATGACACCAGGCAGCGTGTCCTAATTGATTGACATGTTGTAGGGAGATCAGGACCGGGGTCCAGGATCATGACATTGGCCACTTGGTGAGGAGGATCTGGAGCTGGATCCAGAGCAGTAAGCAGCCTTTATTGTATTTTTATTCCTGGCCTGGGTCACCCGTTCACAGCCGCAGCATGCCTATGCTCCGTCCGGCTGTGTGGAACGCTCTACATCCTGCACTGTGGAGCGCAAGCTGATGGTTGCTTAGCAACTTGTCACTTGCGTCGCATACAGGAAGTATTGAGCTGACTGCTTCCGGCGGACCGAGGCACGCTGACGATGCGTCTGCGGGGAATCCCAGGCTAGTTAAGTATATATTGCTTGTCTGTATTGCACTTCACTAAGGGCCGGCGCTACCACTAGGCAGCTTTAGGCAGCTGCCTAGGGCGTCGGCCGCTGGAGGGCGCCCCTTTTTCAGTACAACAATTAAGTTAACTATAATTCTTTAGGGCTGCAAGTCCCATGAGCGACCGCCATTTGTGTAAGGTATTTCATGGGTTTTCAGGGGCGGGAGAATGAGGACAGCGCCCCAGCAAGCAGCAGTTTCCCAGCCCTCAGCACTGCAGCATTAGCGCTAGCAGCGCTATGGAGCCGGCAGCAGCATCAGGTCACAGAGCTGTCCTTCCCACAGCAGCAACACAATCAGCGGCGGCTATGCGGTGACCCCCGCCCCCTCAAGCGGCCTGCAGTGACCCACATGAGGGAGCACTGCAGTGCTTCAGCAGAGACCTCCCTGTGCCTTGCTGGGAGAATGTGTCAGCGGCGCATGAAGTGACCCCCCACGCCATGCCGCCGGACAGCAGTAAGCAGTATGTTTTTTTGTGGAGCAGCATCCGGTGGTGGCTACGTGGAATCACAGGGATGTTTTACTTGTCAGTCCCAGCCTGGAGAGGAGGGGGTATGGTTATGTATGTGAGAGGCATGCACTGTACGTGTTTGTGTGTGTGTGTGTGTGTGTGTATGGAGGCAGTGTATGTATTAATGTGTGTATTTATGGAAGCAGTGTATGTATGAATGGATGTACTGTCTGTATGTAGTATGTAGTAGTATGTTTTTCATGTCAGCAGTGCAACCAGCAGGTGTGGATGCCCATGGTGCCCTTAGTCCAGGCAAAGCCACCTGCAGGGGCTGTACATCACATTGGCACCCTTATACCCACCTGTCAGCAGATCTCTTATTCGAGGGTTTTTAGAAGTTCCTTGGTGTCATTGTTGCTAATCACTGTATAGTCAATAGCAGGGTGTCATGTGTGGGCTTATTATTCTGCTGTTTCTGCTGATATTTAATATCTGTGCCTTTTTTCACTGTTACTGCATTTATTCAAATGTGCTGTGGTACTTGTGGTGATTGTCTCTCCTCCCTACCAACAGCCCTCTCTATTCCCTCCCTGCATCTCTCTGGCAACTCCCTTCCACCCAGTGTCTTATTTCCTTCCTACTGCCCTATGCCTCTCTATCCCCTGCCTAGTGCCCTGCGCCTCTCTATCCCTCTTCACTACCGCCCTGCGCCTCTCTATCCCTCTTCACTACCACCCTGCGCCTCTCTATCCCTCTTCACTACCGCCCTGCGCCTCTCTATCCCTCTTCACTACCGCCCTGCGCCTCTCTATCCCTCTTCACTACTGCCCTGCGCCTCTCTATCCCTCTTCACTACCGTTCTGCGCCTCTCTATCTAATGCCCTGCATCTCTTTATCCACTCCCTACCACCCTATGACTCACCTCTCTACCATTATGATTCTCTTTAGCCCCTCCAGAAGCTAGTAACTATTCAGCATTGCTGAAGGGTTGAACTTGATTTGCTGGGTATTGGTTGTTTTTTTAATTTGGGGGCATATGTTTTTAAAATTCTCTTATGGATGTGCGGCTTTTTGAAGACTTTATTACAGGAAAGGTATATGACATGGCCTACAGCTACACTTTTTCCTGACTGACTGGGAAAGTGGGGGGCGGGGGGGGGGGGGGGGCAGTCAGCATAAGTCTTGCCTAGGGTGCCAAGAAGCCTTGCACCGGCCCTGACTTCACTGCTGTAGGTTTGGGGCTGAAGACAGGGCTGATACCCGAAACGTTCTGTCACGGCAGCCCGCCGCGGGTCACGGCAGGGCCGCTACTCACCTGTCCGTGCCCGGCGGCGGCTCTCCGTGGGGCTGGTGCGGCGGTCAGGAGGCTGGAGGCGTCAATCGGGTTCCGGCGCAGTGAGAGGCGGCCAGCGTGAGCAGTGAGCTGGTTTGGGCTAGACGGGAGGCCGGCGCCGCCATCTTGGTTAAGGGCAAATGCCCAAACTTGCCTGAAACGCCCATTTCCTTCCCCTGACTCTCTGCAGCCAATGGCAGCCGTCCTCTCCTCATAAGAGGGATCTGTCAAGGCAGCTCTGAGTCAGTGCAAAGTGTCAGCTAAGCTGTGCACATCCTGGCTCTATTCCTGTTACCTTTTTGATCCTGCTCTTCAGTTCCAGCTATCCTGCTCCTGTAGTGCTGTGGTCTGCCTACTGCTAATTCCAGCCGGAAGGTTCCTGATTGGTCTACTGCCCTAGTCTCCCACATCTGCCATACCATCGCCAACCAGGGGCCCCGTGATCAGTGGCCCTATTCCCTCGGCATCCTTCCTGTGGCTTCTATTCTTCAGTTCTCCATTTATTTCATTATTTCACAGTCCCCTGCTAAAGACTTTCACAAGAAGTATTGTGATAGCCAAATTCCTGTACAGACTCTCAAAGACATTATTTGGGACAAGTTTATTTTCTTTGTAAATGCAGAGGTCTCTTATTAAACCCGCACGTTTTCAATCTACCACCTCTGGCTCAGCAGTTGTTCCTGATAGTCACACGAGTTCATCCAATCCTCAGACCGTGACAGTTTGCACTGACCCAATGGACTCGGGTGGTGCTTCGGGATTAACCGCTGAATTCATGCAAGGACTTCTCAATCGTCTGGAACAAGTGGAATCCTCACAGCGGCAAATGGCTCAGTGTTTGCAAGAAATGGTTCAGCGCCAACAGACCCCTCCTGCCACCTCTTCTGCCTCCCCTGTAACAGTCTCCACAGAGGGCACAAGTACAACCCCAGCCAGTCCTGCTTCAACTGTTCCTAGTCATCTCCATCTACCCATTCCAAATAAATTTGATGGATCGCCCAAAGCCTGCCGGGGGTTCCTCAACCAATGTGAGGTTCACTTCACTCTCCAGCCTTTGAACTTCCCCACAGCGAAAGCCCGGGTGGCATACATCGTGTCTCTGCTCACAGGACCAGCCCTTGATTGGGTCTCTCCCTTATGGGAACGCTCCGATCCATTATTGTCCGACTACTCGTCCTTCATTTCAACTTTTCGTCGGATCTTTGACGAACCAGGAAGGGTCTCGTCTGCAGCTACTGAGATTCTCCGGATCCGGCAAGGAGGAAGACCAGTGAGCCAGTATGTCATACAATTTCAAACATTGGCCTCTGAGTTGAGATGGAATGACGAGGCACTCCTGTCGGCCTTCTGGAACGGGCTTTCTGGTCGTATGAAAGACGATTTGGCCACACGAGATATGCCTACCACTTTAGACGATCTCATCTCGCTGTGTAACAAAGTCGACATCCGATATCAAGAACGTCAGATCGAGCGTAGCAAGAACGACCGACCCAGACCTCGTCCATTTGTTAGTCCAGCTCCGTCCACTCCAGTCTCCATGCCACTTGAGGAACCCATGCAAATTAATCGGTTCCACTTAACCTCTGAAGAACGTTCCTGACGCAAGAGGGAGAACTTGTGCATGTACTGTGGAGCATCCACTCATCTGATCTCATCCTGTCCCCGGCGTCCGGGAAACGCCTCTTCCTAATCGGCGAAGGAGAGGCCAGATTGGGAATCATATTAACTTCTCCTACTCCTCTTGAATCCACTCTACCGGTTACCTTAAACCTGCCTTCAAGTTCAGCCAAGATCAAAGCGTTACTGGACTCTGGAGCCGCTGGTAACTTTATCAGTAATGAGCTCATTCTTCAGCTCTCTATCCCAATTCAAGCTCTGGAGCAACCCATGTACCTAACCGCAGTTGACGGCAGCCGGATTCCGAGTGGTCACATAATTCATCAAACCTGCCCTCTGGGATTACAAATCGGAGCTCTACATAAGGAGAAGATCCAGTTTCTCGTAATTCCCAAATCCTCTCATCAGCTGGTTCTCGGTTTGCCATGGTTGACCCAACACAATCCACACATCAACTGGTCGTCCATGGAGGTTGAAGCCTGGGGCCCTTCGTGTTTCTCCTCTTGTCTTCCTCAAGTGACACCTCTTCGACAAACAACTCCTGAGGGTCCGTCTTCTCTTCCAGCTCAATATTCAATGTTTGCCGATGTCTTCAGTAAAGGTGGAGCCGATTCACTTCCCCCTCATCGTGAATGGGACTGCCCCATTGAACTGATCCCCGGGAAGATTCCTCCTCGGGGCCGCACATACCCATTGTCCATTCCTGAGACTGAGGCCATGTCGGAATATATTCAGGAGAATCTTCAGAAAGGGTTCATCCGATCCTCTTCTTCACCAGCTGGAGCGGGTTTTTTCTTTGTAAAAAAAAAAGACGGCTCTCTTCGTCCATGCATAGACTATCGGGGTCTCAACGACATAACAATTAAGAACAGATACCCCCTTCCGTTAATAACTGAACTGTTTGACAAGGTCAAAGGCGCCTCCATCTTCTCGAAACTCGATCTGCGGGGCGCTTACAACCTGATCCGCATCCGTTCCGGGGATGAGTGGAAGACAGCCTTCAACACTCGTGATGGACATTACGAATATCTCGTGATGCCTTTCGGTCTTTGCAACGCACCCGCTGTCTTCCAGCAATTTGTCAACGATATCTTCAGAGACCTTCTTTACAAATCCGTGGTGGTCTATCTGGACGACATCTTGATCTTCTCTTCCGACCTACAAACCCATCGATCCATCCTGAAGGAAGTACTCTCTAGATTACGTCAGAACCACCTATTCTGTAAGCTCGAGAAGTGCGTCTTCGAGGTAACATCCATTCCCTTCCTTGGACACATTCTTTCCGGCACTGGTTTAGAGATGGATCCAGCAAAATTAAAAGCCATCCAAGACTGGACCGCTCCCACAACTTTGAAAGGCATCCAAAGGTTCCTCGGTTTTACCAACTACTATAGACGTTTTATTCATAACTTCTCAACATTGGCAGCTCCCTTGACTGCTCTAACTCGCAAGGGCGCAAATCCCGCTCAGTGGCCTTCAGAAGCTACGTCCGCCTTCATTCAACTCAAGCAAGCGTTCCTCACTGCTCCTATCCTGCTACAACCAGACATGGACAAGCCTTTTTTCCTGGAGGTTGATGCATCTTCGGAGGGGGTCGGAGCTATTTTATCTCAGAAAGGGGACGATCAAATGTTTCACCCTTGTGCATATTTCTCCAAAAAATTCTTGCCTGCTGAAAAGAATTACCCCATTGGGGAACAAGAACTATTGGCCATAAAATTAGCCCTAGAGGAGTGGCGCTATCTGCTAGAGGGGGCACGTCATAAAATCACCGTCTACTCGGACCATAAAAATCTTTCTTTCCTTAGGAATGTACAATGTTTGTCCTCCAGGCAAGCTCGCTGGTCTACCTTCTTTGAGCGCTTCGACTTCCAGATTCTCTTTCGGCCTGGTGCTCAAAATTGCAAGGCAGATGCGCTGTCCCGATCATTCGACTCTTCTATGGAAGAACATCCCAAATCTCAACCCATTCTCCACCCATTAGTCTTTGCTCACACAAATCCAATTCCCATGCCTCCACCGGGGAAAACCTATGTACCTGAAGAACTGCGCAGCAAGATTCTAAGTTGGGCTCATGTCTCCCGATTTGCAGGTCACCCTGGGATCCAAAAGACTTTAAGTTTTCTCCAGCGCTCCTATTGGTGGCCAACCATGCGCAAAGACATCATCAATTTCATTTCTTCATGTGTCGAATGTGCTCAACACAAAATGTCCCATCAAGCTCCAGCCGGTGTTTTAAAACCCCTGCCAATACCAAATCAACCTTGGTCCCACATATCCATGGACTTCATTACAGATCTTCCACCTTCCGAAGGCCATTCAGTAATCTGGGTAATTGTAGATCGTTTCTCTAAGATGGCTCATTTCGTCCCACTCAAGTCTTTACCTTCTGCTCCAGTCCTGGCAAAGTTATTCATATCCACCATCTTCAAGCTGCATGGTCTACCTACAGAAATTATCTTGGATCGTGGAGTACAATTTGTGGCCAAGTTCTGGCGATCCTTATGCTCCTCCCTGCAGATCAAACTCAAGTTTTCTACTGCATACCACCCTCAAACCAACGGCCAAACAGAACGAGTGAATCAAGACCTTGAGAGTTTCCTCCGCCTGTATTTGTCTTCCTCCCAAGATGATTGGGTGGACCTACTGCCTTGGGCAGAATTCGCCCACAACAACTCCTACCATTCTTCCTCCGGTACGACCCCATTCTTCACTGTATACGGTCAACATCCTCGTGCACCAGAATTCCCCAGTCTACCAGATTTCGATTTACCAGCGGTGGATTCCTCATTACGCCGATTTTCTAAGATCTGGTCAAATGTTCACTACGCACTCCAAAAAGCCTCAATTCGCTATAAAAAAGCAGCTGATAAGAGAAGGAGAGCGGTTCCGCCAATGAAGATTGGGGATCGGGTCTGGTTGTCCACTCGAAATATCCGGCTTCGTTTGCCTTCCATGAAGTTTGCCCCTCGTTACATCGGACCATTCCCCATTATTCAGGTCATCAATCCTGCCGCCTACAGATTGAAACTTCCTGCTTCCATGAAAATTTCCAATTCTTTCCATATCTCCCTTCTGAAACCGTTAAAATTAAGTCCCTTCCAGCCTAAGCCTCCAAGAGTTCCCGCTATCCAAACTGAAAAACAAGCCGAATTTGAGGTCAAACAGATTCTAAATTGTCGCCAACGAAATTCCCGCGTGCAATTCTTGGTGGAATGGACAGGCTACGGCCCAGAAGAGAATTCGTGGGTCGAGGCATCTGATTTGCATGCTCCCAAACTGGTGCGACAGTTCTTCCATCGGAATCCCGACAAGAGACCAGGAAGCTCAGAGGGTGTCCAAAAAGGGGGGGGTACTGTCACGGCAGCCCGCCGCGGGTCACGGCAGGGCCGCTACTCACCTGTCCGTGCCCGGCGGCGGCTCTCCGTGGGGCTGGTGCGGCGGTCAGGAGGCTGGAGGCGTCAATCGGGTCCCGGCACAGTGAGAGGCGGCCAGCGGGAGCAGTGAGCTGGTTTGGGCTAGACGGGAGGCCGGCGCCGCCATCTTGGTTAAGGGCAAATGCCCAAACTTGCCTGAAACGCCCATTTCCTTCCCCTGACTCTCTGCAGCCAATGGCAGCCGTCCTCTCCTCATAAGAGGGATCTGTCAAGGCAGCTCTGAGTCAGTGCAAAGTGTCAGTTAAGCTGTGCACATCCTGGCTCTATTCCTGTTACCTTTTTGATCCTGCTCTTCAGTTCCAGCTATCCTGCTCCTGTAGTGCTGTGGTCTGCCTACTGCTAATTCCAGCCGGAAGGTTCCTGATTGGTCTACTGCCCTAGTCTCCCACATCTGCCATACCATCGCCAACCAGGGGCCCCATGATCAGTGGACATAAAATGCCTATAGGAAATGGTACAATCCATGTTGCTCGTTCAGCCCCTTGGGTGCGAGAGTGTTGAGCTGGTGTATCCACCTCGCCTCCGCCTGCAGGAGCTGTTGCTGGGACAGGTATGTGGTCTATAATTTTAGATCTTATACTGGACAAGTTGTGCTTTCTTTCTGCAGAAAGAAAGCACAACTTGTCCAGTATAAGATCTAAAATTATAGACCACATACCTGTCCCAGCAAGAGGTGGCAATAGAAAGAAACAGCTCCTGCAGGCGGAGGCGAGGTGGATACACCAGCTCGACACTCTCGCACCCAAGGGGCTGAACGAGCAACATGGATTGTACCATTTCCTATAGGCATTTTATGTCCTGTAGGGTAACAAGTTCTTTAATCTAGGATATATCCATGATAAATCAGTATCTAATATGATAATTTTTTTAAAAATATATTGCTCAAATTTACAGCCTACCATCAGTGGATGCACACATCTATAAGTAAGATATACAATGCTGTATCAGGCTACCATAGTGATAATCTTTTGGATTAATAACAACATAAAACGGTACTTATGTAATATCTGGGCTCCCATTTTTCTTATGAGACCGCGTCCCCTCGCGGGGCTCGCTGCGCTCACCACGCTTCGGGCACGGTGGCTCGCTGCGCTCGCCACACTATATAAAATCAACTCCATGCGTACTTGGATAGTAGGGGCATGAAAAAATGGGATGCATTTAACATGGGAGCCCAGATAATACATAAGTACCCATAAAACAAAATAAAATAAAAACTGTTTAGTCACATGGAACCCAATAGATGCAGCATCCCTCTGCAGATTTTTAAAAATTGTCTATTGTCTATTAATTATTTTATGTATTTTAATGTATGCATTTTTTATGTATTACATTTATTTTGTTTTACACCTAGCACTGGCATTATATTGCCTCTTAAATGGTTGTTATACAGCCTCTTATTGCACGTTTTTAATGTATTTGTATTCATCACATGAATTATTTCTCTTGTAGATCACGTTTCTAATGTTTGTATGGTCACCTAGCAACTGACCTCCCTGTGGAATCCAGAGAGAGGCTTGGCTATCCAGCTGAACCACAGCGTGGATGAAGCATGATGACGTCAGAGGAAGTGCTGCACGGAAGTACAGCCTCCTCAATGGCAGAATACAGGTAGACACATGCTGGAGGTGAGCGGAAGCGGGGACACAATCTGGTGAACACAGGTAAGAGGGGCGGCGCTGATTGATCAGGGGGAGGGAGTTTTTCACTTGTTACAGAATATAAGTGTGTTGTAAAGTCACTGTTGTTTATCCCTGAGGACGGGCCGAGTGCCCGAAACATGTTGGATGAATAAATAAATTTGTTCACGTTTTGCAAATCCGTGAGTGCCGCCTGATTCATTGACCCTATATATATATATATATATATATATATATATATATATATATATATATATATATATATATATATATATATATATATATATATATATATATATATATATATATGTAAAACAAATAGAGGGGGCGCTTCTTAGTGTAATACCGTTTATTTAAAACAGGTGGACAATGCTAACAGCAAATCTCCTATTAGGAAGGTAGAACCCGTACCAAGGTGTTTCTCCGGTGTGGGCTGGCTACCACAAGATATATATCAAATAACCACTGGCACAAACTGCAGGCACTTGTAGCTCACTCACGGGACCTCTCACTGCTCCAGGAGCACAATGTAAATTCCGGAACCCAGCGCCTCAGCGTCTTTGAGCAAAAGCAACTCCACTGACGAAGTCCTATGACGAAACGCGTAGGGGCGTGGCCTGTGTGACGCATTGAGTGCCGCTGGAGATCGTGCTGTGTGGCTGCTTTTGCTCAAAGACGCTGAGGCGCTGGGTTCCGGAATTGACATTGTGCTCCTGGAGCAGTGAGAGGTCCAGTGAGTGAGCTACAAGTGCCTGCAGTTTGTGCCAGTGGTTATTTGATATATATCTTGTGGTAGCCAGCCCACACCGGAGGAACACCTCGGTTTCTACCTTCCTAATAGGAGATTTGCTGTTAGCATTGTCCACCTGTTTTAAATAAACGGTATTACACTATGAAGCGCCCCCTCTATTTGTTTTAGATGGAAATGTTCTGAAGTTCCTGTGGGAATTGGGTTCACCAGAGGGGAGCTGCTGCCCTAAACAAGTTAACCCATTGGACTGAGTGTGGATAAGGATCACTTTTAAAGTGTTTCTATAAGGACAGAAAACTTGTGTCAACGTTTCGGGTAAAGCCCTTTATCAAGACAAGACATGTCTTGATAAAGGGCTTTGCCCGAAACGTTGACACAATTATTGGTGTTTGACTGTTTTTTCATAACCTTATTGCTCAATCTTGGGAGTGCCATCCTGCCCGTTTGCTATATATATATATATATATATATATATATATATATATATATATATATATATATATATATCTAGGAGAGGAAAGAGGAGCGCTCCAATAGTGCTTATATCTTTTTATTTATGCAGATTAAAATATTCAACAGGTATACATAAGATTGGTATCACATACCGCAAGAGACGGTTAGGCACAACCGCGGGGGATTCACAGCATGTGTGTCGCTGCTCCAAGCAGCATGTGTACGGACCGGAGTGCTCTCACCACTCTCTCGTGCAACAAGAAGAAGTTGGACCTACGCCAGGCCACGCCCCTCCACTGGTTTCCTTCAAGTAACAGTTTATGGTTAACTGAAAACTGAAAATAGGAATCAGGTTTAAAGAGAATGAAAAGTTAGTGGTAGAAAACTCTGCAAATGTAATAACTGCACATGCTTTGTGGGAAGAAGCATATTCTAACTGGCCTCAGGTATGACGACTTGTTCTCATAGGGCTATGATATATTATATGGCAGAGAATAGAATGTTGGAGCTGTTCCGCTAAATGAAAGTAGAGTTTTTCAATGTTGTTCCCTGATAACCACCTTTCGGTATGTGCTGACCAATTTACAATGTGAAATAAAAGCACATGGGGGAAGTTTTACCAAAGTGTGGTTTTCACGTGATGTAATGTGAGATTTGTAATCCGCATGATTTACTAAAGACAAACCTGCAGCTCAATCGCATGACTGGAAACCGCAAGGACTCAGACTACATTTGCAGTTTGTAGTCCTTGCCAGGATACCCTAACATCCCATGTATCAAGCTGCAGTGGAAACTAAACCACTTGGCAAATTGCAACTTCAGAATAAAAGTGAAGATGTGACTGGATATTCTGTCATTCTTGAATTCTAGAATTCTAGAATTTAAAACTAAAATAAATCAAACTATCCCCTTCCCTTACATTCTGTGAAAGCTCAGCATAAGGTACTTACCATTCATTCACTAACATGGAAAGTTGGTCTACTCAGTGTATTGGTCTGTTACAGGTGCTCACTAGGGGGTACATTTACTAAGATGGGAAGATGGGCCACCAATCAGCTTTTACCTACTGTACAGTATCATTTTTTTGAATATACTTTATACTGTAGTTTGTAGCTGATGTTGATATTGGCAACTTTACCAGTCTTCTTTAGAAGGATTAATACATCTACCCAATATTGTTTTGCAATGTTGTCCACATAATTATTCTTATTGTTTATAAGAAAGGGTTAATAAATAAATATTATTGTTGTTAATGTGTTAGGGGCAAGGGGAAAGCAGGGCTAAAGGTGTGTACACACGGCAGGATATGCCATGAGATGCGAGTCCCGATGCTATCAGATCGTATCGGGACTCGCATCTCTCAGATCTGCACTATATAGTGTTGCCTGCCCTTTCTATCTGGCTGCCGATTTGTGCTCACACGGGAGCAGTGCCGGTGCAAGGCGCCGGAGCGCCCCAGGCGGGGGGGGGGGGCGCCCTGGAGCTCACCTGCTCCACGGGTGGGGGCTGGGGAGGAATACGGACGCCGTGCTGCTCCTGGGGGGGGGGGTGTGATGCGTGATGAGGCCGGCGCGCTGACTTGGGGGGGAGAGGGATACGGCCGCCATCCTGTTCCGGTGTATATATAATTACTCACCCTTCAGGAGGAGCTCGGGTCTAGCTCAGCGGGCAGGAGGGAGGCCTCGCAGTTCATTCCCGGCACAGTGTGACTGACATCTTCCTCCACCCGCACCGTGTACAGCCGCTCAGCCGGCAGCGCTGAGCACTTGGCTCAGCCTTCAGACGCTGCCCGGCTGAGCGGCTGTACGCGGTGCGGGTGGAGGAAAATGTCAGTTAACATGCACCGGGGTCCGGGACTGAACTGCACACAGCGCAGCGAGCCCTCCCTCCTGCCCGCTAAGCCAGACCTCCAGCTCTCCCTCCTGCCCTGCTCCCAACTACTGCCCCCCAGTGGCTGGCGCCCTAGGCAAATGCCTAACACTGCCTAGTGGTGGCGCCGGCCCTGCTCGGGAGCACGCATCGGCAGCGCATCGGACTCGCAAGCCCTAAAAAAGCATGCGATTTGGCTTCCGATGTTCCCTATATTGGGAACATAGGAAGCCAAATCTTACCGTGTATATACACTATAAGGTAAAACATACAACTGAGTAGTGATGCTACTACTAATAGTATATTGCTGAACACTTAAGGCCCCAATACACTAGCCAAATTGGCACTAAATTCCATGTAATTTATCGCATGTAAAAAGTGCCACCAAGGGGAGGTGAAGTCAAATTATCAAATGAATGGTTGGCCAATCCGTGGCCATTCATTTATTTGAATGGGATTTTGGAAGCTCCTGGCAGGCAGGAGATTTAAAAACTCATTCAAATGAGTGGGTGGCCCACTGGCACACACCAACGAAGGGACCTGAAGGGATGTGATACATTGTAGGTGCTAAAAGCACCCAAAATGTACAGCTGTTGGGTCTGATTCCGACCCATCTTATAGTTTGCCGGCCTGACCTTCGTTCTGATGTGCAGGGGACCACGCATCAGATCGGATGTCAAACACATCCCATTTGGGCCGACTTCACCATATTTCTTGGCCCAATCCGTCGGGCCCAAATCGGACAATTGTATGGGGCCTTTAGATTACTGTTGCTATAGGGATATAAGATACTAATCTAATAATGGCAGCTTGGAAATTAATTACAGTTCGCCACAGAATGGGATTAAGGGTAAGAAGGGGGCAATGGTCACCCCAGGCCCCCACCTACATACAAAGTTAGTCTGAACACCAGTTCCTGTATGGCACCAATTCCTGTATGGGGGCTGTCCTGAGTCTGCATTCTGCATGCACTGGGAATGCAGTGCACGCAAACAATGCATAAAGGCTCCCTAGTAACTTCTTCAGTGTGACATGACACAGTGTGCTTGAGTACTGGAAATGCTGCAGGGCATGGGCAATAGTACTACAGAGCAATGCAGGAAACACGGTTTAATCACACACAAATAAATCCACATACTATACATAGAGAATGGACACAATGCTCGTGTCTGGGTGGCTACTGCTGCTTGGGAATGAGTTAATTCATTTGACATAAAGTTTTGTAGTTTGTGTTTTTACCCACATCACGTCCAGTGGTTAGGAGAACGAACATTCTGTGGAGAGAGCTGTTGATGTATAGCTGTGTAGCAATTCCAACACACTCCTAGCCCCCACCTTGATGTCTCCCCATATTCTCTTTTTCCAACCCCATCGTCTGGTCTCTGCATCATTGCTGCAGTCCCAGCTCAGAGAGGTCCACATTCCCCCAACCCTAGCCCTTCTCCGAGTCTGCTCTCTAATCACTTCCTTTTGCTGGCTCTCACTTCTCCACGCTGGATTCCATAAAGATCAGCTTTCTCCTTGGATGTTTGCTGCTTTTCCTAACCACAGATTGTGTTATTTTATTCTTTAGTTGGGGGTGGAAATATCTATAATATGGATACTGTCATATAAACACTGATTATCCCCTAGTGAGTCTTTTCACTTACAACCGTTCTGCCTGTAGCTATAAAAATGTCTAAGACACCTGACCCCTTCAGCCCTGTGAGGGGTATGTAAAATTCATCAAACTCCCAGGCTTCATATTGTAACATGTTTACCAATGCAGAACACATGCCACGTATCTCACATGTCCCTATAAAAGATGGACATGTATGTATAGGGTTGACAGCAAAAGTCATTTTGGAGACTGTATTTCTTATTTAATAACTACTATAAGTTATTTGTTTCATGTACCAAGCAAAGTCTCAACAAGTATTCAGCAACAAACCCTTGAATTGCTTGCACGCAACAACAGTTTCAGAGGAGTAGAATGTGACGCATGTCCATATACAGTATATGGCACCCTGGAGAGATATATTATGATGCTGAAACTGAGAATTACAGTATTCTGGTGCACAAGTAACTGCAAGAAGTTCTCTATTAGTAATCAATACGGTTCGCTCATCCTGCTAGTGCAGGTTAGAAAATATATGCAAACATCTAATTACCTAAACACAGCATTTGATTAATTGAACCCATTACGTGCAAGGTTTGGGAAACAGTTCAAGAGTTTGCATCAACAAATGAATTAAATAAAAATATATAAACAATGACAAACGATCATGCATTCTTAATACCCCAATCTGTAAAACTATGGCAGGTTAAAGTTGATGTTTAATAATATTTTAAACCTTTTTGCGCACTGGGCAAAACAATCACCGCCTGGTGAAATCCAGGTGTTTCGATACTGCTGTAAGAATGTCTTAACACGCACTAACATTAATATAAATGTCTTTGACACCTAGGATTATATCACTGCATATAAACAAGAGCTATTTCTGTTTAAAGTTTAAGGGGAAAAAAACAAACCAACAAAATGACATATAGAGACACCATTTATATACAACATTAATTATAACTCTTAAAATAATTGGGAAGCACAAACGGCGTAGCATTACTGCCTCACAGCGCTGAAGTCATGGGATTGATTCCCGCCATGGCCCTAACTGTGTGGAGTGTATATATTCTCCGGGTGCAGGTGTGGGTTTACTCCAGGTGCTCCGGTTTCCTCCCACATTCCAAAAATATACGTAGGTTAATTGGCTCCCAACAAAATTATCCCTACAATGAATATGTGTGCGTGTGTGTGTACATGTGGTAAGGAATCGAGATTGTAAGGTCCTCTGGGGAAGGGACTGTTCAAATATTCTCTGTAAAGCTCTGTGGAATATGGCCCTTATTCTGGTTCACTCGCAAAGGCAAATTCCTTCTCAAATGGACAAAACCATGTGCACTGCAGGGGGGGCAGATATAACATGTGCAGACAGAATTTTGGGGTTGGGGGTTTTACTTTAAAGTGAAATCTATACTGCAATGTAAAAATAAAGCAGTAGGTATTTTCCCTGCAAAGAAACAAAATAACTCACCCAAATGTAACACTTTCTGCCCACCTGCAGTGCGCATGGTTTTGTCCATTTGAGAAGGAATTTGCCTTTGCGGATGAACCAGAATAACCCCCATCGAACAGTACAATTTTATTACATACTACAAACATTCACACTATACTTACCTATTGGTCCAACGATGGCCTGTCCCCCTGTCCAATAGAAGTCTGTACAGGTACCTGTGGAAGGAAATTATACCTACCAAGTCCTCCGGTGAAGATCATGTCCTCTTGGTTCCATGTAGAATCATCAACAGGTAAAAAAAAAAAAAGCGAGACGCGTACCAATGGACCTGTTTGTTCAGTGGAACTGTATTGTTACAGTGATAGCTAACCTTGACACTCCAGCTGTTGTTGATCTACACATCCCAGCATGCCCTGCTACAGTTTTACTATTTGGCCATGCTAAAACTGATGCAAGGCATGCTGGGGTGTGTAGTTCAACAACAGCTGGAGTGTCAAGGTTAGCCGTCACTGTATTGTTACATTCTCCATTCCTTCAATGAACTGCGGGATTGGCCTACTGTCAACTAATCAGGAGCCAAGTTTCAGGATATGCAATTGTTCCGAATGGTGATTTCAAATTTACTACCCAGCCGTACTGTATGTAAAATACATGCAGTTAGTACATTTGGAATCACCATTCAGATGAATGGTGATTCGTATTTGTATTCTTTTGGATGGCGTATGCATTCGTATTAAGAAATATGCCTGGATTGCAAATACAAATGCCCATCTACCGGCCTTTGTAAATTAGAAAATAAGAATTTACGGCCGTATACGGATACGAATGGATAAGAATAGGCATATTCATAGCCATTTGTATTTTAGTAAATTTCCCCAAAGTGTAAAATAGAAAGTAACAGGTGAGTGCACACACAGCACAAGAAGCCAATTACAGGTAAGGCTGGAATAAAGTGTAAAAACGACTGCCACATTCTATTAAAATGTAGCTGTGTATTTCTGTTATTTCTAATGACCAAAGCATATATTTAATTTCTGTATTAACAAGACTTGCCCAACATACAAAATAACAGGTGCAAATTCTGTCCTTAGTTTCTTCACACTACACAGAACATAATTAGTGCAAACCATCTGAGAAATGTGAGTCTACTTCGAAAAAGAGATCAATGACTTTCTTTATTTAATGAGAAAATTGAAGGACAAAGTATTCCCACTTGTAATCTCCTTGATATTCAGATAAGCAGATTGCTCACTCTTTTTGAATATGAACTTATATCTAAAGATATAGAAACAAGTTAAATATTGTTTCTAATTAATGCGATTAACTCTTCTCTTCTAATTCGCTAAAACTAGTAAATGGATTGAAAAACTATTTACTTTATATTTAAACACAACCCAAAATTCGAAATAGGTTGAGACAACCTGCCTATGGAGGGAAATGTGATTGTGCCGGCCATGAGAACTGCGATTGCGAGTGATAGCCGGACATTGTGGGTGGCCGTGGTAGGAGGCGGCCCGACCCGTTCCGGCCCACTTTAACCCCTGCTCCTCACACAGTCACAGCGCTGCCGGTCTCTAGCTGGCTTTCCCGGGCAGCGCTGCGCAGGATCTCCTGTCTCCGGTCTCCAGTTCCCGGACATTGTATAGTCCGGGAACGCCACCTGACCGGACTCCGGGCACCCGGTCTAAAAACCAACACAAAGCATTGTACTTACAAATATATATATATATATATATATATATATATATATATATATATATATATATATACACATACATACAGGCTGACTGTATAATTGTTAAAGTAAGAAAACCATTTAAATATATTGCTGTGTATGTATTGTACATTTTAAATACATCTACAGTATGTTATAAGAAGTCAGACGTCTATCTTTGTGATGCTGTCATGATTAAGGCCATCATTTGAATATATGTTTTTCCTGTTTATGGAATAAAACACCCGCGGTGGTACTGTTCTGCAAAAAGCCCTGTGAGTGCCATTTTTTTGCGAGGACTTTTAAATATAATATATATATATATACACACACACACAGACTCATAACATACTGCGGGCGAGATTCACCAAACACAAAACGCCGTAAGACCCCCACCGGGGCTTCACTGCGGGTGGTTACGCCAGTTCTAGATGGCGTAACCCCATTGTAGCCTATGTGCTTCCCTTCGTGTCAGCACCTCGCACCTTTTCTTACATTAACAATCAGACAGTCAGCCTGACCTTACCCTTCCCCCACCAGCAGCCTAACCCTCCCCGCTAATGACTAAAGCTAACCCGCCCCACATAATCACCAACTGGGATGCCAGCAGTCAGTAATCCAGCGTTGGCATCCTGACTGCCGGAAAATCTATGATATGTAAATCACCCCCCACACCCATCCCTTATGTACATATATACCTACCCCCCCCCCCCCCCCCCCCACATCCATTATACATACATATACAGCCCCAGTGGCGTAACTATAAATTTTGCTCACCCTGCTAAAAAGTTTGTGATTAATTATAGTAACCCCCTCCCATGGCATATTATATATATATATATATATATATATATATATATATATATATAAACAGTGCCAGTCAGGCACAACAGAGAACAAACCCAGCTCGCTCTAATATATGGTATAATAACAAGTAGTGAGTGACGGTGGGCGGGCTGTGCTCACTGCTCCCTCTGTGCTGGCTTCCCGGCTCTCTCCGGCATGTCTCACTCGCCCCTGCGTGTGATGCGAGGGTTAGGCTGCGAGTAGGGAGGGTTAGATGCTATAAAGGGGGAGTTAGGTGGTAAAAAAGGGGGGTTAGGCTGTGATGGAGGATGAGTCAGGGTTAGACACTAAGAGGGGGGTGTTTGGGTTAGGCAGGGTGAAATAGGAGGGTTGGGGGAGAGGGTTACTATAATTACCCAGTCCCTCCAAGGCTCCAAGAACACTTACCCCACCCACAGACCAAACATAGTGAACCCAACTGTAGCAGTATAGTAAGTTACTGTTGAGGATAAAGCAACACACACATTTATACAATACACTCATATGCACCCTCTACCACCATACACAGGCTAACCCCCCCACCCACCATACATACATACAAACACACACACAGGCACCCCTCCCATCATAAACACACACAGGCACCCCATTTCCACCATACACACAGATACTGTGCCCCCCCCTCCCTCCCTCCCCCTGCAGTCACAGCTTACCGGGTCTCTGAAGTTGTGAAATCAGCCATGCCCATGAGCAGAGAAAAGAAGCAGGAGACACAGCATGGAGAGGACGCTGTGGGACAGTCACTCACATAGGGCAGGATGGGAGGCAGGAAGCCAGCCTTTAAAGAAGTGCAGCATATTGATGGTTGGTCCCATGGGATGGGCCAGCTACTGTACAGCACAGCAGCTGTTACATGATCCTGCCTGTAATCTGCAATCTCTGCCCTCTCAGCGCTGCACAGCAAGAAGCAGCCCTCCCCTGCTGCTTCTACATACTGCCTGTCAGGAGCTGAGCTCCGATCGCGCTGTAATAGGAGCACAATGAGAGCAAGGTATAGTGCCCCCCAGCGAAAGACAAACCCACTCATCACTACCTGTCTGTGGAGAGAGAGCTCAGTGGCATGTCTGTGCGCTGGGGGGATCCAATTATCTCTGGACTTCAGTGTTGGTGCCACTGCAGCTCCTGGATGCAGTGTCCTCTGAGAACGCTGAGCTCTGTAGTAGAGCTGCCTGGGCGTGTGAGGTTCCCCAGCTGGCTGCTACAGGCTGAAAGGCAGCTGTCACCCTGCCCCGTTAATCAGCCTGCCCTGAGGTACTGGCCGGCAGCAGGAGGCGGCAGGTATAGCGCTCTTGCTCCCTGTCAGAGCTCCTGGCCACTGCTACCTAGTATCAATGCGCTGGGGCCGGCTTCTTATTACCGACGTCAAAAGGCTGCGTCTATTTCGTGCATTCGTGACCCGCATAAGCCCGGCCGGGAGGAGGGTAGGCAACACTGATTTAAGGCGGCCCGCTGCACTAATGGATCGAGCGGCCCGGGGGGCACATGGCACCCTGACCCCCGGCCCAGCCCGCCCCTGCCGGTAATGATTCCAGTAATGTGGGTAAGTGCTTTTATACATACACTGTTTTAACACAAACACAAATAAGGGCAGTTCCAGTTGTATTTCCCTTGATTAATGCAACAAAAATTAGAATATGAAGTGCGGTACTTTTGTACAAGTATTAAGGTAAACATTAAGGAAGAGGGTGGACATACAGATGCAATATCAATTAAGTATAATTTATTATGTTTGTTTCTAAAGCACTAACCTATTACTCAGCGCTACTATAGTGTAAGCTCCATTAAATAAACAAACTATGGTAATGGGATATTTAATCAATAATAGATTGCTGCATTTGCGCATTTGAAATCAATGTATTATGGCAGTTTATATAGCACAGATGGTAATCAACATTAAATTATGATGTCGGGAAGAAAAATAGGATGCAGCCCTAAAATAGGTGTGCCCTAGTAATTTAATAAATATATTTTCTTACACAAATATTGTTTTCTTTACCATATAAGCCCAGAGAATGAAAAGCCTAATAGTGAATATGTGTATATTTATTCAGTCTACAGCTTAGAGCAGAGGTAGCCAACTCCAGTCTTCGAGAGCTACCAACAGTTCACGTTTTTCAGGTCAAGAGAATGACCCTTTAAAAAAAAAAATCTTGTAGTTCAGCCTGCATTCCGTGGCCCTGCCAGACTCTCACTGCATTACATCTGGCCCTATGACGTTAATCTTCTAAGGATGCATAGGTGTACTTCATATGAAGTTACATCTAATAATAGGCTGTCAATGCAAAGCAATGTGCTTTCTCTAAGGTTGGCAAAACCCTGATTATTTGGGTGATTGGCAGTTGGACTGTATTATGCAGTGTTCACAGTCACTAAGTAATAATATGGTGGAGGGCCGCCCTGCAGACACCAGGATGCAGCAATAAAATAGTAATGCGTCATAAAGAACAAATAAGATTTTGTTCTTTATAAATAGATTTTATACTGTTCCTGTTGATTTCATCTGTTTCCATATATCTGTTTTTTTTTTTAAATTAAATGGGCACAATACAATACAAACACACAGAGCATATCACAGGATAACACCCCCTGAAACTTTCAATTTAGTTTTGGGTAGAGCTTAATAACCTAAGCTACAGAATTCTACTTTACTTGTTTCAGCAGGTCCCTGAGGCTTTAAATGTTCTGCAATACATTTCTCTCTGTCTCTACAATATACTGTGTGCTGTAATATACAGCAGTGATTTTGATGGCATCCCCCTCAATGGACCGGGCGAAGGGGGCTTGCTAGCATTCATGATTCTAGCATAACTTAAAAGCCCCGTACACACGGGGGGAGATATATTGCTCAGCCATATATTGCTAGCAATATATGGCTGAGCAATATATTGCTCAGTTTCTCCTTTTCATCAGCGACCAGAGATGATCGCTGATGAAAAGGAACCTCAGCCGGCGGTGCCACAGAGGTAATCAGCAAGCTCCTGCGACCAGCGATTAGAATGGGGCAGAAAATGGGAGCGTGCACCCGGCGATTTATCGCCGGGGCACACTCCCATCACTGGCAATTTGGTCGCCAGCGACCATATTCCCAGTGATTTCAGCACCTAACGCCCCCGTGTGTACACAGCAAAAGCTCCACTTAGAATAAAAAATTAGAATTTTAGATAACATTGATCTTAAAAACAAGGTAGAAAGTTATCGCACTGTGAGGCCTTTCATAATCTTAAGTATCTACAGCAGTGGTTCCCAACCTCGGTCCTCCAGTACCCTTCAAGTTCATGTTTTCCAGGTCTCCCCACAGAATCACAAGTCAAATAATTAGCTCCACCTGCGGATCTTTTAAAATGTGTTAGTGAAGAATGAGTGCACCTGTGCACCTGCTGGGTGACCTGGAAATATGTGACCTGTTAGGGGCATTTGAGGACCACGGTTGGGAACCACTGATCTACAGTAAGTAACTCATTACAAGCACGGAAGCAATTCCAAATCGCTGCAGCACTGAGACAACGGACTCAAAGATCACTTGACAACATGAATCCTTTTGCTGCTACTTAAGAAGTGGTGAAACTCACTCACAGGTCTCAGACCAGTATTAACCCATACCTCCCAACATGACCCTCTCCAGGAGGGACACAATGCTCTGTTTCTCACAGAATGCATCCGGCTTCCCTACAGTGGCGGATTTTACCTGGGGGGGCTGCAGCCCTGCAGCCCATAGGTAAAAACCGCCACTGGGTCCACCCCAGGTGATGGTAATCATAAATTAAGTGGGAAGTCCAGAAACAGAGCATTGTGTCCCTCTTGGAGAACGTCATGTTGGGAGGTATGATTAACCCTTTATTTAACCGCTAAAAGAGAGAGAGAGACTAGTATAATTAAAGATCACTCACCAAATCATAAAGTTTCAAGAAACATGGGTTTATTCACGGGTGACAGCAGGCAAATAAATAGCAAATAGTACCATAGTAGGTAGATGTCGACAGAGTTTCAATCCAGGCAGGATTGTCATCAGGACATTGTAGTTTAATTCCCAATCAGGGTGAAATTTAATAGGATGAGAGATTCAGAAAGTGAGAGATTTGGTAAGAAATCTCCAGTTTTTTAAAGTGGCAATCATTTACTCAGCAAAACCAGTTTGATTTTAAAGTGTAAACAATTGCAACTTTTTGTTACCAAATCTTTCACCCTATTAAATTAACCCCCTAGTTTGTATACACCACTCACCTGCTAACAATATATTTGCCATGTGATTGAATGACCAATACTGTATATCACCCAGTGTGTAAGTATTACCACTTTGGGGGGTATTCAATGTCAGGGGAACGGCTGGCGAGCAAGCTCGCCAGCCATGCCCCTGTCCCATTCTCGCTTTGCTCGACTTGATCTCGGCGGTCGGGATTCAATGTCCCGGCCGCCAAGAGGCGAGAAAGGGGCGTGGCTACGAGTTGAGGCCGGGAGCTCGCCTATTTCCGGCTTTTCTCGGCAGAACAAGCCCGACAGCTTGTGATGTCGGGCTCGTTCTGCGGAGAACCCCTGTTCAATGCTGTCGGGGAAGACAGCATTGAATAGGGCCCCGCAGCCATCTCCCCCGTCGGGAGATGGCTGCAGGAGCACGAATGACAATGAATACCCCCCTTTTTAATTGCAAGAATGTTTATACTGGCATTCATCCCTAATTATGAGCATGGTGGAGCTACATATAAT
Source organism: Crinia signifera (assembly GCF_055691185.1). Taxonomy (NCBI): domain Eukaryota; kingdom Metazoa; phylum Chordata; class Amphibia; order Anura; family Myobatrachidae; genus Crinia; species Crinia signifera. Next base: position 66,389,095 of record NC_139225.1, on the reverse strand, counting down.
TAAAATGGAATAATAATTTACATGAACTGTTAGCTTCTTTTGTACTACATGGGCACTTGTGGATGCCAACTAGCTCAGAGCACTTTGTTTTGTTTTGCCGGACACTAGAGAGGGGGTAAACTCACTGCTCCTTCCCAGTATGCCCTTCATGTCCTGTGCTGCTATTTGTCCTCCTTCATTTCAGCATTTCGGTTAGCAGAGGTACCTTTAGATCACATAGAGACCTAAATAACAGAATGGGGAAATAAAGTCAAAGGAGCTATTGAAAGCTGTTCTTTACAATTTCCAGATGAATACATATATTGGTACCAAAGCACCCACCTGAAACACCAATGAGAGAAGAATGAATGTGAATATTATCACTATTGTGTAATGAAAATGTAAAGTGAATGGGAGGGAATCTGAAAGCTTACAGGGCTGGGACGCTTCGAATGAGATTAATTCAATGGTGGGTGAATTACCACGGCTGCAGCATTTCAACGCCAGCAACAGCAGCCTGACTAGCACAATTTGCTCCCCTATTTTATCATGAGTGCTTGCTACGCTATGGGGTAGAGCAGAGGTTCCCAAACTTTTTTGAATCACGGCACCCTAAAGTATCAGAATATTTTTCAGGGCAACCCTAGGCCAAAGTTTGTTACCAAGAATAAAAAAATATATATTAAAAAAATGAAATAAGTTGTACTTAAATGTCATCCTTAGGTCCAGTTATGTGGTGAGGAACACAATTCACTTCTGTTTCCCCACATATTTTATAATTGGAAGCCCCAACAACTGATTTTACCTGTTTCATTGGCCATAAATCATTTTAATTGGTTCTGGACCACCAACCTGAGGCACCCCTGCAAGTGCTCCAAGGCACCCCAGGGAGCCTAGGCGCACAGTTTGGGAACCACTGGGGTAGAGAACACTTTTGAGTGAGCACTCACCATTACAAAGGGTGTGTAATGATGATTTGGATGGGTAAATTCGTTCAACATCAATTAAATCACCCTTTTATGTATAATGCCTCTAAATTATAAAATATTACAATGTTCATCCTGATTGTGCAGAAGTACTATTGGGTCACAAACTCAGAAGTCCCCACAACGCAAAGGATAGCTCTTAGAGGTGTCTTTTGCTTAAACCAGTGGTTACCAACCCTGGTCCTCAAGTACCCCCAACAGTGCACGTTTTCCAGGTCTCCACACAGAATCACAAGTGCTATAATTAGCTCCACCTGTGGATATTTTAAAATGTGTCTGAATAATGAGTGCACCTGCCGGGTGACCTGGAAACGTGCACTGTTGGGGGTACTTGAGGACCAGGGTTGGGAACCACTGCCTTAAATCTTCATATAAACAGCATTAACAAATGCCAATATGCATGCAATCATTGGCGGGATGCATTGTAATAGAAATGCAATGTTTTATGCATTTTGTCCCAGAATCCTAAGGGTCTTTGATATTACAAAATAAATGTAAGATTTTTTTTTAACAATATTTTTACATTATTTTTATTTTTCAACACTTATGCCAGCAGCTGATGCTTTCGGCCACTTATGAAGTTCACTTTGTATATCATGCTGTGTCTTCAGTAGGGTGGCCAATCCCGGGATCGGGATCGGCGGGATCCCGGGATTTGGCCCCAAAATTGCCGGGATTTGAATCCCGGGATTGGAGCTTCCAATCCCGGGATTTCGGGATTAGATTAGTCTAATGCTGGGCAGCATCTGAGCACTCGCTCAGACGCTACCCGGCTGCTTCGTTCTGTCCCTGATGCACAGCTCAGACGCGCAGCGTGATGTGGTCAGAGGTCACGCTGCGCGTCACACTGTGCAGCCAGAACAGGCCCCCGCACCGCCGCTCCCTACTACCGGAGGCTCTTCGCCGCTGTGACCAGAGTCTCCCTGCCGCTGTGACTGTGTGTGGCCGGGAGAGGTCGGGCAGCGAGCGAGTTGTGACACCGGAGGTGCAGCGCTGCAGCCTGCGCAGCGTGACCCAAGGGTCACGCTGCGCAGGCCGCAGTACTGAAACCGCTCGCCGCCCGACTTCTCCCGGCTGCAGAGTCCAGTGACATACCGGCGCGTCACACCAGCAGCCTGCTTCCATTCTGCTGCCGCCTGCCCCTCTCTAAAGTAAGGCAATGTGGGAGAGAGGGGGGTGGTTTATTTTATGCCGAGTGATTTTCCTCCCCAAAAATGGCGTGTGGATGCGCCTATAGCGCTTGTCTGCACCTAGCTCCCAAGTAGGGATACCAATCCCGGGATCCCGGGAATCCCGGGATTGAGCATTTTTCAATCCCGATTCCCGGGATTGAAAAAATGCTCCGGGATTGGCATCCCTAGTCTCCAGTTTACATGATACTTTATGGAGCTAAATCAGATTGGATCATTTATGCAATCAAACCCCTACTTCTTCCAATGTTGAGGTCCTGCATGTGCAGGATGGGTCCTGGACTCGCATTGCAGAATAGCAAATGCCTCTGATTTATTGGCAGGCAACAGCATTTGTGGGAAGGGAGACGGGCAAGGTAGGCTGTCCATTCTGGAACGGGAGTGTGTCACCCTCTTTTTCTGGGAGTGGCCAGGCCAAGGACTGCACCCGAGGCACAGTTTCTCTGGCATGCAAACAGCACTGCGACAGACAGTCTGAGTAAGGTAAGACTAACTCAGGCTGCAGCAACTGGCAT